>NC_041392.1:649386687-649436795 GCF_002162155.2 Triticum dicoccoides
CTTTTTCTTTTGTTCTTTTCCTTTTATTTGTTTTCACTTCTGTTTTAATTCATTTTAAAATACTTAGGCACTTTATAAAAATGTGTTTACTACACCATAATTACATATGCACATTATGGCACCGCCCAAACATTTTTGTTTTAACCTTTGAAAACTTTTACTATTTAACTTTATTTTAAATTTTAATTTGAATTGGTTTTGAACTAACCCGAGATTTGTTTACAGTAACTGAGGTGACGTGGTATCATTACGAGGGGGGTTACTGTAGCTCAATTACCCGGGCGTCACAGACCCCCTACCCGAGATCCGCCGGTTTTGACACCGACATTAGTGCTTTCATTGAGAGTTCCTTTGTGTCGTCGCCATCAGGAAGGATGACTCGCCCCGTCTTTAAAGACGACACCGTTGCTAAGGGAGCTTTGGCTGTCGGCCAAACCCTCCGGTTAGGTGGCTTTCTTATGACCGCCTGTTCGGCTTCTGCGCCGACGATGACCTCTCGAGCCATCGAAAACAATATTCATGCCAACTCGCCGAGCAGTTAGATCCAATAGAGCTTTCCTCCATAAATGAGCTCTTGGATTGCTTCGCCGCCCTGGTAGTCGCTACAGATTATGACCAGATTGGGCCTAAAACCGATCTGAGAGAGATTAAATCTCCCCAAGTCACCCATCACGTTGTCGTGGTAGAGGGACAGTGCGGCGACTCTTCATCTATCTTAAGGACTCGCTACGTCCGGATTCCCGATCCCTCCAAGCTGGATACCCGCGGAGGGGAGGATATCACTAAAGACCTGAACTTAGAGTCAGGCAACGGGCTGGATTCATTAGACAACATCCAGGAATCCAAATTGTCGAGTTCAGAAATTTCTCGGCCTCTGAGCCTTAGATGGGGTGAGGCTTCGGATTTAATTCCACCCACCCACCCCAACATAAGCGATCTATCCAAAATCAGGCAAGAACCCGATGAAACTGTACATCATTACTGGGCCAGATTCCTCCTGGTTAAGAATAGGCTAAGGGACTGTCGCGAGGAAGACGCAATCTCAATCTTCTACAATAATTTCACAGACAAGGGAATACTCAACGCCATAAGTCACCGTGATATTACACGCTTTGCTGACTTGGCATCCATTGTACGAAAGTACTGTGCGATGGAAAGCGCCTGGAACACCGAAATAAAATTTTGGGACAATCCGGCCCTGAATACAAACCCAGTCTGAAATAAAAGGGTGCATCATCACCAGTCACCCGGGCCAGGCACTAAAAAGCAAAAACCCTCTACAGGGCATGGAATCGTACTAGAAGGGTGGCTTAATGGACCCTGTAAAATTCACAGTACAGAGGACGCCACACCAACTCACAGCCTTAGAGCATGTTGGATACTCTGGCAGGTGGCCAAAATTGGCGAAAATCTCCTAATTCCGGAGGCCACAGAAAGCCACCCCAGAGACACCAATACGGTATTAACAGTCTTCGAGACTTTCGCATCAAATAATATGCGAAAAAGGACACTCCGCAGCCTTGCCGAAGTCTACCAAGTAGCAACAATAAACCCATGGAGTGACACGGCTATTACCTTTAACGCCAGCGATGAACCTAAATTCCGAACAGCCCGAGCACCAGCCGCATTGGTCCTCAGTCCAATAGTGGACGGCTTTCGTCTTACCAAGGTACTCATGGACGGCGGCAGCGGATTGAACCTCATTTACGAGGAGACTCTTCAAAAAATGGAAAGAGACTGGAACCACATTGAGCGAAGCAGCACAACCTTTAGAGGAATAATCCCCAGTAGGGAAGCGCGTTGTATAAGAAAAATCACACTAGATGTGGTGTTCGGCACGCCGGATAATTACAGGTCCGAAGAGGTCACGTTCCAAGTGGCTCTGTTCAGCAGCGGTTATCACGCTCTGCTAGGGCGGGAAGCGTTTACAATCTTCCAAGCAATACCCCATTACGGGTACATGAAGCTTAAGATGCCCGGGCCTAACGGGATCATCACTCTCGCTAGTGATCCGGACATAGCACTCCGCGCCGAGAACAAGACAACTGCACTGGCCCTCGAGGCACTATCCAAAGCCCTAGCGGCTGAGGAGCTTAGTGCGCTGCGCTCTATGGTGAATAGGGACGATGTGGTACTCGACAAAATATCCATGTCCACCTCCTTTAAACCGGCGGACGAAATAGTCAAATTTCAAGTCCATCCAATGGACCCCAATAAAACAGCTTCCATCAGGGCACAGTTAAACCCTGATGTCGACGCTGCATTGCGAGAGTTCCTACGAGAGAACTGGGACATTTTCGCCTGGCACACTTCAGACATGCTAGGAATCCCACGCAGGCTGGCCGAGCACAACTTAAATATCCAAACAGGATTCAAACATGTCAAATAGGCTCTTCGGTGTTTTTCCGAACCTAAGAGACAGGCCATGGGAGAGGAGCTAGCAAAGCTATTGGAGGCCGGATTCATCAGAGATATAAAACATCCGGACTGGCTAGCAAACCTGGTGATGGTACCAAAGAAGGACAAATCATGGCGCCCGTGTGTTGATTTTAAAGACCTTAACAAGGCTTGCCCAAAGGATCCCTTCCCCCTCCCCCGCATCGACCAAATTATCGACGCTACCGCAGGACAAGATTCGTTATTTTTCCTCGACGCATATCCTGGCTACCATCAAATCAAGATGGCGGAACCAGACCAAGCCGCAAATGGCATTTATCACACCATACGGGCCATTCTGCTTCAACACGATGCCCTTCGGGCTCAAAAACACCGGCGCAACATATCAGCGCATGATTCAGACATGTCTGGCAAGCCAGATCGGCAAAACAATGGAGGCATATGTAGATGATGTGGTCGTCAAAACAAGACATGTTGAATCTCTAGTAGACGACTTGAGACTCACATTTGATAACCTCCGAACATACGACATCAAGCTCAACCCGGAAAAATGCGTTTTTGGTGTTCCAGCCGGAAAGCTCTTGGGCTTCATTGTATCCGGTAGAGGAATTGAAGCAAATCCAGCCAAGATCCGAGCTCTTTCGCAACTGGATATCCCAAAGGACCTCAAACAAATACAAAAGTTAACCGGATGCGTGGCGGCTCTAAGTCGCTTTATCTCCCGCTTGGGAGAAAAGGCCCTACCCCTTTACCGACTCCTTTGGCACACCGAACACTTCAAATGGACGGACGCAGCCATGGCCGGACTCAACGAAAGAAAAGCCATACTGGCAACAAACCCAGTCCTGGCCGCGCCAAACATTGGCGAACCAATGCTATTATACATTGCAGCAACACATCAGGTTGTAAGCGCAGTGCTCGTCATCGAACGATAAGTGGACGGACACAAATTCCCCCTTCAAAAACCGGTCTATTATGTGTCCACTATCCTCACTCCCTGCAAATCACGGTACCCGCATTATCAAAAGATTGCGTACGCGGTATTCATGGCATCCCGGAAGCTATGACACTACTTTCAAGAGTGTTCAATAACAGTAGCCTCGGAAGTACCACTTAACGATATTATAAACAACCGTGACGCAATGGGCCGGATTGCCAAACGGGCCATCGAGCTCCTCCCGTTCGACATAACATATAAGCCACGACGAGCCATCAAGTCACAAGTCATGGCCGACTTCATCGCAGAATGGACGGAGGACGAACTCCCTAAAGAGTACGGCACATATTCAAATTGGATCATGCATTTCGACGGCTCCAAGATGTTGGCCGGACTGGGGGCTGGCGTCATTTTTACGTCCCCCACAGGAGACACAGTTCAATACGTACTACAGATTATGTACACGGACTCCAACAATGCAGCCGAATATGAGGCCCTTTTACATGGTCTCCGGATGGCAGTATCCATGGGCATCCAATGCCTAGAGGTGCGCGGGGACTCGAACCTCGCAATATCCCAAATAAATGGAGACTTTGATGCCAAGGATCCAAAAATGGCAGCTTACCGCAACGTCGTCCTAAAAATGTCAGCTCGGTTCGAGGGGCTTGAATTTCACCATATAGCCCGGGAAAATAATCAGGCGGCAGATGTCCTGGCACGCATCGGCGCAAAACGCGATGTAGTCTCCCCAACATCTTCTTGGAAAGGCTGTTCAAGCCATCCGTAGCATGGGAAGGGGAGCCGAACAATAACAGCTCGGACCCAACCGCACTACTCGACACCAAACATTCTGACACAATCGGAGGCTCTGCCAATGAAATAACACCTTCAACCCACGTAATAATGGCTGTCATCACCCTGTGGACAGAACCATTGCTCACCTACCTTACTAGGCAGGAACTCCCCAAGGACCAAAATGAGGCACGCTGCATAGTGCGGCGATCCAAAGCCTACAGAGTCCACGAGGGAGAGCTTTATAAGAAAAGCACTACCGGAGTCCTTCAAAGGAGCATCTCCGAAGAGGAGGGGCGGAATCTCCTGGCTGAAATTCATGTCGGACTCGGCGGTCATCACGCTGCAGCCTAATCCCTTGTAAGCAAGGACTTCCATACAGGCTTTTATTGGCCGACGGCCCGTGCAGATGCTCAGGACTTAGTCCAACGATGCACCGGTTGCCAGCTCTTTGCAAACCAAAGCCATATGCCACCCACCGCCCTCCAAACCATCCCCATTACTTGGCCCTTCACGGTCTGGGGGCTTGACATGGTTGGACCCCTTAAATGCGGAACCCACAAGCAAAAATACTTACTGGTCATGGTGGATAAGTTCACCAAATGGATAGAAGCCAAGCCTGTTAAGACGGTCGAATCCGGACCGGTGATAGACTTTATATCCGGGGTTGTACACCGTTACGGCGTCCCCCATAGCATCATAACTGATAACGACATGAACTTCACGGCCGACGAGGTAAAACTCTAGTGCAAAACATGGGCATCAAGATCGATTATGCTTCCGTCTATCACCCACAAACTAACGGGCAGGTCGAACGTGCAAATGGTCTTATCATGAGTGGCATCAAACCCAAATTAGTGCGGTCCATCAAGGAATCTAACACGCACTGGGTAGAGGAGCTTGACTCCGTACTCTAGGGGCTGCGGACCACGCCGAATCGCACCACCGGATACACACCATTCTTTATGGTGTACAGCGCAGAGGCAGTTTTGCCTTGCGACATAATTCATGACTCACCTCGAGTGCGCATGTACGAAGAAAGAGAAGCCGAGCTCGATCGACAGGACAGCTTGGACGCATTGGAGGAGGAGCGTGACATGGCAAAAGCCCGTTCCGCATTCTATCAACAGCAGGCTCGAAGATACCAAAGCAGAGAAGTACGGGCCAAAAAGTACAACGTTGGCGAATTAGTTCTACGACTATCGGACAAGAAAAAGGACAAACTCAAGCCCAAGTGGGAAGGTCCCTTCATAATTGACCAAGTCCTGACTGGTGGAGCGTACCACCTGCAGGATGCATCGGATAACCGACTCGAGCCAAACCCATGGAACACAGCCCGTCTCCGAAGATTCTATGCCTAGCGCCGGACTCTGTGTTCGTCTCCTTCCTCTGTCCATTTTTTATATTTTATGTCTTACATTTCTCTTCTCTCTCTCTCTCTTATAGCCTCTAAAGGCTCATAAAGTGACGCGCTATCCGCACTCATTAAACCTGGGGGCTTCTTTAAACAGAAGCTTATTCATACGTGCTTCATGCCCAACACATGTGTCACACTTCCGCATGTTCTTTTATTCACTATTATATGCATCGATATGACTTAAGTTTTGGCCAAGCTGGGTTGCCAGGCTCCTGTGCTTACCCCTACGTTCCCGATTGTTCGGCTAGGTGGTAAAGGGAGCACCTCTGCGATTGTTACTGCCGGGTCAGCCGGACGTGTACCTCAGACTGGGTGAAGCTGAAAGCTAGCGTTCTTAAGGGAATATTCGGTCGGTGAACTAAAGATGATCTTTTTTTATTTTTATCTATACGCCCCTAGATGTTTTTCCTGCGTTTCTTTTCGCAGCATGGACATGCACCTTAGGGCATATGCCTCCCAGGGAAAGGAACCCCTAGCAGAACTATTCTCCCTGGAAGATGTTTCTTACTAACCATGTAATATAACATACCTAGTCGGGCACTTGTCTATTCACGCCCTAATGACCCCTACGCCTGGTCTCCATGCATTCCCCGGTTCCTATATAACCGCATGGGAATTCGGACACACTCCGGACCGTCAGGTCCCGAGGCTGAAGCGAAAAGGTCGGCCATGACAAATGATCTACAATCCGGCTAGAAGGCATTATAAATGTCAATTAAATTACATAGTCATTTTGACTGGTTGTATTCCTCTTCAGTACCATCTAACAGGCTGTCTAATTTACAGTCCTGGGAATACTTTGCGGCCAACTCTACTTGGCCGTATACTAAGCTTACAGGGATCTCCTTCCCATCGGCCCCTACAGGACCGACCTCGGCCATGTGGTTGGGGTCAGCCTTTGCGTACCGCGTCTTCAACATGGCCTAGGTCTCCCTAGCGCCTTGACGGCAGGCTGATATATTCCACAATCAGAAGCGCCGCCGTGCTCCCTTTAGCTTCTCCGCAAGCTCTCCAAGACCTTCGGGCATGGAGACGGATGGCCCCAGGGACTGGGAGACGCCTCGCATAGCCTGCCGAACTCGATCGAGCAGTTGCGAGAGCTCGGGAAGAAGGTCACCCGTAGAACCGGGCATCTCCTCTGCAGGACGACTTGTCAGCACACCTATAGACATTGCTCTGTTAGTCGACTTCCCCGCCGAACTTTCTTTCAAAAGGTTCGTTCAAGCACTTACTAAATATGCCGCGCCGAAGCCGCTGATTCTCCTTCACGGAGTCTGACAGCTGGGCACGAACATCTTTCAGCTCAACGCCCAACTTGGTGCTGGCATCTTGGAGATTGTTCTTCTCCCCAATCGCCTTTAGCAGCACCCTCTCACCAGCCTTTAGCTGGCATAGGAGATGTTGCCTTTCCGGATTCAATTCGGCGCCATCTGCAATTTCATTTGTCAGATTCACACCAAAGTCGTGCTTCGCAAAATACTTATCTTTCGAAGTGTATATTACCAGAGGGGGTCTACTTAGGCTCCCCTGCTGCGGCTAGTGCGGCCTCCAGTTGGGCTTTGCACTCTTCCAGCTCCTTGGACAGTAGGGAATTCTTTTCTGTAAGAACCTGCATATCAAATGATCCTTAAATCAGTTATTCTAACTGTTTCAAGTCTCGGGGGCTACTGATATATATATATATATATATATATATATATATATATATATATATATATATATATATATATATAATTACCAAGATTTTCTTACCCGTATGTCTTTTACATATTGCTCCGTGGCTCTGGCTAGACCATTTTGAGCGGCACGGAGGTGCGCATCTCCTGAGTTGAAGGCATCTAACGCCCCTTGGGAGAAACAAGCGTCGCGAAGAATTGTCCGGCGACGCCTGTGGTTCATGGCACTCTCCACCTCAGATTTGGTGGCAGACAACCCGTCCACATCCTCCGTCGGAGGAGCGTCTGGCGCACGCCTTGCGTTCGCCTCCGCCTCCGGACCAGGCTTTGGAGCCTGGCTGGTGGAGGCGCGATTGGCAGCCTCTCCGGTATAGTCCGGCAAGGTCTCTTTGTCCTGAAGAAAGCACGAGTGTCAATGTGCCTCGAAGGTATAACACCTGGGATAAGGGGGCGCGCCATACCTTTGCGCTGACGCCTCGGTCCGGACTGCGCTTCTTTTCGGCCCACGGGGCCCTATGGCCCCTTCTTGGCTTGTCGCCGCAGGTTCGGCCTTCCGCCTTAAAAACCTCCCCTGCAAAGTTCGGTTGCAATCAGGAAACTGAACACGAGTGGGCGGACACCTATTCGGGGTACTGGGACTTCGATCTCAGGTACCTAGGGCGTCAGGATTAGCCCTGGGTAATCGGCTGTAATGGCCACCAAGGCGTTGTCCTCGCTCAATTGATGGAACACTCCATCAATCAGCTCCACAGATATGTCCGAATCCTCTTGAGAGGCCGAGTCGAGGGATCGTCCTGGGTCCTCGGGTTGTGGAGGAGGGACCGTCCTACGTTAAAGTCGTCTGACTGAATATTTAACAATGGGAATACAGAACGGATGGACAAGTAAATACGGCCGCTTACCCAGCTCGAGGGATTGTGCATGGAGAATCCACCCTGAGGGTTGACGCGGAGAAATTCCTCCTCTTCTCCCTTATACAAAGTGGACAACATCTTTAGTAGAGCGGCAGCTGAATCCGGCCCCTTACGACCGTAGCGGGTGGCGTCGTCCTCCCCGTTGAAGTCCCACATGGGGTGGCTTCTATACTGAAGCGGCTGCACCCCCGCATAATGCATTCGGCCATAACCCCGATCATGGTTAGTCCGGAATGGGCTAACAATCTTATTCGGCCCATCAGGTAAATGATGTCCCTGTCACTTCCCCTCTGAGGGCTCCGTGGGCACCAGCTTAGGCGCTTCTTTAAGGGAGCACTGTTGAATTCAGGGAGGCCGATCCGGACAGGATCCGGCAGCGGGACGTCTTCTATATAGAACCATTCCGAGGGCCAGTCTTCTGACGCCTTCTTTGGGGTTCCGGACAGATATCTGGTCCCGGCGATGCGCCACACTTCGGCTCCGCCCACTTGGTACATTGACCCCTTCTTGGAACGAGGCACGAGGCAAAATAGCTCCTTCCACAGCCCGAAATGAGCTTCAACACCCAAGAACAGCTCGCAGAGGGCTACAAAGCCCGCGATATGCAATACTGAGGCAGACATGAGATGATGTAGCTGGAGGCCGTAGAACTCCAGCAGCCCCCGGAGAAATGGGTGGATTGGAAATCCGAGCCCCCTTATTAAGTAAGGGACAAGGCACACCCGCTCTCCTTTGGAAGGATTAGGGGCATTCTCTGCTTGCTCTCCGCCGTTGTAGACGGCAAGACCGGCTCGAACCGGGACCATATAGGCTGGGGGAGAAATCCCTTGGTCTGGAGCATCACTAGCTCACTATGGGGGGTGGAACATCTCTCCCAATATCCAAGCTTAGGGCTGGAAGGGTGAGGGGAGGAGTTGCAACGGCTGGCCATGGTGGAATGGACCTTTGTCAGATGCGCTCTGATGAACACTCGTGGAGGGGGGAAGGTGTGGATTTGATCTAAATCCTCGTCCCCTTAAATAGGGCAGCTCATTTACGCGGCTAGCGGTGTGAATGTAAAAACACTCACACTTTTTGTATTCGTTTGACACGTGGGAAGCGGCCATTATTGGGCGTAGAAGCTAAGGAGCGCAACATCTACAAGAAACCGGACTTTATTCAAACAAGTGCACGGAATTTGGAGGAGAACCCGCCTTGCAATGCCGAAGACAATCTGCGCGCCAGACTCATCGTCCTTGAAGCCTGGTTCGGGGGCTACTGAGGGAGTCCTGGATTAGGGGGTGTTCGGATAGCCGGACTATACCTTCAGCCGGACTCCTGTACTATGAAGATACAAGATTGAAGAATCCATCTCGTGTTCGGAAGGGACTTTCCTTGGCGTGGAAGGCAAGCTTGGCCATACGGATATGAAGATCTCCTACAATTGTAACCGACTCTATGTAAACCTAACCCTATCCGGTGTCTATATAAACCGGAGGGTTTTAGCCCATAGGACAACATACACATCAACAATCATACCATAGGCTAGCTTCTAGGGTTTAGCCTTCTCGATCTCGTGGTAGATCTACTCTTGTACTACCCATATCATCAATATTAATCAAGCAGGACGTAGGGTTTTACCTCCATCGAGAGGGCCCGAACCTGGGTAAAACTTCGTGTCCCTTGTCTCCTGTTACCATCCGGCCTAGACGCACAGATAGGGACCCCCTACCCGAGATCCGCCAGTTTTGACACCGACAGGCAGCAAGGCACGTATTGTATTGTTGCCATCGAGGATAACAAGATGTGGTTTTTATCATATTGCATGAATTTATCCCTCGACATCATGTCATCTTGCTTAAGGCGTTACTCTGTTTTCATTAACTTAATACTCTAGATGCATGCTGGATAGCGGTCGATGAGTGGAGTAATAGTAGTAGATGAAGGCAGGAGTCGGTCTACTTGTCTCGGACGTGATGCCTATATACATGATCATACCTAGATATTCTCATAACTATGCTCAATCCTGTCAATTGCTCAACAGTAATTTGTTCACCCACCGTAGAATACTTATGCTCTTGAGAGAAGCCACTAGTGAAACCTATGGCCCTCGGGTCTATCTTCATCATATTAATCTTCCAATACTTAGTTATTTCCTTTGCTTTTACTTTGCATCTTTATCATAAAAATACCAAAAATATTATCTTATCATATCTATCAGATCTCACTCTCGTAAGTGACCGTGAAGGGATTGACAACTCCTTATTGCGTTGGTTGCGAGGAGTTATTTGCTTTGTGCAGGTACTAGGGGACGCGCGCACAACCTCCTACTAGATTGATACCTTGGTTCTCAAAAACTGAGGGAAATACTTAAGCTACTTTGCTGCATCATCCTTTCCTCTTCGGGGAAATCCAACGCAGTGTTCAAGAGGTAGCAGTGGTAGTTGTGGATTAGTAGAAATACTTGTGTTGAGGTTTGTGATTCCCATAGCATGCACGTATGGTGAACCGTTATATGATGAAGTCAGAGCATGATTTATTTATTGATTGTCTTCCTTATGAGTGGCGGTCGGGGACGAGCGATGGTCTTTTCACTACAAAAAAATACACTTCCATGATGATACGTGTTTGTCACAGTAGGTCGCGTTTTTTGTCATGCATGTACATCCATGACAAATTTATGACTGAATCAAGATAGTCATACCTGTGCTGTCGTAGAAGTGTTCCATGACATTACCAAAATTATCATCACGGAAGTGTCCACTTCCATGACGATAAATCGCGCGTCACAGAAGTGCTTTCGTCAAGGGTGACCGACATGTGGTATCCACCGTAACGGAACGTCGTTAAGCTATCGGGTTGGGTTTTGGATCCGATAACCCGTTAACAGCCCCGACCAATGGGAAATTTCCACGTGTAAAATTCTTATTGGCCAGACGAAACACGTGTCAGCTCGTCAGTGGGTCTGATAGGCGCCTATGATACATCGACACGTGGCACGGCCCAACAGAGGCCCATTCCTGTGAAAAGGCCGGCTCGTTTGACTTGGTCAAAAGGTGGCGGGCCGGCCCATGTAAAGCCTGTTAATGGCCTGTTCGCATATAGCCCATTTACAGCCCGCTAACCCAAGGCCCGTTACGCCCTATCCGAATTAGGCCCAGTAGCGTCATCTGGGCCATCCAATATGATTCCGGCCAGTTTTCACTTCTGGCCCATGTATGGCCCATGACGTGTTTCGGCCCATATGAGGCCCTATGTAACTCTTGGCCTATTAACGGCCCATGGTGAAACTGGCCCGTAATGAACAGTGTATCACTTTACACCCATTAACGGCCCATGGTGAAACTGGGCCGTAATGAACAGTGTATTACTTTATACCCAATAACGGCCCGTTATTCCGTTGGGCCGTTTCCATCCCATGTTATCTTTCGGCCTTCTCAGAGCCCATTTATTCTTGGGCTCATTTCCAGCATTCGTTTACTTACGGCCCGTTACTGTCATTTTCTGCTTGTGGGCCAAATTCAGCCTGTGGTTACAGTCGGCCCGCTTGTGGCCCGTTAATACGTTGGGCTGTTTTCATAGCGTCATCAAATACGGCCTATTAACGATGGCCCATTACGGTCGGCCCATGAACAGACGATTCCAACTCTAGCCCATTTACGGCCATAATGCGGCCTGTTATTGGCCCATGTTTGGCCAATCGATCATACGGCCCGTATAAGGCCCATAGATGATACGGCCCATAGAAGGCCCATTGTTTCTACGGCCCGTAGAAGGCCTACTGTTTCTACGGCTCGTCGAAGGCCCACTATTTCTACGGCCCGTAGGAGGTCCAGTGTCACTACAGTAAATATTAGCCCATGGTTATTGTGGCCTAGTTTTAAAAAATAGGTTATTGCAGCCACTAGTTAACCGCGGAAAAAGAACTGCAATGACTACAAGCAAACAAATAAACAAGACAACAAGGAAATAAATAAGCAAGCATCTAACGCTAGGCTATCACGGCTATTACGCATATTACATCCACTGGGCATCAAAGTTTGCCACCAGTACAAATATAGGGAACAAAGCAGCATATCATATACACTGGCTGTCAAAATTGGCCACCAGTGCAAATAAACGCGGCAGCAAAACAAGAGCTTAACTGAAACAACTTCAGAAGAGCTCAAGAAACGTTATCCTGGGTATCCACCATGCTGGCAATAAGCTTAGCAAGCTGATTAGCTTTGTCCTGTTTGGCGCTAAAATCCTCCAACGCTTGCTGTTGCACCAGAAAGTATGCATTTGAATGCTCCAGGTACTTCTGCAGTCCTTTCGCTTCTTGTCGCAGCACAGCTCATCGATGTCTTTCAGCTTGTAGTTGAGACTCAAGAAACCGAACTGATTCAGACAGTGAGTTTGAATAGCTTGTGCAAGAGGTAGTGGCCAGTAACTCCAACACTAAACCAAGATAGGATGTGTCAGTATCCTGAACCTTATCTGCATTACTTCCTTTACCATTGCTTAATAAGGCACTCTTCCCCAATATTCTGTCAGCATTCTAAAAGAAGAAACAAGCAGACACATAACAAGTTTAGCACGTACTAGTATATGAAACTCATTTCGATGAACCAGTTCATTAGTAAGGTGGACAGGATTAAACTACCAAGTTTTATATTGCCAAGTACTAGTACATAATAAAAGCATCAAACAAACATATATCTATGTCCTATGGTTGCAATGGAATCTTAAATTAGAACAGTTGTACTTCAGGTTTAGGCACTTGTTCTACATGAACAGAGTACAGTAAGACGCAAGAATATAATACTTAAAAATAGAAAATGAGCTCATAGACCTTACCACATTCTTGGTTCGGGACCAGTACAAAACAAGGCGTTCCCAATCA
Organism: Triticum dicoccoides; assembly: GCF_002162155.2. Lineage (NCBI taxonomy): Eukaryota > Viridiplantae > Streptophyta > Magnoliopsida > Poales > Poaceae > Triticum > Triticum dicoccoides. The sequence goes on from NC_041392.1 coordinate 649,399,685, forward strand.
TCGTCCAGTAAATGTGTCTCAGGAGAACGTAAGGGAATTTGATGAGTTTCTTTACCGGTGAAGTACGTTTTCTTTAGGTAATTCTGATACTGCCACCAAGCATTCTTTAAGATAGCAGAGGTATTAGCACAGGTTACCTCATCCTGAGTTTCCAAATCGGTCCTTCTCTATAGAGAAAAATGGGAAAATTTGTTGTATTATAACCATCATGGAGGTAGGATGTATGGGACGAAGCAAAGTAATTGCCATGAATAACATTACTTACACATAACTCCTAGACAAACACCTGCAACTGGCATTTTCCTTCATCTTCAGTATAATATTTCCAAGATGGGAAGATACGCACATACGATTTAACAACATCAAATGCGATAGATGCTAAACTATGACTAGATGGTTGTGCTTCCTCCACAGGAATAGGCGTACTAACTGGTGGAGTTGGGATTCGCCGTGATAGTACTTGCCCTTTGGGCACTAGAGCTGCCTTACTAACTGCTCTTGTTTGGGAGCTCTGTGGTGGAGATGGTGTTGTGTCAACAGGAACTGGGTTACTATCGGCTGGGGTTGGGGTTAGATTGGGTGAAGCTGGTTCTCTGTCCATCGTAGTAGGGGTACAATCTGCGAGAGTTTGGGTTATGTGTGGTAGGGCTGGTTCTTGTGCATGTACAACCGGGGTTCTATCTCCACCAAGAGGTAGCACTGTTTTATTTGAAGACCGTGTTTTTAGTCCGCTAGATACTGGCATCACCCGCTCCAATTCAAATGGCTGATAAATAGGAAACATAGTTGAATGTACAGACATTGTATGAGAGACAGATGTAATAGATAGTGTGGAAAAAAGAGGGCATGAAATAGTTGACATGTATATTGTTTAACTAAAATGGATAGCACGACATAATTTCACATATATGATGTCTATCTAAACTAGATAGCATAGCATAACATAATTCAAAGATATGATGAATAACTAAACAGGATCGCATGACATAATTCACCTACATGTTATCTAAGTAATCAGGATCGCATCATTTAATTCACATATGTGATTTATATGCTAAACAGAGGGCATTCGATATGATGTCTGAACTAAGAACATGGTGTTGAATATTGTCAAAAAACTTCAACTCAACCATTCCGCGGCGTTGGAAACGCTTGCTTTGAACCACAAGTGATTCTCTGGGACGGGCCATCCGTTGTCGATCTGGAGACCAACGCAGGACTGATCATCCAGGCTGAAGCGGCCTACTATATCAGTACCAGGGTAGGGAACCACCCAAGTGTCCGAGGTATAGACACAGTTGCTTCTCATAAATGTGTCAATAGCAGTTGGATCGCCTTTCACCATCATCGGATAGTTTTGTCCAAGGAAGAGCGAGTTTTCTCCAAGATTATCAATTCTGTGCCAGGGAGAAGGAGTTGGCGCTAGCACACTAGTATCCATCATGAATACCATGCAACGGGTGTTGGAATAGGTCCGGAGAGTGCGACCATGGGAGACACCTACTTCCTTAGCAGTAACATCATCAGTGTGCTGTATACACACAAGAAGAGGTGATCCATCAGAATTAGTTGCCAGGCGCCACAGAGTATATGGGCGCTGCTCGTGATCATCACCATCGGCATCTCCCCCTTGGTTATAAAAATTTTCAAGTATAGGTGGTGGGATGTTCACAGGACCTTGGAAACACAAGAAGAAGGTTAATTAGTAAAGGGAAACTTGCTAACCCGCATGCATGTGGATGAAACAATTAAATTATGGTGGAAGACAAACATACCGAAACTACGAGGATACCATGCAAAAAGAGTGCCACGAGTGGTGGCAGCAGACACAAAGCCCTCGTATTGAATTGCATCACAGTACTCATTTGTGCATAGAAACTGATTTTTGAGCAATGTCCATTGAGTCAAACCACTAAGGATGGCAACAAGCTTGTCGAAGATAGCAACAACGTCATAGTTGTTGTAATTCCATGAGCGGTTGGGAACTCGACAAATTGCTATCTTCCGTAGAAGACAGTCACCATGATCGTATTTGAAAACGCGTACATTACCGGTGTGCTCAACCTCTGGGCAGTGTGCTGAGATTTTTGGAAGTGGAACTCGGTGACAAGTGTACACATTCACAAGTTCCCACTCGCAGTTGGACCCAATGTAAACAACCCAATCTCCATTTGCGCCCGCCTAAGCCTTGCCCTCAAGCGATGGCATCTTAACATCATACATATCATTATCAAGCGGCATCAACTTACACAGGGCGAGGCATCTGCCGTGCCAGCGCCCGTCATGAGGGTCACGACGAAGAAGATAGGGGAGATCAAACTGCTCCTTGACTCTTGGGTTCTTTGTAATGATGTTATTAGTTGAGGAATGGGCTTGAACGAACCTGCCATGCTAGCCGAGGTGATGACGTCGCACCGATCAATGAGTTCCTCCACCACATCATCTTACAGATCTGGGCAAGAATAATGGGGTCGTTTCCAGCCTGTTCCCTCCATGGAGAAGACGATCGAATAATGGCATAAGAAAGGGTGAAGGTATGAAGGAAAATGGAGGAGGGAGAGGAAGAGCGTGCGACAGCAGTTCCAAATCGAGAGGGAAAGGCGAAGAGTCGGTGGACGGTTTCGAGTTTGGCACGGTTCACGAAGAGGCGCCCCGGTCTACATGTCCGTTCGGAAATACTCCTACTACTCATCGTCATCTCACTGATAAGTTAGAACGGGACCACATGTCAACGAAACATGGTGTGTAATTTCTCGTGCAAAATGTGATCTGGCCGCGTTGGCCCGAGGTGTCGCATTAGTTATCGACCTTTATTTGTTTAATGGCATGCCGATCAGTTTTGAAGCACGACTAACTGGTACTATACGTGGAGAGGATGACAGCAGGGACCCACCAAGGTCATGGCAGTACGCAAGCAAGTGCCTCCTTATTTCAAGCCAATAAAAAAATGGCTCCTCCTAGTGGATTTCTGACATCTGGGTCCCATGCCATTGTCAACGTAGTCAATAAACGAGAGAATTGCACAACGAGCGGCTGACACCAGGGACCCAGCAGCTCACCTAGTTATTTTTGTTTTGGGTTAATTTGATAAATGGCACTCCAAATCTGGTGTATCCGAGAAATGCCACTACAATTTCCAAACTTTGAAAAATGCCATTTCATGCCATTTCTAGTGGCATTTTCGAAGTCTGGAGTGGCATTTTGCAAAGTTTGCAAACTGCAGTGGCGTTTTTCAAAGTTTGCAAAAATTCCAGTGGCATTTTTATGAATCGCCATAATTGGAGTGGCATTTATCTAATTTGTTTTTGAGACGGGAGCAGGGTATCAACTGGGCTGTGCGGGACACTCTGGCCTGTCTAGACAGCCTTTTCTTTTATGTTTACCACAAACCAGCCCAGTAGTTTTTTTTCTTTCTGAAAATGGCTAGCCCAGTTCTTTTGTGATTTGTCAAGTAAGTCGCTTTATCAGGCCTGCTGGGCTGCAAATCTTTCAAGACGAGGAGAGCTTCATTTGGCTGGCCGAGAAAATGGCCTATCAGTAATGAGAAATGGGATGTACATTTTTAAAACACATCAAACCGGGAATTATTTTAAAATATCTTTTTTCATTTCGAGATTTTAAATTGCATTGATTTTTATGCATGGACAATTTATTGGATTTTATATTGATATACATTTATTTTTAAAATCGGTCTGAATGTGACTCGAAATTTCGGGACTAAAAACAGTTCAGACTGCCCCGACATATGCAAAATTTCGTATAATTTTTTAACCGTGGCCACAATATGGGCTGTAATGCTAACATAAAGAATATGGGCTCCAAAAAAACCCGTAAGAATTAGCAAATGGGCTATAAATTATTTGAAATAATGGCAGATGGGATGTATGCTGTTTTCCACAGATTTGAGGCTTTCCACAGATGGCTTGTATACTGTTGGATGTCCATCCAACGGCCGTCGTGCTTCTTCAATCTCTGCTCTTCCTGCTCCAACCGCTCAAACAAGCTCCGGCGGGACTGCCTGCTCCCTCGTCCCCACGGCCGGCTGCGCTGCCCCGCAGGCCTCACCGCCCCACTGTACTCCCATCGCTGGCCTAGCCATCCCTCTACTCACACACACCTGCTGTTATTCTCCGGCGACGGCAGACGAACCAGTAAACCCTCGTATAGTCGTACTCCCCTCCGCATGGGAAACAAAAACAACGGCTGAGTCTTCCCTGCCTCTGTGTCGTTCCCTTCCTAGGCCTCGCTGTCGTCCACCGCCCTGGTGCTCTCGGCATGGCGTGATCAGCGTGGTCAACGACCGACATGCATCTGAAGTGGACTGTACGTGGAGAGGCTGACAGCTGGGTCCACGGCCGCACGCAAGGAAATGCCTCCTTATTGTGCGCAAAATAATGATTTCCTCCACCTGACATCTGGGACCCACCGAAACGGCCTCTGTATTTCGCAAAAAAAACATTATCGCTGCTGACAGCTCGGAACCACCAGCTATATCTTCACACGCAAGGAAGTGCCTCCTTATTACGCACAAAAAAATGAATACTCCCCCTGCTAGCTGGGACCTAGTATAGTGGGCCTACTAAGTTGACGGGGACGAAGGGCTTTGTCAACTTAGTCAATATGCATGATTCTAGCTCGACTGACCGTACGATGTCCATCCAACGGCCATAGTGTTTCTTCTACCTCTGGTCTTCTTGCTCCAGCCGCCCAAAGAAGCGCCGGTCGTGCCGCCTGCTCCTGCCTCCCGTGGCCGGCTGTGCTGCCGCGGAGGCCTCACCGCCCCCATACTACTCCCACCGCTGGCCAGGCCATCCCTCCACTCCACTCACCCACACCCCCTGTTATTCTGCGGCGACGGCAGTGCAGCCGAACCAGTGAACCCTCGTACTCCTCTCTGCGTGGGCATCCACTGCCGCGTCGTCCCCTTCCTAGGCCTCGCCGTCGTCCACCGTCGTGGTGCTATCAGCACGGCATGGTCAATGTGGTCAATGACTGAATTCCATCAGAAGAAAATTGTACGTGGAGAGGCTGACAGCTGGGTCCACGGCAGCTGAGGGAGTCCTGGATTAGGTGGTCTCCGGACAGCCGGACTATATCCTTTGGCCGGACTATTAGACTATGAAGATACAAGATTGAAGACTTCGTCTCGTGTCCGGATGGGACTCTACTTGGCATGGAAGGCAAGCTAGGCTGTACGGATATGGATATCACCTCCTTTGTAACCGACCTTGTGTAACCCTAACCCTCTCCGGTGTCTATATAAACTGGAGGGTTTTAGTCCGTAGGACAACATACAATCATATCATAGGCTAGCTTCTAGGGTTTAGCCTCTCCGATCTCGTGGTAGATCAACTCTTGTAATACCCATAGCATCAAGAATAAATCAAGCAGGACATAGGGTTTTACCTCCATCAAGAGGGCCCGAACCTGGGTAAAACATCGTGTCCCCTGCCTCCTGTTACCATCCGCCTTAGACGCACAATTCCGGACCCCCTACCCGAGATCCGCCGGTTTTGACACCGACATTGGTGCTTTCATTGAGAGTTCCTCTGTGTCGTCGCCGTTAGGCTTGATGGCTCCTTCTATCATCGATAGCGATGCAGTCCAAGGTGAGACTTTTCTCCCTGGACAGATCTTTGTGTTCGGCGGCTTCGCACTGCGGGCCAACTCACTTGGCCATCTGGAGCAGATCGAAAGCTACGCCCCTGGCCATCAGGTCAGGTTTGGAAGCTTAAATTACACGGCCGACATCCACGGAGACTTGATCTTCGACGGATTCGAGCCCCTGCCTTGTGCGCCACGCGGTCACGATGAGTATGATTTAGCTCTACCATTGGACCGTATTCAGGAGATCGCACTGGCAGCCGCTCCGAGCCTCAATTCGGAGCTAGTTGTGCCATCCATGGACGGGTGGTTAGACCCCGTCACGGAGGCCGTATCCTTAGCGGCGATCGAGACGAATATCGACCTTACCCTTCACGAGAGCCGTGTTGCCAAACTGCCGGATCCTTCCCCGGCCACGGACTCGGAACCGCCTGCGCCCGTGCCTATCAAATCCGACTGGGCGCCAATCATGGAGTTCACCTCCGTGGATATCTTTCAGCACTCACCCTTCGGCGACATACTAAATTCATTAAAGTCTTTCTCCTTGTCAGGAGAGTCCTGGCCGAACTATGTCCGGCAGGATTGGGATGCGGATGACGAAGAAATTCGCCACCCACCCACCACCCACTTAGTAGCCACTGTCAATGACTTAACCAACATGCTCGACTTCGACTCTGAAGACCTCGACGGTATGGACGACGATGCAGGAGACGAACAGGAACCACTGCCCACAGGGCACTGGAAGCCCACTTCATCACATGACGTATACATGGTCGACACACGAAAAGAAAACAACGACGAGGAGCGGAAGGACACAACGAAGGGATGTCTCTTCGAGAAGCAGTCAAAGCGGCGGCGTAAGCGCCGCTCCAAATCCTGCCTAGGCGGAAACAACGATCATATAGACCCAGCGTTAGAGCAGGGTGAACCATCGTCGGACCACGGCAACACGGAGAATCAAATCGAACAACCCGACTCTGTCAAAGATAATAGTCCGGACGACATCACACCGGACAGACACCCGGAGCAACAGAATGCCCATCAAAGGCTTGTTGCCACCGTGAGGAGTCTAAAAAAGTAGAAGCAAAGGCTCAAGGCTGCGCAAGACACACTCAGAATCAGATGGAGTAAAGTACTAAACACAGCAGCGAAGTATGGCGGTAATCGCCCCACCAAGAGCTACCCGAAGCGGAAGTTGCTACCTGAATTCGATGAGGAGGCCTTAGATCCCCCGCAACCAAAAATTAAAACGGCCATCTGGCCGGATAGACGACCTCACGGCCAACATAGAGCAGCAAACAACATCACACATAAGGCAATACGCGATCCACGCGAGGGCTCGCATCAAAAGGATGGCGCAACCAGATCCATCTATGGACCACGCAAGCGCGCTCCAGCATATGATGCAACACAGCAAACATCCGAACAACGCGGTACACCCAGATACAGGGGTGCCACACACTCCCTATGTTTCACCGACGAGGTGCTGGACCATGAATTTCTAGAGGGATTCAAACCCGTAAACATAGAGGCATACGACGGAACAACAGACCCTGGGGTCTGGATTGAGGACTATATCCTCCATATCCATATGGCTCGAGGAGATGATCTCTATGCCATTAAGTATTTACCCCTCAAACTCAAAGGGCCAGCTTGGCACTGGCTTAAAAGCCTCCCCGAAAGCTCCATTGGAAGCTGGGAAGAGCTCGAAGACACTTTTCGGGCAAATTTTCAAGGGACTTATGTCCGACCTCCGGATGCGGACGATTTAAGTCATATAACCCAACAGCCCAGAGAGTCAGCCTGAAAGCTTTGGAACAGGTTTCTTACTAAAAAGAACCAAATAGTCGACTGTCCGGACGCCGAAGCCTTAGCAGCTTTTAAAGACAGCGTCCGAGACGAATGGCTTGCCAGACACCTTGGCCAAGAAAAGCCGAGAATAATGGCAGCATTAACAAGCCTCATGACCCGCTTTTGCGCGGGCGAGGACAGCTGGCTAGCCCGATGCAGCACCAGCGACCCAAGTACATCCGAAGTTAGAGATGGAAACAGGAAATCACGACGCAGCAAAAATAATAAGCGCCAGAATAAAGAAGACAGCCTGAAGAGCACGGAGGTAAACGTCGGATTCAGAAGCTCTCGGCCAGGTCAGCAAAAGCTGCCCTCTAAAGGCGCTAGAGATGAACTGTCCAGCCTAAACAAAATTCTGGACCAAATATGTCAGATCCATAGCACCCCGATAAACCTGCAAATCATACCCATAGAGAATGTTGGGTCTTCAAGTAGTCCGGCAAGCTCAACGCCGAACATAAGGGGCAGGATACACCAAGCGAAGACGAGGATGAGCCTCGCAAGGAAAGCACTGGGGAACAGAAGAAATTTCCACCAAAGTCAAAACAGTAAACGTGTTACATGTGATAAAGGGGAGAAACAAAGCGGCACTCCCAGATAAGTATGCCCAAGGGCCTATCACCGTGGAGTTCTACCACTGGTCGTCTCAACCAATCACCTTCGACCATCAGGATTACTCGGCAAGTATCCGGCGCGCAGGATGGGCTGCCTTGGTATTAGATCCAATAAGTGACGGATACCACTTCACACGAGTCCTGATGGACGGTGGCAGCAGTCTAAACCTGATATATCAGGACACAATCCGCAAAATGGGGATAGACCCAACGAAAATTTGCCATAGCAATACTACCTTTAAAGGAGTAACGCCAGGCCCAGGGGCTCATTGCATGGGATCCCTGCTACTAGAGGTTATATTCGGCTTCCCCGATAACTTCCGTAGTGAAAATTTAACCTTCCACATTGCTCCGTTCCAAAGTGGCTATCAAGTACTATTTGGATGCGAAGCTTTCACTCGCTTTAATGCAGTACCGCACTACGCTTCCCTCACGCTTAAGATGCCCGGTCCACGTGGCATCATTACAGTAAATGGAAATATTGAGCGATCCCTGCGCGTCGAAGAGAGTGCGGCTACCTTGGCAGCCGCAACTTAAAACGGCCTCACCAACTAAAGCATTCGATAGGTCGTCAAGACTACGGATACGGTTAGACGAGTCCGACACAGCTATATGTAATTCATACAGGTTTGATGGCCACACCCCAATTACAAACACAAGGGGCTCAACGCGCGCAGACAAGTGGCAATTTTTACTCATCTTGAATTGTACATCGTGCTACACCCGTCCAGGATACGGCACAACAGAGACACAAACGCAGACGTGCAGCAGGGACCCGTCCCAAGGATTCTTTCTAGATTAAGACCCTGCGTCAACCTTTTTTACTGTCTCTTGTTGATACACATCCCTCGGATTCTTAGTACAATTGAGAAGGATGCTGACATCTTGGCATGTGTCCACGTCAGAATAATGCACGTACCTGGACACCAGGGGCTTCTTACAAAGGGCACTGTTTAGGCCCGGTTTACACCATAAAGACCGAATACCTTAGGGAGTGTTCAGCGTCGCGAGTTTGGCCTTATATGCATCAGCTCCGAATCATGTCTTTGGTCAAATGTTGGGTTTGCCCAGTGAGGGAGTCCTGGTTTAGGGGGTGTTCGGATAGTCGGACTATACCTTCAGCCGGACTCCTTGACTATGAAGATACAAGATTGAAGACTCCGTCCGTGTCCGGAAGGGACTTTCCTTGGCGTGGAAGGCAAAGCTTGGCGATACGGATATGAAGATCTCCTACCATTCTAACCGACTTTGTGTAACCCTAACCCTCTCCGGTGTCTATATAAATCGGAGGGTTTTTGTCCGTAGGACAACGTACACATCAACAATCATACCATAGGCTAGCTTCTAGGGTTTAGCATCTTCAATCTCGTGGTAGATCTACTCTTGTACTACCCATATCATCAATATTAATCAAGCAGGACGTAGGGTTTTACCTCCATCAAGAGGGCCCGAACCTGGGTAAAACTTCGTGTCCCTTGCCTCCTGTTACCATCCGGCATAGACGCACAGTTCGGGACCCCCAAACCGAGATCCACCGGTTTTGACACCGACATTTGTGCTTTCATTGAGAGTTCCTTTGTGTCGTCGCCGTCAGGCTCGATGGCTCCTACGATCATCAATAGCGATGTAGTCCAGGGTGAGACCTTCCTCCCCTGACAGATCTTTGTCTTCGGCGGCTTCGCACTGCGGGCCAATTCGCTTGGCCGTCTGGAGCAGATCGAAAGCTACGCCCCTGGCCGTCAGGTCAGATTTGGAAGTTTAAACTACACGGCTGACATCTGCGGGGACTTGATCTTCGACGGATTCGAGCCACTGCCGAGCGCATCGCACTGTCACGATGAGCATGATCTAGCTCTGCCGCCAAACAGTGCCCTGGAGGCCGCACCCGCATCGGCTCCGGCCCTTAATTCGGAGCCAACTGCGCCGATCGAGGATGGGCGGTTGGACGCCACCTCGGGGGCTGCGACCCCAACGGCGATTGAGCCGAACAGTTGCCCCGTACTCTGTGAGACTCGTGACTCCAAGGAGCTGGACACCTCTCCGGACTCCGAACCCTCCGCGCCCCTGCCGATCGAATCCGATTGGGCGCCGATCCTGGAGTTCACTGCCGCGGACATCTTTCAGCACTCGCCTTTCAGCGATATCCTGAAGTCACTGAAGTCTCTCTCTTTGTGAGGAGAGCCCTGGATGGACTACGGTCAGCAAGGTTGGGGTACGGATGATGAAGAAATTCAAAGCCCAACCACCACCCACTTTGTAGCCACTGTCGACGACTTAACCAACATGCTCGACTTCGACTCCGAAGACATCGACGGTATGGACGCCGATGAAGGAGATGATGAAGAACCAGTGCCTACTAGGCCCTGGAAAGCCACCCCATCATATGACATATACATGGTGGACACCCCAAAAGAGGGAGATGGCGATGGAACAACGGAGGATGACCCCTCCAAGAAATAGCCTATGCGCCGGCGTTAGCGGCGCCGCTCAAAATCCCGCCAAAACAAATATGGTGATTCCAGCACGGGAGATAATAATACTCCGGAAAGCGCCGAAGAAAACCCCCTCCAGCAAGATTTAGCACAGGAGGATGGAGAAACCAGCCCTCATGAGAGAGCGGCAGACAGAGAGGTCGAGGACTATAATTATATGCCTCCCTCCGAAGACGAGGCAAGCCTCGACGACGAGGAATTCGTCGTGCCAGAGGATCCCGTCGAGCAAGAGCGTTTTCAACGCAGGCTTATGGCCACGGCAAGAAGCCTCAAGAAAAAACAACAACATCTTAGAGCTGATCAAGATTTGCTAGTCGACAGATGGACTGAAGTCCTTGCAGCCGAAGAGCATAAACTCGAACGCCCCTCCAAGAGCTACCCAAAGCGCAGGTTGCTACCCCGATTAGGGGAGGAAGCACTTGATGCGGCCGACCAGCCACCTCGTGGCCGGGACAGAGAGGCCTCTCGGCCCTCCACTCAAGCCGCACCCCATACCAAGCCACAGGAATATGCACCGAACTTATGAGACATGTTGGAGGACAAGGCAAGGCAAACAAGATCGATCTACGGATCGCGTGGGCACCCCACGGCTCGAGACGGTAACCGTCACGCCGGCCACAAATTCGGCAGGGCCGAACACAGTAGACAAGGCTCATTGGAGCTACATCATAATATAGCCCAGTACAGAGGCGTCGCACACCCACTATGCTTTACAGACGAAATAATGGATCATCAAATCCCCGAGGGTTTCAAACCCGTAAACATCGAATCATATGATGGCACAACAGATCCTGCGGTATGGATCAAGGATTATCTCCTTCATATCCACATGGCCCGCGGCAATGATTTCCACGCCATCAAATACCTCCCACTCAAGCTTAAAGGACCTGCTCGGCATTGGCTTAGCAGCTTGCCAACAGGATCAATCAGTTGTTGGGAGGACCTGGAAGCCGCATTCCTCGACAATTTCCAGGGCACTTATGTGCGACCCCCAGAAGCCAATGACCTAAGTCACGTAATTCAGTAGCCAAAGGAATCGGCCAGGCAATTCTTGACACGGTTCCTGACAAAGAAAAATCAAATAGTCGACTGTCTGGACGCCGAGGCCCTAGCAGCCTTCAAGCACAATATCCGTGACGAGTGGCTGGCCCGGCACCTTGGACAGGAAAAGCCGAAATCTATGGCAGCACTCACGACACTCATGACCCGCTTTTACGCGGGAGAAGACAGCTGGCTTGCTCATAGCAACAATATGACCAAGAACCCTGGTAATTCGGACACCAGGGACAGTAGTGGCAGGTCGCGTCGCAACAAGCAGAAGCGCCGCATTAACGGCGACAATGCTGAGGATACGGCAGTTAATGCCGGATTCAGAGGCTCTAAATCCGGTCAGTGGAAAAAGCCATTCAAAAGGAATCCTAGGGGCCGTCCAGTTTGGACCGAATACTCGACTGCTTGTGCCAGATACATGGCACCCCCGAAAAGCCGGCCAATCACACCAACAGGGATTGTTGGGTGTTCAAGCAGGCAGGCAAGTTAAATGCCGAAAATGAAGACAAGGTGCTGCATAGCGATGACGATGAGGAGCCCCGGCCGCCGAACAACAGTGGACAGAAGGGTTTTCCCCCACAAGTGCGGACGGTGAACATGATATACGCAACCCACGTCACCAAAAGGGAGCGGAAGCGCGCGTTAAGGGGCGTATATGCGATAGAGCCAGTCGCCCCAAAGTTCAACCCATGGTCCTCCTGCCCGATCACCTTTGATCGAAGGGACCATCCCACTAGCATCCTTCATGGCGGATTCGCCGCATTGGTCATAGACCCAATTATTGACGGATTTCATCTCACTAGAGTCCTTATGGACGGCGGCAGCAGCCTGAACCTGCTTTACCAGGATACAGTGTGGAAAATGGGCATAGATCCCTCAAGGATTAATCCCACCAAAACGACCTTTAAAGGCGTAATACCAGGTGTAGAGGCCAACTGTACAGGCTCAGTCACACTTGAAGTGGTCTTCGGATCTCCGGATAATTTCCGAAGCGAGGAGTTGATCTTCGACATAGCCCTGTTTCGAAGTGGTTATCATGCACTGCTCGGGCGAACCGCATTCGCTAAGTTCAATGCGGTACCGCACTACGCATACCTGAAGCTCAAGATGCCAGTCCCTTGAGGAGTAATTACGGTCAATGGAAACACCGAACACTCCCTCCGAATAGAGGAGCACACGGCGGCCCTTGGAGCGGAAGTACAAAGCAGCCTCTCCAGGCAGTTCTCCAGTCCGGCCACTAAACGACCGGACACCGTCAAGCGTGCCTGGAGTAACCTACAACAAGACCGCCTGGCACGATCCGAGCAGGCGTAGCAATGCGGCCCCAACCCCAACCCTCGCAAAAAGGCGACACCAGTACTTCGCGTACATAACTATGCTCTAGAGATACCATGGGTACAGGGGGAGTGGCACCATCACGGCACGCCCAAAACACGGCTTAAACCGTACCAGGGGCTACCGATTTTTTAATTTTCTCTTACTTTCAGGAATCCATCCTTCGGAAGGCCCGTTCTGCAGTTCAATTGCCGCACAAACGATGCAAGAACCAGGGAAGCAGACAAGCCACGCCGCATTACGGAACTCCCAGGTGGTCTCTATCACGAGTAGTATACCTGTTCCGCATACTATTCCGCAGCTTGCCCCTGGAACGGACATGTTAACTAGTCCAACCTTCCGCTTATCGCATTATTTGTATCGTTCTGCTTTGATCGCAGCCCTTTTTAATAAACAATGCATAGCTTTCGTCTATTTTTGCATTACCTTTTTTCTTTATATATGTTCCTTAACGACATGTTGCACCCGTACACGTTGGTACGGCCAAAATACGCCAGGGGCTTTGGTACCCCTCAATATGGTGTGAGAAGTCCGAACACTTTAACAAGTGCGGCACCCCGAACTTATAGTATTATATGCATCGGCTCCGAATCATGTCTTGGGTCAATAGTTGGGTTTGCCCGGATCCTATGTTTTGGTGCCTTACGTTCCGCTATATCGGCTAAGGTAGCACTAGGAGAACCACTGCGATTGTGCCCCAGTTAAGCTGGGTCGAGCACCTCGGTGGAGAAAGCTAAAACTGACTGTCATGATGAAGCGAGAGTTGGTCCCTGTTCGAGAGGTTTTTCGAGTCCCTAAAGACTTATGCCGCTTAGGGCGAGGAGCCGGCTCTGTCCGGCCAAGGCGTGGATAGCGCCCCGAACTCGGTCTTCCGAATACCGGGGGCTTTGCCGAAATTTAAAATTATAGAATTCTATGGCTAAGTGAGAGTGTTCACGCATTATAGTCCGATTGCCTTGTTCGTTGGGCTGAGCGCCTCCCTCGAAGGACCCAAACATGGGAAAAAGAGCGCTCAGGTTTATCCCCGAACACCCTAGCACTAGCGGCACGGGGGCAGAAGCCGACGACTTGCCATCTCTCAGAATTGATAAACAACCGCACAAAAGGTAATATTTTAAATTCCAACAGCATTGCTTAGCGCATATAAACAAGTTTTCAGCGCACAGGACAAAACGAGCATGTTTCACTCAAAAATTACATCCCTAGAACATTCATCCGCCACATGGCAGGCACCCTTTAGAACATCCTTATAGTAATTCTCGGGCTTGCGATGCTCTTTCCCCGGCGGTGGCCCGTCCTTCACAAGCTTCTCAGCATCCAGCTTGCCCCAGTGCACCTTAGCATGGGCAAGGGCCCTACGGGCACCTTCAATGCAGACGGAGCGCTTGATGACTTCGAGCCTTGGACAGGCCTCCACCAGCCGCCGCACTAGCCCGAAATAGCTCCCAGGCAGAGCCCCTCCAGGCCACAGCCAAACAATGAGGCCCTTCATGGCCTGTTCGGCTGCCTTGTGGAGCTCGACCAGTTGCTTCAGCTGGTCGCTCAGGGGCATGAGGTGTCTGGCCTCAGCGTACTGAGACCAGAACACCTTCTCTGTCGAGCTGCCCTCCTCGGCTCGATAGAATGCGGCGGCATCGGACACACTCCGGGGAAGATCTGCGAAAGCTCCTGGAGAGCTCCGGATTCGGGTAAGTAACAAGTAACTCACGTTTATATGTTTGCTTTGCATAAAGAATGCCTTACCCGCCGCTATCTTCTTCACCTCATCCAACTCCTGGAGGGTCTTCTGGGATTCGGCCTTGGCAGACTTGGCATTTTCAATAGCCACCGCGAGCTCGGACGCTCGCGTCTTTGATTCAAGCTCCAAACTCTCATGTTTTTCCATGAGAGCCTGGAGCTCTTGCCGCACCTTGCCAACCTCGGCCTCATACTTCTCCCGCTCGGTGCGCTCTGAGGCCGCCCTCTTCTCGGCCTCGACCAGTGCTTGCTTAAGGGTCGCCACTTCAGACGTGGCCCCTACAATAGCCACGATAATCCTGTCATTCTTTGCAATTGCAACTTTTTATATATATTTAAAAACAAGGTATTTCTTACCTTCATTGTCCTCGAGCTGCTTCTTGGCACGCCCGAGCTCTTGCTCGGACCGCTCGAGGTTCTGCTTTAGCGTGTCCACTTCCGCAGTCAGTGCGGCGGACGCAAGCAGAGAAGCCTGCATATGCATATTGACTCTTTTTTGTTAGACTCCTGCGGACTTTATTTGATCCTCTATTCAGCTTTTCTTCCCGAATGCCAAATAGAGCATCAGGGGCTACTGTCTATGTGGTAATATTATTTACACATTCTTTACTTACCTCAAAGCCTGTTAAAAGGCTAGTACAAGCTTTAGTCAGTCCGCTCTTGGCGGACTGAACCTTCTGGACCACCGCACTCATAATAGTACGGTGCTCCTCGTCGATGGCGGCGCCTTGGAGTGCCTCCAACATATTGTCCGGCGCCTCCGGTTGGACGGGGGCCACCGGCACGGTGGACTTGCTCCTCTTGGAAGGAGATCCCCCGCCGGACTCTGGAACCTTTGAAGGTTCCGGAGCGGTGTCCGGCCTAGAGCCGGACTTGGAGCCCTGGGGGGTTTCATCCCCTTTACTCCTGGAGTCCGGGAGGTCGCCTTGCGGCGCCTCCAGGACCACCTCCTCCCGGCTTGGAACCTGTTGGGACAACACTTCGGTGTCATCCGTAGGGCGGGGGGAGGAAGCCGTCGGAAGCGAGTTCACATCCGACGAGTCGAGTGAGCCGCTCGATGACGCGTCGAGCCGGTCTTTGGGTGGGCTGCATAAACATATTCGACGTAAGGGAAAGCTGTGCAATAAATGAATACTATGAATTACTCTGGTATCCGGATACTTACGATTTTGCCAGGGGCTTGGCCCTGGGCTGTCACTCCTCTCCGCCGTCGTCGGCGATGGTGGAGCAGTCCGGAGGAAGGGTTTTCCCCTTCTTGGACCCTCCGGCCTCCCCAGAGAGGGCGGCCTTCCTTTTCTTCTCTCCTCCCACTGGAGGGGAGAGGTCTCTTCTTCTTCCTCCTCGTCTTCACGGGAGGAATGCGCCTCGGAACCATCAGATGATGGATCCGACACCTCCTGGCGCTGGGCACTCTTTCGAGTCCCCGCGGCCTTTTTCACACTCTTCTTCTCCGACACCACATAGGGTGCCGGAACCAGCAACTTTGCCAAGTGAGCGTCCGCTGGGCCTTCGGGCAAAAGAGCCGGACAGTTGATCTGTCCGGATGTCACCTGCCAATCCTGTCAAAGGTAAGGGAGCTTAGATCCCGCATGGAGTCAAACTATGAAAAACTGATACCCTGTAAAAGGAAAAAACAGCTTACCGTGAGAGCGTGACGCTGTGCACTGAATCCGCGATCCTCGGTAGCGGATGCGGGAGCCTCGGCGCCCTTGAAAAGCACCTTCCAGGCATCTTCGTAAGTCGTGTCGAAGAGCCTGCTCAGAGTTTGGTGCCGCACCGGGTCGAACTCCCACAGGTTGAAAGCCCGTTGTTGACACGGGAGGATCAAGCGGATGAGCATAACCTGGACTACGTTGACAAGTTTGAGCTTCTTCTCCACCAAGGTTTGGACGCATGTTTGGAGTACGGTCAGCTCTCCCTTCTTACCCCATGACAGGCCCCTCTCCTTCCAGGAGGTGAGCCGCGTAGGGGGCCCGGATCGAAACTCAGGGGGTGCGACCCATTCGGCGTCGCGTGGCTCGGTGATGTAAAACCACCCCGATTGCCAACCCTTCAGGGTCTCCACAAAGGAGCCCTCGAGCCATAGGACATTGTCATCTTGCCCACCATGGCGCCTCCGCACTCCGCCTGGTTGCCACGCACCACCTTCGGCTTGACGTTGAAAGTCTTGATCCATAGGCTGAAATGGGGCCGGATGCGGAGGAAGGCCTCGCACACGACGATAAACGCCGAGATGTTGAGGACGAAGTTCGGGGCTAGATCATGGAAATCCAGGCCGTAGTAGAACATGAGCCCCGGAAAAATGGGTGGAGAGGGAAGCCTAGTCCGCGGAGGAAATGGGGGAGGAACACCACCCTCTCATGGGGCCTAGGGGTGGGGATGAGCTGCCCCTTTTCGGGAAGCCGGTACGCGATGTCGTTAGACAAGTATCCGGCCTTCCTCAGCTTTTTGATGTGTCCCTCCGTGATGGAGGAGACCATCCACTTGCCTCCCGCTCCGGACATGGCTGGAGAAGGTTGAGGTGGGGAGTGCGGACTTGGGCGCTGGAGCTCAAGTGCGCAAGAATGGATAGGCGAAGGAGGAAGAAGGCGTAGGTGAAAAGGTGGATCCTTATCCCCTTATATGGGTGGACGCAATTACATGTCCCCACCAGCCTGGTAAAACTCGCTTATCTCCAAGCGCCGTAATCAATGGCGCGGTTGGGTTACCCGCGCCCGTATTGATGAGAATCCCGGGATAAGGGACACGATCTCTGCTTTAAACAAGACGTTCCAAGGAAACCGCCTCGCATGACGCGCTGAGGTGGGATAATAAAACGACTCAGATAAAGGCTTGGCCGTGGTGTGTCACGCTACGGAATATGTCAGCAGATTAGATTGGTGTAAATATTATTCTCTCTATGGCAATATGTGGAAACTTATTTCACAGAACCGGACACTACCTTTGTGTTCAAAATCTTCTATGAAGCACTTGGAGGAGGAACCCGCCTTGCAATGCCGAAGACAATCTGCGCGCCGGACTCGTCATCATTGAAGCCTGGTTCAGGGGCTACTGAGGGAGTCCTGGATTAGGGGGTGTTCGGATAGTCGGACTATACCTTCAGCCGGACTCCTGGACTATGAAGATACAAGACTGAAGACTCCGTCCCGTGTCTGGAAGGGACTTTCCTTGGCGTGGAAGGCAAAGCTTGGCGATACGGATATGAAGATCTCCTACCATTGTAACCGACTTTGTGTAACCCTAACCCTCTCCGGTGTCTATATAAACCGGAGAGTTTTAGTCCGTAGGACAACGTACACATCAACAATCATACCATAGGCTAGCTTCTAGGGTTTAGCCTCTTCGATCTCGTTGTAGATCTACTCTTGTACTACCCATATCATCAATATTAATCAAGCAGGACGTAGGGTTTTACCTCCATCGAGAGGGCCCGAACCTGGGTAAAACTTCGTGTCCCTTGCCTCCTGTTACCATCCGGCCTAGACGCACAGTTCGGGACCCCCCTACCAGAGATCCGCCGGTTTTGACACCGACACCCGGCTCCTGTGTTTTGCTGCCTTACGTTCCGCTCTATCAGCTAAGGTGGCACCAGGAGAACTACTGCGATTGTGCCCTGGTTCATCCGGACGAGCACCTAAGTAGAGAAAGCAGAAAACTGACTGTCATGATATAGCGTGAGATTGGTCAACCACTCGATGACCTATCGGAATCTTAGAATTCCTCCGCCTTAACGAAGGGCCGTTTCTCGGCCAGGCATGTATGCACCCTGAATTCAGGTGAGTGCGGAGCCACCGGGGGCTATATAGTAGCCCCATTGTCAAACTCCTCTGGCTAAGTGAAAGTGTTAAAGCAGTATAGTCCGGTTGCCTAGTTCGCTGCGCTATCACCTCCTTAATAGGACCAAGATGTTGGATTAAGTGTGAACACGCGTCTTCTGCGAACACCCCTGCATTATATGCATGGGGGCTAAAGCCGACGACTGCAATCTTTCAGGATATACATATGTAAACGGCCGCACAGGAGGCATCATATTACTTTCGGGCAAAAGTATAAATACAGCCTTGATAAATTTACTAAAATATTGTTTTTAC
The DNA here is from genome assembly GCF_002162155.2 of Triticum dicoccoides. Lineage (NCBI taxonomy): Eukaryota > Viridiplantae > Streptophyta > Magnoliopsida > Poales > Poaceae > Triticum > Triticum dicoccoides. Next base: position 649,418,459 of record NC_041392.1, read on the forward strand.
AATGGGAATACATGTCACTCAAACATAATATTCTTCAAGCACTGGGCCTCTATCAAACGAGCACCCTCAAGAACTTCTTAAAAATAGTGCTCGGCAGCCACTCGGCCTATGGCCGAACCCTGCGCCGCAACAGTGGTAGCATCCATCTCCGCCCAGTATGCTTTGACACGGGCAAGGGCCATCCGCGAGCCTTCTATGCACGCCGACCTCTTCATCGCATTGACGCGCGGCACCGCACCAAGGAATTGCTGCACCGGGCTAAAATAGTTGTTCGGCTTTGGCCTTTCCGGCCACAGCTGATCCACGACAGACCTCATGGCGAATCCGGACAACCTATTAAGTTCGGTCCATTCGGCTAGCTGATCAGTCAATGGAAGTGGACGCTCTGGAACGTTAAAATGTGACCAGAACAGCTTGTCCACTTCACGATCTGTTTGGTCTCGGAAGTATTCGGCCGCATCGACCGCGCTCGCCACCAAGTCCAGATATGCGCCTGCCGAACTCCACAGCCGATACAGAGGGGCATACCGCGGATCTCCGAACTTCCTCCGCAGCATGAAGGGCTTCCCAGCCACAATATCTCCGGCCTCACGCAGCTCCTCCTTCATCGCTCTCATAGCAGAGCGGGTGTCTTTGGTCTCCATCATGGCCTTTTCAAGGTCCGTCGCCTTCGCCCGGTTTTCTTATTCAAGGAACTGGCAACGGTCGGCAGTGTCTTTTAACTTTACAGCCATCTTGGCCATTTTCTCTTTGCTCTCGCAATGCGCGGCCTTCTCGGATCTCAACTCTTCGGCCGCCTTCAAAGCAGCCGCATTACTACTCCTTGTTTGTTCTTTGGCTCGGGCAAGTTCTGCCCGAAGGGTCTCCACGGTGGCAGCTCCATCTGCAGTCACAACATATTAAAGATACGGGCATCACGTTGCTCCTCCTATGTGACATTCACCAGAAAACATCACTTACCCTGTGCCTCGTCAAGCTGCTTGTTAACAAACTTGATGTCGGCATCTGCCGCATCTACTTGCCGCTTTAGTTCGGCAAATTCATTAGTCCGGCTAGCCACCGGAGCCTCCAGCACCTACACATAAAAGCGGTATGGTTATTACCTGGGACTAATATCCTCTATTTGCCGCCGTTCTCGGTGACAACCAGAGTCTCAGGGGCTACTACCTACACAGGGCACACCTAAAAATGTGCGGTACTATCACAAATGTATATCATTTTACGTACCTCAAAGCCCGTTAGTAGACTCATAAAGGTGTCATGCAACCCGCTTTCGGCGGACGAAATCCTTTCCATCACCGTGCCCATCAACATACGTTTTCTTCCGACATGGTCACTCGCTTCAGCAGATCCCTCAGTGCGTCCGACCGCATACCAGACGGCGCCGGACTCTTTTGTTTGCCCTCTTCAAGGGCCGGATACTGGGGACTTCGGGTGACCATAGGATTATCTTCTAGCCGCACCGGACCCGGGGAGGCCCTCCATGACGACACCTCAAGGTCGCCCGCTTCTTGAGCGGGGGAGTCCGGGGAAGGCGTTTCGCTCTCCATCATCTCCGGAAGAAGATCCCCTGAAGACGAGCTCTGTTGAGAAGGGCTAAGATCCAAACTGCAAGATAAATGCTTCGGTTATTTTCCTCGGAAGTAAGGTATAATATCTTTACTATTAAGCATTTTTTTATCACTTACGGCTCATTAGAGGGCTGATTCCCGCGCGGACTTTGTGCGGCAAGAGCACCCTCCAAGGCAGGACCCTCTGGCGGAGACTTCTTCTCCCGTTTGGAAGCCTTGGTTTCCGGCTCTTCAGAGGCAGTCCTCTTCCTTCCCCGGAGCGAGAGAATGTTAGATTCTTCCCCTTGGTTATCCTCCTTCACGGAGGCGCTTATTCCCTCAGTTGGAATTGGTAGCGGTGGGGGCCCGCTTTGGCCCTCATTATTCCCCCCTTTATCTTCCTTTGAGGGTGCCGGGCAAGGCGCTAGCTCGAGCATCTTTTCCAGTACCGGATTGTCCAAACCCTCAGGAAGGGGGGCCCACCGAATCATCTTCGCCTTTGTTAGCCAGTCCTGGTCAAAGAGCGATTTCTCGGAATGACGTCATGATAAATGAAAGACGGTGTGTTCGGCTAGAGGATTACTTACTTGGTCGGTGGTGCGGTTGCTGCTCAGGTCCACGTCCTCGGTAGTATCCAGACACTCTATTTGGGGTCCAAAGAATGATTTATACATCTCCTCGTGCGTAAGGCCGAGGAAATACTGAATAGTGCGCGGTCCTTCTCGGTTGAACTCCCACATGCGGAGAGGCCGGCGTTTGCAAGGCTGGACTCGACGAACCAGCATGACTTGCACCACCATAACCAGAATGAAATCTCCTTCAAAGAGATCTTGAATGCGGCTCTACAGTATAGGCACGTCCTTGGCTGGACCCCAGCTCAGGCCCTTTGCTAATCCATGACATCAGTTGTGGTGGAGGCCCCGAGCGGAAAGCAGGGGCAGCCACCCACTTGGCACTTCTAGGAGTTGTGATGTAAAACCACTCCCGTTGCCATAATCCAGACACCCCTGGAAAGGAACCCTTTGGCCATGGAGCTCCAGCGATCTTGCTTATTAATGCGCCTCCGCAGCTACATGTTTCCCCTCGACCATCTTCGGCTTGACGTCAAAGGTCTTGAGCCACATGCCGAAGTGAGGGGTAATGCGGAGGAAGGCCTCACATATGACAATAAATGCCGAGATGTGGAGAAAGGAGTCCGGGGCAAGATCGTGGAAATCAAGCCCGTAATAGAACATCAAACCCCTAACAAAGGGATCCAGAGTGAGGCCTAGACCTTGGAGGAAGTGGGAGACAAACACAACGTTCTCGTTGGGTTCGGGAGTAGGGACGACCTGCCCTCGGGCAGGCAGCCGATGCGAAACCTCGGCGGTCAGGTATCTGGCCTCCCTCAACTTCTTGATATCCTCTTCCATAATGGAGGAGGGCATCCACCGGCCTTGAAGTCTAGATCCAGACATGATTGAAGGTCCGAAGCACCTGACCTGGGCTTTGGGTGTTGGAACTCGAGGCGAGGGAAGGATTCGATTGAGCACGGGATGGAAAAGGTAAAAGCCTTGTCCCTTTATAAAGAGGGTGAATATCAAGCGTCGTCCTAGTGGCCGTTTGGGACTTGCCTAAAATCTAGGAGTCCTAGGCACGGTTGGGTTACCCACGACCGTATTGATGAGAATCCCGTAATTAGGGGAACACAATCTCTGCTTTGACAAGACGTGTCAAGAAACCGCCTCGCGTTATGTGTGGAGCTGGTTGAAGAAAAATGGCTCGAATAAATCACCGAGCCATGGCCTGATGTCATGTTGCCAAAGTGTGTCAGCAGATTAAGATTTGTGGAAATATTATTCTCTTTACGGTGGTATGTGGAATTTATTTTGTAGGGTCGGACACTATCCTGGTATTCAAACTCTTCTGTGATGTGTTTGGAGGAGGAACCCGCCTTGCAATGCCGAAGACAACAATGCGCGCCGGACTCATCGTCATTGAAGCCTGGTTCAGGGGCTACTGAGGGAGTCCTAGATTAGGGGGTCTACGGACAGCCGGACTATATCCTTTGGCCGGACTATTGGACTATGAAGATACAAGATTGAAGACTTCGTCTCGTGTCCGGATGGGACTCTACTTGGCGTGGAAGGCAAGCTAGGCAGTACGGATATGGATATCTCCTCCTTTGTAACCGACCTTGTGTAACCCTAACCCTCTCCGGTGTCTACATAAATCGGAGGGTTTTAGTCTGTAGGACAACATACAATCATACCATAGGCTAGCTTCTAGGGTTGAGCCTCTCCGATCTCGTGGTAGATCAACTCTTGTAATACCCATATCATCAAGAATAAATCAAGCAGGACGTAGGGTTTTCCCTCCATCAAGAGGGCCCGAACCTGGGTAAAACATCGTGTCCCCTGCCTCCTATTACCATCCGCCTTAGACGCACAGTTTGTGACCCCCTACCCGAGATCCGCCGGTTTTGACACCGACAGCAGCCGCAAGGAAGTGCCTCCTTATTACGCGGAAAATAATTATTCCTCCACCTCATAGCAGGGACCCACCGGACGCCCACCAGTATATCGCGAAAAAAAGTTTGCCCCTGACTGCTGGGACCCACCTGATGGGCCACCATATTTCGCGAAAAAAACGTTCCCCCTGCTGTCAGCTCGGACCCACCAGAAGTGCCTCCTTATTACACACACAAAAATGAATACCGCCCTGCTAGCTGGGACCCACCTTAGTGGCAAGCTAACTTGTGGGCCTACTAAGTTGACGGGGACGGAGGGCTTTGTCAACTTAGTCAATATGCACGATTCTAGCTCCAGTGACCATACGATGTCCATCCAATGGTCGTAGTGCTTCTTCAACCTCTGGTCTTCTTGCTCTAGCCGCCCAAACCAGCGTCGGTCGTGCCTCGTGCTCCTGCCTCCCATGGTCGGCTGCAATGCGGCGGAGGCCTCACCGCCCCCTACTACTCCCACCGCTGGCCAGGCCATCCCTCTACTCACCCACACCCCCTGTTATTCTGTGGTGACGGCAGCCTCACACCGCAGCGAACCAGTGAACCCTCGTACTCCTCTATGTGTGGGCATCCACTGCCGCGTCTTCCCTGGCTCCGCGTCGTCCCCTTCCTAGGCCTCGTGGTCGTCCACCGCCCTGGTGCTCTCGGTGCGGTGTGGTCAACATGGTCAAGGAACGGCTTCCATCGGACGTGGACTGTACGTGGAGAGGCTGACAGCTGGGTCCACGGCCGTAGCAAGGAAGTGCCTCCTTATTACATGCAAAATAATTATTCCTCCACCTGACAGCGGGGACCCACCAGACGGACCACCAGTATTTTGCGAAAAAAATCGTTTCCCCCTGACTGCTGGGACCCACCGGACAGGCCACCATATTTCGCGAAAAAAACGTCCCCCCCCCGCTGTCAGCTCGGACCCACCGGAAGTGCCTCCTTATTACGCACAAAAAAATGAATACTCCCCCGTCTAGCTGGGACCCACCTTGCTGGGAGGCTGACTTGTGGGCCTACTAAGTTGATGGGGACGAAGGGCTTTGTCAACTTAGTCGATATGAACGATTCTAGCTCCAGTGACCGTACGATGTCCATCCAACGGCCGTAGTGCTTCTTCAACCTCTAGTCTTCTTGCTCCAGCCGCCCAAAGCAGCGCCGGTCGTGTCGCATGCTCCTGCCTCCCATGGCCGGCTGTGCTGCCGCAGAGGCCTCACCGCCCCCTACTATTCCCACCGCTAGCCAGGCCCTGCGGCGGCGGCAGCCTCACACCGCAGCTAAACCAGTGAACCCTCGTAGTCCTCTCTGCGTGGGCTTCCACTGCCGCGTTGTTCCCTTCCTAGGCCTCGCCGTCGTCCACCGCCGTGGTGCTCTCCGCGCGGCGTGGTCAACGTGGTCAAGGAACAACTTCCATTGGAAGAGTACTGTACGTGGAGAGGCTGACAACTGGGTCCACGGCCACAACCCAGTTTTTTTGTGATTTGCCAAGTAAGTCGCTTTGTCAGGCCTGTTGGGATGCAAATCTTTCAAGCCGAGGAGAGCTTTCATTCGGCTGGCCGAGAAAATGGCCCATCAGTAATGAGAAATGGGTTGTACATTTTTAAAACACATCAAACCGGCAATTAGTTTCAAATATCTTTTTTTCATTTCAAGATTTTAAATTACATTAATTTTTATGCATGGAGAATTTGTTGTATTTTATATTGATATACATTTATTTTTAAAATTAGTTTGAATGTGAGTCGAAATTTCGGGATTAAAAACAGTTCGGACCGCACCGAAATATGCAAAATTTCGTATAATTTTTTAACCGTTGCCACAATATGGGCTGTAATACTAACAAAAAGAATATGGGCTCCAAAAAAACCTTAAGAATTAACAAATGGGCTGTAAATTATTAGAAATAATGGCAGATGGGTTGTATGCTGTTTTCCACATATTTGAGGCTTTCCTAAAAAAAGGTTGACACACAAGCACTGACTGTTGGATATCCATCCAACGGCCGTCGTGCTTCTTTAATCTCTGCTCTTCCTGCTCCAGCCGCTCAAACAAGTGCCGGCGGGACTGCCTGCTCCCTCCTCCTCGCGGCCGGCTGTGCTGCCGCGCAGGCCTCACCGCCCGACCGTACTCCCATCGCTGGCCTAGCCATCCCTCTAGTCACCCACACCTGTTGTTATTCTCCGGCGATGGCAGACAAACCAGTAAACCCTCGTACAGTCGTACTCCCCTCCACGTGAGAAACAACTGCCGAGTCTTCCCTGCCTCCGTGTCCTCCCCTTCCTAGGCCCCGCCATCATCCACCGCCCTGGTGCTCTCGGCACGGCGTGGTCAATGTGGTCAAGGAACGACTTCCATCGGACATGGACTGTATGTGGAGAGGCTGACAGCTGGGTCCACGGCCGCAGCAAGGAAGTGCCTCCTTATTACGTAGAAAATAATGATTCCTCCACCTGACAGCTGGGACCCACCGGACGGGCCACTGTATTTTGTGAAAAAAATGTTTCCCCCTGACTGCTGGGACCCACCAGCTACATCTTCGCATGCAAGGAAGTGCGTCCGGGCAAAAAAACGATTCACCCCCTGACTGCTGGGACCCACCATCTACATCTTCGCAGGCAAGGAAGTGTTTGACAGTAGGGACCCACCTGGTCGAAGCGTACATAGCATTGTCATTCTGGTCACGAACGTGTACGTACATACTGGTCGATGTAGAGGCACGCACGTGTCGTAGTAGAGGCGCGCATGTGTCGTCGTAGAGGTGCGCACGTAGCATGTACACGTACGTACAGCGGCCAGCGTGCAAGAAAGAAAATATGGCCACATATGTGTACATACGGGCGGGGTCTCAAACGCCTACTCACGCATACGTACGGCTAGGGCTCGTGTACATGGCTGGGTCAGAACGGAGAAACAACGTCGTCATCGTGTTCATGGGGAGGCAACGGAATGCATCGTGTTCATGGGGAGGTAATGGAATGCGTCGTGTTCATCAAGAGGCAACGGAACGCGTGGGAGCAACCGGCTGGGTCGGAACGGATTGTGTGGTCGTGTTCATCGGGAGGGCTTGGACGGAACAAGCGATGGAAACGAGGCCTGGCGTACCGCACAATGGAGGAAACGGACCACCTACGTTCGGAACGGGGTCCTGTTGATCGGGAGGGGTCTAGCGTACCGCAAAACGGAGGAAACGGACCTCCTACGGTCGAAACGGGAGTCCTATTCATCGGGAGGGGTGTGGTACACTAGTAGAAAAAGGGTCAAATGTGAAGCACATTAGTGCCGTTTGAATTTGAGCCGGCACTAATGTGACCATTAGTGCCGGTTCCAATGGCTAGGCGGGCGGGCATCATTAGTACCGGTTCGTGGACAACTGAGGGAGTCCTGGATTAGGGGGTGTTCGGGTAGCCGGACTATACCTTCAGCCGGACTCCTCGACTATGAAGATACAAGATTGAAGAGTTTGTCCCGTGTCCGGATGGGACTTTCCTTGGCGTGGAAGGCAAGCTTGGCGATGCGGATATTCAAGATCTCCTACCATTGTAACCGACTCTATGTAACCCTAACCCTATCCGGTGTCTATATAAACCGGAGGGTTGTAGTCCGTAGGCAATCAACTCCATACACAACAATCATACCATAGGCTAGCTTCTAGGGTTTAGCCTCCTTGATCTCGTGGTAGATCTACTCTTGTACTACCCATATCATCAATATTAATCAAGCAGGACGTAGGGTTTTACCTCCATCAAGAGGGCCCGAACCTGGGTAAAACATCGTGTTCCTTGCCTCCTGTTACTATCCGGCCTAGACGCATAGTTCGGGACCCCCTACCCGAGATCCGCCGGTTTTGACACCGACATTGGTGCTTTCATTGAGAGTTCCACTGTGTCGTCGCCTTTAGGCCCGATGGCTCCTTTGATCATCAACAACGATGCAGTCCAGGGTGAGACTTTGCTCCCCGGACAGATCTTCGTCTTCGGCGGCTTCGCTCTGCGGGCCAATTCGCTCGGCCACCTAGAGTAGATCGAAAGCTACGCCCCTGGCCATCAGGTCAGGTTTGGAAGCCTAAACTACACGGCTGACATCCACGGGGACTTGATCTTCGACGGATTCGAGCCATAGCCAAGCGCGCCGCACTGTCTTGATGGGCATGATATAGCTCTGCCGCCGAACAGCGCCTTGGAGGCCGCATACGCATCAGTTTCGACCATTGATTCGGAGCCTACTGCGCCAATTGAGGATCAGCAGTTGGACGCTGCCTCAGGGGCTGCGATCTCAGAGGCGATCGAGCCGAACGCTAGCCCCGCACTCTGCACTACCCGTGACTCCGAGGATCCGGACTCCTCCCCGGACTCTAAACCCCCCGCGCCCCTGCCAATTGAATCCGATTGGGTGCCGATAATGGAGTTCACCGCTGCAGACATCTTTCAGCATTTGCCTTTTTGCGACATCCTGAATTCTCTTAAGTCTCTCTCTTTATCAGGAGAGCCCTGGCCGGACTACGGTCAGCGAGGGTGGAATACGAACGATGAGGAAATTCAAAGCCCACCCACCTCCCACTTTGTAGCCACTGTCGACAATCTAACCGACATGCTTGACTTCAGCTCCGAAGACATCGACGGCATGGACGACGATGTAGGAGACGAACAGGAACCAGCACCTGTAGGGCGCTGGAAGGCCACCTCGTCATATGACATATATATGGTGGACACTCCAAAAGATGGAGATGGCGATGGAACAATGGGGGATGACGCCCCCAAGAAACAGCCAAAGCGTCGGCGTCAGCGGCGCCGCTCTAAATCCCGCCAAAACAAAAACGGTGATTTTGGCACGGGAGATAATACTACCCCGGATAGCGCCGAAGAACACCCACCTCAGCAAGATTCGGCACAGGAAGATGGAGAAGCCAGCCCTCATGAGAGAGCGGCAGACCGAGAGGTCGAGGATGATAACTATACGCCTCCCTCCGAAGACGAGGCAAGCCTCGATGACGACAAATTCTTCATACCATCAGACCCCGCCGAACAAGAGCGTTTTAAATGCAGGCTTTTAGCCATGGCAAGCAGCCTCAAGAAAAAGCAGCAACAGCTTAGAGCTGCCCAAGATTTGCTAGCTGACAGATGGACTGAAGTCCTTGCGGCCGAAGAGTATAAACTCGAACGCCCCTCCAAGAGTTACCTGAAGCGCAGGCCGCTACCCCGATCGGAGGAGGAAGCACCTACATCACCAGCGCATGACATGGCATACTGGCCACCTCGCGACCGCGACAGAGAGGCCTCTCGGCCCTCCACCCAAGCCATGCCCCGACGCCGCTCAACTAAGGCACGGGAAAATGCGCCCGACCTGCGAGACATACTGGAGGATAAGGCAAGACAAACAAGATCGATCTACGGATCGCGCAAGTGCCCTACGACATGTGACAATGATCTTCACTCCGGATACAACAAATCCGGCCGGGCCGAACACAACAGACATAGCTCTTCCGAGCTGCGTCGTGATATAGCCCAGTACAGAGGCGCCGCACACCTGCTATGCTTCACGAATGAAGTAATGGATCATAAAATCCCAGAGGGTTTCAAACCTGTAAACATCGAATCATACGATCGCACAACAGACCCAGCGGTATGGATCGAGGATTATCTCCTTCACATCCACATGGCACGCGGCGATGATCTACACGCCATCAAATACCTCCCGCTCAAACTTAAAGGACCGGCCCGACATTGGCTTAACAGGTTGCCAACAGACTCAATCGGTTCTTGGGAGGACCTGGAAGCCGCATTCCTCGACAACTTCCAGGGCACTTACGTGCAACCGCCGGATGCCGACGACTTAAGCCACATAATTCAGCAGCCAGGGGAATTGGCCAGACAATTCTGGACACGGTTCCTAACAAAGAAAAACCAGATAGTCGACTGTCCGGACGCAGAGGCCCTAGCAGCCTTCAAGCAAAACATCCGCGACGAGTGGCTTGCCCGGCACCTGGGACAGGAAAAGCCGAAATCCATGGCAGCCCTCACGACACTCATGACCCGCTTTTGCGCGGGAGAAGACAGCTGGCTAGCTCGCAGTAATCACTTATCAAAGAACCCTGGTAATTCGGATACCAAGGACAAAAGTGGCAGGACACGTCGGAATAAGCAAAAACGCCGCGTTAACAGCGACAGCAATGAAGACACGGCAGTCAATGCCGGATTCAAAGGCTATAAATCCGGTCAGCGGAAAAAGCCATTCAAAAAGAATACTCAGGGCCCATCCAGTTTGGACCGAATACTCGATCGCTTGTGCCAGATACATGGCACCCCCGAAAGGCCAGCCAATCACACTAACAGGGATTGTTGGGTGTTCAAGCAGGCAGGCAAGTTAAGGGCCAAAACAGAGACAAGGGGCTGCACAGCGACGACGAGGAGCCCAAGCCGCCGAACAACAATGGACAGAAGGGCTTTCCTCCACAAGTGCGGACGGTGAACATGATATACGCAACCCACATTCCCAAGCGGGAGCGGAAGCGTGCGCTACGGGACGTATACGCGATGGAGCCAGTCGCCCCAAAGTTCAACCCACGGTCCTCCTGCCCGATCACTTTTGATCGAAGGGACCAACCCACTAGCATTCGTCATGGCGGCTTCGCCGCATTGGTTCTCAACCCAATCATCGACGGATTTCATCTCACAAGAGTCCTCATGGACGGCGGCAGTAGCCTGAACCTGCTTTATCAGGATACAGTGCGGAAAATGGGCATAGATCCCTCAAGGATTAAGCCCACAAGAACGACCTTTAAAGGCGTTATACCAGGTGTAGAAGCCAACTGTACAGGCTCAGTAACACTTGATGTGGCCTTCGGATCCCCGGACAATTTCCGAAGCGAAGAGTTAATCTTCGATATAGTCTCGTTTCGCAGTGGCTATCACGCCCTGCTCGGACGAACCGCATTCGCAAAATTCAATGCGGTGCTGCACTACGCATATCTCAAGCTCAAGATGCCAGGCCCTCGAGGAGTAATTATGGTCAACGGAAACACCGAACGCTCCCTCCGTACGGAGGAGCATACGGCGGCTCTCGCAGTGGAGGTACAAAGAAGCCTTCTCAGGCAATTCTCCAGTCCGGCCATTAAAAAGCCAGACACTGCCAAGCGTGCCCGGAGTAACCCACAGCAGGACCGCCTGGCACACTCTGAGCAAGCGTAGCAATGCGGCCCCAACCCCAGCCTTCGCGACATAGCGAAACCAGTACCTCGTGTACATAACTACGCCCTTGAAATACCATGGGCACAGGGGAAGGGGCACAATAACGGCACGCCCAAAATACGGCTTAAAACGTACTAGGGGCTGCCGGATTCTTTTTTTAATTTTTTTCTTACTTTCAGGACTCCATACTTCGGACGACCTGTTCGGCAATTCGACTGCCGCACAAACGATGCAAGATCCAGGGAGGTAGACAAGCCATGCCGCATTATGGAACTCCCAGTTGGTCTCTATTACGAGCGGTATACCTGTTTTAAATACAATTCCGCGGCCTGCCCCTGGTCAGGACATACTGAATAGTCCAATATCTTTTGCTTACCGCACTATTTGTATCGTTCGGCTTTGATAAATAGCCTCTCTATAAACAATGCATAGCTTTTGTCTATTTTCTGCATTACTCTCTTTTATATATGTTCATTAATGACATGTTGCACCCGTACACCGTGGTACGACAAGTACGCCAGGGGCTTCAATACCCTTTAATATGGTGTGAGAAGTCTGTACACTTTCACAAGTGCGGCACCCCGAACTTATAGCACTATATGCATCGGCTCGGAATCATGATTTGGGTAAATAGTTGGGTTTGCCCGGCTCCTATGTTTTGGTGCCTTACGTTCCGCTATATCGGCTAAGGTAGCACTAGGAGAACCACTGCGATTGTGCCCCGGTTGAGCTGGGTTAAGCACCTCAGTGGAGAAAGCTAAAACTGACTGTCATGATGAGGTGAGAGACCGGTCGCTGTTCGAGAGGTTTTTCGAGTCCCTAAAGACTTATGCCGCCTCGAGCGAGGAGCCGGATTTGTCTGGCCAAGGCGTGGATAGCGCCCCGAACTCGGTCTTCCGAACTAGGGGCTTCGCCGAAATTTAAAATTATAAAGTTCTATGGCTAAGTGAGAGTGTTCAAGCATTATAGTCTGATTGCCTGGTTCGTTGTGCTGAGCGCCTCCCTCGAAGGACCCAACTATGGGAAAAAGAGCGCTCAGGTTTATCCCGAACACCCCGGCACTAGTGGCATGGGGGCAGAAGCCGACGACTGGCCATGTCTCAATTTTTTGATAAACGGCCGCACAGAAAATAATATTTTAAATTCAACAAGCATTGCTTAAGCACCCATGAACAATTTTTTAGCGCACAGGATAAAAATGAGCGAGTTTATTCAAAAATTACATCCTTGGTACATTCATCCGCCACAAGGCGGGCATCCGCAAGAACATCCTTGTAATAGTTCTCAGGCTTGCGATGCTCCTTCCCCGACGGCGGCCCGTCCTTCACAAGCTTCTCACCGTCCAGCTTACCCCAGTGCACCTTTGCACGGGCAAGGGCCCGACGGGCACCTTCGATGCATACGGAGCGCTTGATGACCTCGAGCCTTGGACAGGCCTCCACCAGCTGCCGCACCAGCCCGAAGTAGCTCCCAGGCAGGGCCTCTCCAGGCCACAGCCGAACTATGAAGCCCTTCATGGCCTGTTCAGCCGCCTTGTGGAGCTCGACCAGCTGTTTCAGCTGGTCGCTCAAGGGCACAGGGTGTCCGGCCTCAGCATACTAAGACCAGAACACCTTCTCCATCAAGCTGCCCTCTTCAGCTCGGTAGAATGCGGTGGAGTCAGATACGCTGCAGGGAAGATCTGCAAATGCCCCTGGAGAACTCCGGATTCGGGTAAGTAATAAGTAGTTTACTTTTATATTTCTGCTTTGCATAAAGAATGCCTTACCCGCTGCTATCTTCTTCATCTCCTCCAACTCTTGGAGGGCCTTTTGGGCTTCGGCCTTGGCAGACTTGGCAGTCTCAAGGGCCGCCGCGAGCTCGGACGCTTGGGTCTTTGACTCAAGCTCCAAACTCTCATGTTTTTTCATGAGAGCCTGAAGCTCTTGCTGCACCTCGCCGACCTGAGCCCCAAGTTTCTCTCGCTCGGTGCGCTCCGCGGCCCTTTTCTTTTCGGCCTCGGACAGCGCCTGCTTGAGGGTCGCCACCTCAGTCATGGCCCGTATAATAAGCAGTGCAATCCTGTTATTTTTTGCAATCACGCCTCTCTATAGGCACTTTTTCTTTAAGATATTTCCTACCTTCTTTTTCCTCGAGCTGCCGCTTGGCAAGGCCGAGCTCTTGCTCGGTCCGCTTGAGGTCCTGTTTCAGGACACCCACCTCCGTAGTCAGTGTGGCGGTGGATAGCAGTGAAGCCTGCACACGCATATTGACTCTTTATTGTTAGACTCCTGCGAAATTTACTAGATCCTCTATTCGGCTTTTCTTTCCGAACGCCAAACAGAGCATCAGGGGCTACTATCTATGCGGTACTATTTTTATATATGTTTACTTACCTCGAAGCCTGTTAGAAGGCTAGCGCAAGCTTCAGTCAATCCGCTCTTGGCGGACTGAACCTTCTGGATCACCGTACTCATAATAGTACGGTGCTCCTCATCGATGGAGGCGCCGTCAAGCACCTCAAGCAGATTGTCCGGCACCTCCGGTTGGACGGAGGCCGCCGGCTCAGAAGGCTTGCTCCTCTTGGAAGGAGTTTGCCTACTGCGGTCCGGAACTGTTGAAGATTCTGGCGCGGTGTCCGGCACAAAGCCGGACTTGGAGCCCTGGGGGTCTTGTCCCCTTTACTCCTGGGGTCCGGGAGGTCGCCTTGTGGCTCCTCCAGGACCACCTCCTCCTGCCCCGGAGCTTGTTGCGATGCCACTTCGGCGTCGTTCGCAGTGCGGGGGGAGATAGCGGGAGGAACTGAGTTCACGTCCGATGAATCCAGGGAGCCGCTCGACGACTCGTTGAGTTCGGCCCGGGGCGGGCTGCATAATTATGTTCGACATTAGGGAAAGTTGTGTGACAAAGGAACGTCATGAGTTACTCTGATATCCAAATACTTACGATTTCGCCAGACGCTTGGCCCTATCTGGCCACTCCTCTTCGTCCTCTTCGGCGTCGGGGGAGTAGTTCAGCGGAGGGGTCTTCCTCTTCCTGGACCCTTCGGCCTCCCCCGTTGGGGCGGCCTTCCTTTTCTTTCCTCCCCCCGCTGGAGGGGGAGAGTTTTCTTCTTCCTCCTCCTCGTTCTCACAGGAGGAGAGCGTCTCAGACTCGTCGGATGACGAGTCCGACACCACCACATTACGGGCACTCTTTCGAGTCCCCGTGGCCTTCTTCTTCTTGGCCTTCTTCTCCGGCACCACATAAGGCGCCGGAACCAGCAGCTTCACTAGGAGAGCAGGGGCTGGGCCTTCGGGAAAGGGAGCCAGACAGTTAATCAATCCGGACTGTGCCTGCCAAGCCTGTTAAAGGTGAGGGAGTTTAGATCCCGCATAGAGTCAGACTATGAAAAAACTTAACATCCTGTAAAAGGTGAAAATAGCTTACCTCGCTAGCGTGATGCCGCGAGCTGTATCGCGGTCCTCGGAAGCGGATGTGGGAGCCTCGGCGCCTTTGGTTAGCACCTTCCAGACGTCTTCATACGTCGTGTCGAAGAGCCTGTTAAGGGTTTGGTGCTGCGCCGGGTCGAACTCCCACAGATTAAAGTCCCGTTGTTGACACGGGAGGATCCGGCGGACGAGCATAACCTGGACTACATTGACGAGCTTGATCGGCTTGCTCACCAGGGACTGGATGCATGTCTGCAGTCCGGTCACCTCTTTTTCGTCGCCACACGACAAGCCCGTCTCTTTCCAGGACATAAGCCACGTGGGGGTCCGGATCAGAACTCGAGGGCTGCGATCCATTTCGGATCGCGCGGCTCGATGATGTAAAACCACCACGATTGCCACCCCTTCAGGGTCTCCACGAAGGAGCCCTCGAGCCATAGGACGTTGGCCATCTTGCCCGCCATGGCGCCTCCGCACTCCTCCTGGCTGCTGCGCACCACCTTGGGCTTGACGTTGAAGGTCTTGAGCCAGAGGCCGAAATGGGGGCGGATGCGGAGGAAAGCCTCGCACACGACGATAAACGCCGAGATGTTGAGGACGAAGTTCGGGGCCAGATCATGGAAATCCAAGCCATAGTAAAACATGAGCCCCCGGACAAATGGGTGGAGTGGAAAACCCAGTCCGCGGAGGAAGTGGGGAAGGAATACTACGCTCTCATGGGGCCTTGGGGTGGGGAGAAGCTGCCCCTCCTTAGGAAGTCAGTGCGCGATGTCTTTGGACAAGTATCTGGCCTTCCTTAGCTTTTTGGCATGGCCCTCCGTGACGGAGGAGACCATCCACTTGCCTCCCGCTCCGAACATTCCTGGAGAAGGTTGAGGTGGGAAGTGCGGGCTTGGGCGCTGGAGCTCGAGTGCGCAGGAGAGGGATAGGCAAAGGAGGAAGAAGGTGTAGGTAAAAAGGTGGATCCTTATCCCCTTATATGGGCGGATGCGGTTGTGCGTCCCCACCTGCCTGGTAAAACTCGCTTACCTCCCAAGCGCCATGATAAGTGGCGCGATTGGATTACCCACGTCCGTATTGATGAGAATCCCGTAAAGGGGGTACACGATCTCTGCTTTGACAAGACGTGCCAAGGAAATCGCCTCGCAAAACATGCTGAGGTGGAAAAGTAAAACCGATTCGAGTAAAGGACTTGGCTGTAGTGTGATGATGCACTGCGGAATACGTCAGCAGATTTGATTTGTGTTAATACTATTCTCTCTATGGCAATATGTGGAAGCTTATTTTGCAGAGCCGGACACTACTCTTGGTGTTTACAATCTTCTATGAAGGACTTGGAGGAGGAACCCGCCTTGCAATGCCGAAGACAATTTGCGCGCCGGACTTGTCATCATTGAAGCCTGGTTCAGGGGCTACTGAGAGAGTCTTGGATTAGGGGGTGTTCGGGTAGCCGGACTATACCTTCAGCCGGACTCCTGGACTATGAAGATACAAGATTGAAGACTTCGTCCCGTGTCCGGATGGGACTTTCCTTGGCGTGGAGGGCAAGCTTGGTGATGCGGATATTCAAGATCTCCTACCATTGTAACCGACTCTATGTAACCCTAACCCTATCCGGTGTCTATATAAACCGGAGGGTTGTAGTCCGTAGGCAATCAACTCCATACACAACAATCATACCATAGGCTAGATTCTAGGGTTTAGCCTCCTTGATCTCGTGGTAGATCTACTCTTGTACTACCCATATCATCAATATTAATCAAGCAGGACGTAGGGTTTTACCTCCATCAAGAGGGCCCGAACCTGGGTAAAACATCGTGTTCCCTGCCTCCTGTTACCATCCGGCCTAGACGCACAGTTCGGGACCCCCTACCCGAGATCTGCCGATTTTGACACCGACAACAACCTTTAGTACCGGTTCATGCCACGAACTGGTACTAATGAGGCTGTGTGAGGCTATGGTCAGGCTGGGGCACCCACGAAGACCTTTAGTACCGGTTCATGCCCTGAAACGGTACTAGAGTTTCTTAGTAAGCTGATTTTTAGTCCCACCTCGCCAAGAGAGAGGCAGTATGAGCGGTTTATAAGCCGTGAGTGCACAGAAAATGACGAAGAGTTGCAATGCTCACCTGCATGTTGATTAGCTTCAAGCCTTGCGGAATAGCATAGATTGCACTGATCTATGTGCAGTGCAGTCTACACTATTCCGAATGGTTTGAAGCAAATTAACCAGCATTGCACCTCTTTTTTATTTTTAATAACTTATTTGAACTCCGGACTTCTTTTGTGTTCAGTATGCAGCATTCAAAGCGACGTCATCAATTTCCAACATGTTCTGACATCATTTGTTGTTTTTCGGTCATTTACCTAATTTTTTAGAGAGCTAAATGACCGTGAAATTGTTGAGGGCATGCATACTTTTCTGCTTGCGGCTGAGGCAAACAAGCGGGCGGATGGTTTTATGCCTTGTCCATGTGCTGGCTGTAAGAATGGTCACAATTACTCTACGTCAAGAACCATTCATGTCCACCTGTTTAAGTCCGGTTTCATGCCCCACTATAATGTTTGGACCAAGCACGGAGAAAGAGGGGTTATGATGGAAGACAATGAAGAAGAAGAGGACGACGACAGCTATCCTGGCCATGGGTTCCCTGAATACGATGATACAACAATGGGGGAAGAAGCTGAGCCGGTAATGCGGGAAGAAGCTGAGCCGGCAATGCGGGAAGAAGCTGAAGAAGAGGCATCAGATGAGCCCGTTGATGATCTAGGTCGGGCCATTGCCAGTGCAAAGAGAAATTGCGCAAGTGATTTGGAGAAGAAGAAGTTGCAGCGCATGTTAGAGGATCACAAAAAATTGTTGTACCCGAATTGCGTAGGTGACAAGAAAAAGCTGGGCACCACACTAGAATTGCTGCAATGGAAGGCAGAGAATGGTGTATCTGACAAGGGATTTTTAAAGTTAAGTTATTCACAAACTAGTGATTCACACTAATTTCAAATAATTCAAAATTTAAACTATTCAAATTTGAAAACTACGGGCACTAACAGAAAGTTTGTAATTTTTTGTACCTAAAGCAAAAATATTCACAAAGAAACTCTAAATACACAAAAAAACAACTTAAAAATAAATAAAGCAAAAAAAGCCCGCCTACTAGGCTAGAGCGGCCTGCATACGACTAGAAACCCAACCTGTTGTTGGGCCAGGATGCAGGCCCGCAAAGGCCCGGTAGGCCAACAGGGCAGCACAGAACATGTAGGCCCAGTAGGCCTGCTTTGGAGAGGAGCTCGAGAGAGCTACCGCACGGGGGTTTATAAACTAGTGCGGTCGCCCCTCGGCTAGCAAGGTGGGACTAAACTTGCGCACCGCACCTGCGCCAGCGCACCCCCTTTAGTACCGGTTCATGGCACCAACCGCCTTTAGTACCGGTTGGAGCCACCAACCGGTACTAAAGGGGGTGCGGTTCCCGCCGCTTGGCCTGGCCAAAACAGGCCTTTAGTACCGGTTGGTGGCTCCAACCGGTACTAAAGGTGCCTTCTATATATACAACACTTAAAAAAATTTCATTCTCCCTCTATTTCTTCCTCTGTTTCCTCATTGAAGCACCGCCCACGCGCCCCGATCGATCGACGCCGTCGCCGTCGCCGCCCTCGTCCCCGTCGCCGCCCCCGTCCCCGTCGCCGCCCCCGTCCCCGTCGCCG
>NC_041392.1:649437314-649440094 GCF_002162155.2 Triticum dicoccoides
CCCCGCTGTGAGCTCTCCCCCTCTAACCCCTCTCCCTCGCCCCCGGCGGCCACCATGGGCGCCGCCCCTCCCCGAGCCCATACACACACACACACACGTACATATGTATGAATTAATGCATGTATATATTAGTATATATGTATTTTGTATGTTTAATTAGTTTAGATTTTTTAGATTATTATTTTTTCACTAGTATATATGTATGAATGCATGTTAGATGGATATAATTAGTGTTTAATTAGTATGGAAATTTTTTATATAATGTTGTTTTTCAGTTTTTTAATGGATGTATAAAAGTTGTGTTTTCTGTTTTTAGTGTTAGATGCTTAATTAGTATGAAATAGCATATACAATTTTGACATATGCAATGATAGCATAATTAGTGTTATATAGAAATGTTAGAAATTTTAGTTATCAAAATCCAATCATTAAAAAAATGTTACTTTTTGTGGGCATATAGCTAGTATTTGTTCTCGACGATGCCCGGCCCGCATCCTCGCCGTCGACCAGTCCGCGACGACGTCCGACTGACCCATGTCCAAGACTGGGCTCCGCCGGGCTGGCACTGGGAGGTGCTGCCTGGAGGGGCGCGCCGCTTGATGAGGAACCCGGCCCCGGGTCCCGTCGTCGACCCTGATCTCGTTTGGTGGCGTTCGCGTGGGCCAGTTTCGGTGTGGAGGGAGCCGGCCCAGCCGGAGGTGGTACGTCGCCATGTCAGGGAGGAGGACGAGCACGTCCATCGCTACATGGTTGCGTTAGAGGGCGGCAGGTTCTCCAATACCTGGCAGTTTCTTCAGGGATCTCACTTCAGCTATGATCCTGTGAGGGTTCCTTCTCTTTGGGTGTCCACCGCCCGTGCCGCAGGAACCGCGAGTGTCCTAGATTCTTCTGTAGTATTCGATCTTTAATTAGCTACCTAGCCAGTGATGTACTATTCAATATTATATATTATTCGAGACGATGTATTTGAGATTATATCTATTATTCGAGACGATGTATTCATGATTATATCTATTATTCGAGACGATGTATTCGAGATTATATCTATTATTCGAGACGATGTAATTTGAATACTAAATTGTTTTATATTTCTTTTGGCATAGTTAAATAAAAGCTATGGCAGACAATACCGACAGAGAGGGAGAACAGACCATGTTCGATATGATACGCGGGCCATATGATGATCAGAATGAAGAAGATTATGACGGCTCCGAATTTCTAAACAACACCGGAGAGGGTGATATGATATTCGATCGTGACGACCGAATTGATGAAGTCATGAACTACGATTATGACGATGATGAAGAACATGTTGATCCTGAAACAACAAAGACCGGCGAGGTATATATATTTATATAAGCAGGCATCTGGTGATCATCACATGTTTTAAATGAGTTGAAGATATTATCATGCTTTAATTATCATGCTTGATTAATTATTATCTGATCAAATTAAATTCCATTCTCGTAATTAAGGCCCTGAAGCAGGCGCAAGGGACTGATCTGTGTGCATTCTGCGTTTGCGAGAACATTCGCATGATGGCGTCCGAAAGGAGCAGATCTCAAAGACAGGAATGGGTACGCTTGTCAGAACACTATTCACAATTTTTACACCATTATCGATATCTAGTCACACAACTAATACACATGCATATTGATCTCCTTAACAGTTCACAGAGGTGTGGGACAAGCTCCTAGAAACGGAGCGCGTAGAAGCACTTCAAGAGGAAATAGCGGGATTTTTGCTCGACCAGGTCATAAATCCGAAGGGAGAATACTATTACCCGCTACCGCCCCCATCGACCAGGTCATGAACCACTTCCAATTGTCATTGTGCTCCGAAGGCACCAATTAGGCTAATGCCACTGGCTCCGAAGGCAACATGCATATGTAGGAGAAATTGTATATAGCTATACATGTGTGTATGTGTGAATTCATATGGTGGTTTGTGAGACATTGATGATATATATATGATTGGTTCTACTAGAAATTCTATTTATATATATATATATATATATATATATATATGCATAACGTGTACAATGTGTAGTATCGTAAAATACCAGCAAATGAAAAAGAATTAAAATGGAAAACACAAAATTAAATGAAAAAGAAATCGTAAAACCAAAAAAAACCCATACATTTTAGTATCGGTTGGGGTTACCAACCGGTACTAATGGGCTCCCAGCCCCCGGAGCTGGCTCGTGCCACGTGGTTGCCCTTTAGCACCGGTTCATGTTGAACCGGTACTAAAGGGGGGGCCTTTAGTGCCCACACTTTAGTGCTGGATATGGAACCGGCACTAAAGGGCCTTACGAACCGGTGCTATTGCCCGGTTCTGCACTAGTGGTATACCGCAAAACGGAGGAAACGGACTTGTGTTGGAGCGCTACGGTCGAAACGGGGTCCTGTTCATCGGGAGGGGTGCGGCGTACCGCAAAACGGGACTCCACAGGATACTGTTCATCTCCACCGTCGACCCCCTCCAGCCTCCATGAGCTACTGTTCATCCACCGTCGACCTCCTCCAGCCTCCACCTGCGACTGTTCATCCACGGGCTCCTGTTCATCCAGCCTCCACCGCGCGCTACTCCACTGGCTACTGTTCAACCAGACCTCTCCACGGGCTCCTGTTCAACCACCCCTCCATGGGCTACTGTTCATCCAGCCCTCCACCGTCTACTGTTCATCCTGCCCTCCACGGGGTGGTCCTGTTCATCCAGCCCTCCACAGGGTCCTGTTCATCCAGCCCCAACCGGCTCAATCGATCGGGGTCCTATTC
>NC_041392.1:649440235-649481263 GCF_002162155.2 Triticum dicoccoides
GAGGCAGCATTGATCGGCTTTAGTTAGCAGCAGTAGCGAAGGAATCGCTCGATCGGGTTCAGTTAACAGGCATCGATCGATCGCTCGGGTTCAGTAACGCGTAGCCTGTAGTGCAATCGCTCGGGTTCAGTTAGAGCCCAACGCCTCGCTCGGGTTCAGTTAGAGCCAACGCCTCGCACACACGCGCGTACATGTATGAGAGAAACGCGCATCGCTCGGCCCCCAACCTCCATCGTAACCGGGAACACCCCGAAATTTTCCTCGCCCTCGCTTCTACCATGGTTTTTTCGTCATGGACGGCCCAAAGAATGTCATGCAGCTGCGTCTCCGGCCCGCCCAGGACGAAAAGCCCATTTTCTGTCATGATTTTTTGTCATAGAAGTAGGAGCCCACCACATCTATGATGATACCGGGTTTTGTCACAATTATCGTCATAGAAGTGTCATATGTATGACAGGAAAAAAATTCGTTCGGCTCAAAATGTCACGGATGTGTCTTTTTTTTGTAGTGTTTCCTACCAATCTATCCCCATAGGAGCATGCATGTAGCACTTTGTTTTGATAACTAATAGATTTTTGCAATAAGTATGTGCATTCTTTATGACTAATGTTGAGTCCATGGATTATACGCACTCTAATCCTTCCACCATTGCTAGCCTCTCTAGTACCGCGCAACTTTCGCCGGTACCATAAACCCACCATTTACCTTCGTCAAAACAGCCACCATACCTACCTATTATGGCATTTCCATAGCCATGCAACTTCCATCATCATCATATACATGACTTGAGAATTCATTGTCATATTGCTTTGCATGATCGTAAGATAGCTAGCATGATATTTTTATGGCTTGTCCGTTTTTTGATATCTTTGTTATGCTAGATCATTACACATCCCGGTACACCGCCGGAGGCATCCATATAGAGTCATACTTTGTTCTAGACATTGAGTTGTAATATTGAGTTATAAGTAAATAAAAGTGTAATGATCATCATTATTAGAGCATTGCCCCAGTGAGGAAAGGATGATGGAGACTATGATTCCCCGATAAGTCGGGATGAGACTCCGGACTTTACAAAAAATAAAAGAGGCCAAAGAAGCCCAAATAAAAAAAGAGGCCAAAGAAGCCCACCAAATAAATACAAATAATAAAAAAAACAAGAAAAAGAGAGAGAAAGAGAGAGAAGGGTCAATGTTACTATCCATTTACCACACTTGTGCTTCATAGTAGCACCATGTTCTTCATATAGAGAGTCTCTTGAGTTATCACTTTCATATACTAGTGGGAATTTTCATTATAGAACTTGGCTTGTATATTTCGATGATGGGCTTCCTCAAATGCCCGAGGTCTTCATGAGCAAGCAAGTTGGATGCACACCCACTTAGTTTCAGTCTGAGCTTTCATACACTTATAGCTCTTAGTGCATCCATTGCATGGCATTCCCTACTCACTCACATTGATATCTATTGTTGGGCATCTCCATAGCCCGTTGATACGCCTAGTTGATGTGAGACTATCTTCTCCTTTTTGTCTTCTCCACAACCACCATTCTATTCCACCTATAGTGCTATGTACATGGCTCACGCTCATGTATTGCGTGAAAGTTGAAAGGGTTTGAGAACGTCAAAAGTATGAAACAATTGCTTGGCTTGTCATCGGGGTTGTGCATGATGTGAATATTTTGTGTGGTGAAGATGGAGCATAGCCAGACTATATGATTTTGTAGGGACAACTTTCTTTGGCCATGTTATTTTGAAAAGACATGATTGGTTTATTAGTAGGCTTGAAGTATTATTGTTTTTATGACAAATGATAGACTATTGCTTTGAATCACTCGTGTCTTAATATTCATGCCATGATTAGACATATGATCAAGATTATGCTAGGTAGCATTCGACATCAAAAATTATCTTTTTTATCATTTACCTACTTGAGGACGAGCAGGAATTAAGCTTGGGGATGCTGATACGTCTCCGTCGTATCTATAATTTTTTATTGTTCCATGCCAATATTCTACAACTTTCATATACTTTTGGCAACTTTTTATATTATTTTTGGGACTAACATATTGATCCAATGCCCAATGCCAGTACCTGTTTATTGCATGTTTTTGGTTTTGCAGAATATCCATATCAAACGGAATCCAAACGGGATAAAAACGTACGGAGCTTATTTTTGGAATATTTGGAAAATTCCAGAAGAAAATCAACACGAGATGGTGCCCGAGGTGGCCACGAGGCAGGGGGTGTGCCTGACCGCTGCATATTACAGCGGGTAAGAGAGAGTTTACACCGCTGCATAGAGGGGGGAAGAGTTGGTGATGATTGCGGTGAAGTTGTTGGTGAAGATTGCGGTGATGATGATGGCCCCCGGTGGCACTCCGGCGCCACCGGAAGCAAGGGGGAGAGAGAGCCCCCCTTCTTCTTCTTCTTCTTCTTCTTCTTCTTCTTCTTCTTCTTCTTCTTCTTCTTCCTTGACCTCCTCCCTAGATGGGAGAAGGATTTCCCCTCTGGTCCATGGCCTCCATGGCACGGGAGGGGCAAGAGCCCCTCCGAGATTGGATCTGTCTCTCTGTCTCTCTCTGTTTCTACGTTCTCAGATTCTTCCCTTTCACCATTTCGTATATATATGGAGATCCATAACCCCGATTGGATCGAAACCTTCGCCGTGATTTTTTCCCAAAAATTAGCTTTCTTGCGGCCGAAGAAGGGCATCAACCGCCTTATGGGTGGCCCACGAGGGTCAGGGCATCAACCGCAATCTTCACCAACAACTTCACCGCAATCATCACCAACTCTTCCCCCCTCTATGCAGCAGTGTAAACTCTCTCTTACCCGCTGTAATATCTACTTAAACATGGTGCTCAACGCTATATATTATTTCCCAATGATGTATGGTTATCCTATGATGTTTGACTAGATCCGTTTTGTCCTATGGGTTATTTGATGATCGTGATTGGTTTGAGTTGCATGTTTTAATATTGGTGTTGTCCTATGGTGCTCTCCGTGTCATGCAAGCGTGAGGGATCCCCGCTGTAGGGTGTTGCAATACGTTCATGATTCACTTATAGTGGGTTGCGTGAGTGACTGAAACACAAACCCGAGTAAGGGGGTTGTTGCGTATGGGATAAAGAGGACTTGATGCTTTAATGCTATGGTTGGGTTTTACCTTAATGATCTTTAGTAGTTGCGATGCTTGCTAGAGTTCCAATCATAAGTGCATATGATCCAAGTAGCTAGAGAAAGTATGTTAGCTTATGCCTCTCCCTCATATAAAATTGCAATAATGATTACCGGTCTAGTTATCGATTGCCTAGGGACAAATAAATTTCTCGCAACAACAAGCTCTTTACTAAATCTAACTTAGTTGTGTCCTTATCTAAACAGCCCCTACTTTTTATTTACATGCTCTTTATTATCTTGCAAACCTATCCAACAACACCTATAAAGTACTTCTAGTTTCATACTTGTTCTAGGTAAAGCGAACGTCAAGCGTGCGTAGAGTTGTATCGATGGTCGATAGAACTTGAGGTAATATTTGTTCTGCCTTTAGCTCCTTGTTGGGTTCCACACTCTTATTTATCGAAAACTGTTGCGATCCCCTATACTTGTGGGTTATCAGCCATAGACCAACTTAGGCCAAAAGCCTAAGCTTGGGGGAGTACGTATTTCTCACCGACATTACATTCATGTTCACACACTCATGCCAGTTGTTGGTGCTCATACTTTTTCATTGTACTATCCATGCTAGTTTATTTTCTTTTCCAGCATTCTTCTTGTGTGTTTGAAAAACCTTAAGAAAAACAAAAAAATTAGTTGTCGCTTTTTGATAGTTTACTTTCCATGCTTGTAGTAGTAGTAATTAAAAATAAAACCCAACAAGATTTCTCGTTCTTCTTTTGCTTGTTGGGAGCTTTCCCATGTAAATAGTTTTGTTACTTTTCTTTTCTTTGGGGGTCGAGAGGAGAAGATGATACGTCTCCGTCGTATTCTACTTTTCCAAACACTTTTGCCCTTGTTTTGGACTCTAACTTGTATGATTTGAATGGAACTAACCCGGACTTACGCTGTTTTCAGTAGAACTGCCATAATGTTGTTTTATGTGAAGAAAACAAAAGTTCTCGGAATGACCTGAAACTCCACGGAATATCTTACAATAAATAATAAAAAATTCTCGCCAAAGATGAAGACCAGGGGCCCACACCCTGTCCACGAGGGTGGGGGCGCCCCCCCCCCCTAGGGCGCACCCCTACCTCATGGGCCCCCTGGAGACCTCCCGACTCCAACTCCAACTCTATATATCTGCTTTCGGGGAGAAAAAATAGGAGAGAAGAATTCATCGCGCTTTATGATACAAAGCCGCCGCCAAGCCCTAAAACCTCTCGGGAGGGCTCATCTCGAGTCCGTTCGGGGCTTTGGAGAGGGGGATTCATCGTCGTCATCATCATCAACCATCCTCCATCACCAATTTCATGATGCTCACCGCCGTGCGTGAGTAATTCAATCGTAGGCTTGCTGGACGGTGATGGGTTGGATGAGATTTATCATGTAATCGAGTTAGTTTTGTTAGGGTTTGATCCCTAGTATCCACTATGTTCTGAGATTGATGTTGCTATGACTTTGCTATGCTTAATGCTTGTCACTAGGGCCCGAGTGCCATGATTTCAGATATGAACCTATTATGTTTTCATCAATATATGAGAGTTCTTGATCCTATCTTGCAAGTCTATAGTCACCTATTATGTGTTATGATCCGTTAACCCCGAAGTGAAAATAATCGGGATACTTATCGGTGATGACCGTAGTTTGAGGAGTTCATGTATTCACTATGTGCTAATGCTTTGTTCCGGTTCTCTATTAAAAGGAGGCCTTAATATCCCTTAGTTTCCATTAGGACCCCGCTGCCATGGGAGGGTAGGACAAAAGATGTCATGCAAGTTCTTTTCCATAAGCACGTATGACTATATTCGAAATACGTGCCTACATTACATTGATGAATTGGAGCTAGTTCTGTGTCACCCTATGTTATGACTGTTACATGATGAAACCACATCCGGCATAATTATCCATCACGGATCCGATGCCTATGAGCTTTCCATATATTGGTTTACGCTTATTTACTTTCCCGTTGCTATTGTTACAATCACTAAAAAATACCAAAAACATTACTTCTCTTTCGTTACTCTTTTGTTACCGTTACCATCACTATCATATTACTTTGCTACTAAACACTTTGCTGCAGATACTTAGTTTCCAGGTGTGGTTGAATTGACAACTCAGTTGCTAATACTTGAGAATATTCTTTGGCTCCCCTTGTGTCGAATCAATAAATTTGGGTTGAATACTCTACCCTTGAAAGTTGTTGCGATCCCCTATACTTGTGGGTTATCAAGACTAATTTCTGGCGCCGTTGCCGGGGAGCATAGCTCTATTCTTTGAGTCACTTGGGATTTATATCTGCTGGACACTATGAAGAACTTGAAAGACGCTAAGACAACAATTTATCCATCAACTATGAGGGGAGGTAAGGAACTGCCATCTAGCTCTGCACTTGATTCACCTTCTGTTATGAGTAAGCTCGCGACACCTAAACCTGCTTCTGCTATTTGTTCTTATATGTCGCATGCTATTGATGATGATACTTCTGCTATACATGATACTTATGATGAAACTACTTCTATGCTTGATACTACTGTGCCACTTGGTGATTTTCTCGAGGAACGACTTGCTAGGGCTAGAGAGATTGGAAATATTGAATCTGATTATGATGATGAAAGTGATGATGAAGAATCACTTGTTATTCCTGAGGGTTATTTATTTGATCAAGAAGCTTCTTTAGCTATTTTAGCTTGCAAAGATAGATATGAACTCAAAAGGTTATTAGCTAAATGGAATAAGCAATCTCTAAATGCTAGGATGAAACCTGACCCTGCTTTTGCTACTTCACCTATCTGTGTTACTGATAAGGATTATGAATTCTCTGTTGATCCTGATATAATTACTTTAGTTGAATCTGATCCTTTTCATGGCTATGAATCTGAAACTGTTGTGGCACATCTTACTAAATTAAATGATATAGCCACCCTATTCACTAATGATGAGAGATCTCGCTACTTTATATCCTTAAAATATTTCCATTCTCATTAAAGGGTGATGCTAAGATATGGTTTAATTCTCTTGATCCTGGTTGTGTGCATAATCCCCAGGATATGATTTACTACCTCTCTGCTAAATATTTCCCTGCTCATAAGAAACAAGCTGCTTTAAAGGAAATATACAACTTTGTGAAAATTAAAGAAGAGAGTCTCCCACAATCTTGGGGGAGGCTTCTCAAGTTACTTAATGATTTGCCTGATCATCCTCTTAAGAAAAATGAAATACTTGATATCTTTTATAATTGACTAACCGATGCTTCCAGAGATTACCTGGATAGTTGTGCTGGTTCTCTTTTTAGGGAAAGAACACCAGACGAAGCTATAATCTTATTGAATAATATGTTGACAAATGAAAATAATTGGGCACCTCCTGAGCCAGCTCCTGCTCCAATTAATGATCCTATTCCTAAACCAACTCCGAAGAAGAGAGGTGTTCTATTTCTCAGTCCCGAAGATATGCAAGAGGCAAAGAAATCTATGAAAGAAAAAGGTATTAAAGCTGAAGATGTTAAGAATTTACCTCCTATTGAAGAAATACACGGTCTTAATTTACCGCCTATTGAAGAAACATATGATCTTAATCCTTTATTTATTGAAGAACCTCCAGACCTCGATAACCCGACACAGGTAGTAAAGGTAAATTATCTCTATAGATATGATAAAGCTGAAATCCCTCCTGCTAAAATTGCTAGTCAATGCTTGGATGAGTTTGATAATTTTATGTTTAAGCAAGAAAACTTCAATGCTTATTTTGGTAGACAATTAAAACAAGATGCTGATATGATTAAATATTTGGGTGCTTATATGGCTAATATTAGAGGTGAACTTAAACTTGTTAGCAAACATGCTTCTATGGTTACCACTCAAGTAGAACAAGTACTTAAAGCTCAAAAGGAATTGCTCAATGAGATGAATAGTAAGAAAAATAATTATGCTGTTAAAGTGGCTACTAGAACTAGTAGAATGACTCAGGAACCTTTGTATCCTGAAGGCCACCCTAAGAGAATTGAGAAAGATTCTCAGAGAAATAATATTGATGCACCTAGTTCTTCTAAAAGGAAGAAAAAGAAAAATGATAGAATTGTGCAAACTAGTGAACCTATTGATAAACCACCTAATAATCCAAATGGTATATCTATGTCTGATGCCGAAACACAATCTGGCAATGAACATGAACCTAATGAAAATGTTAATGATGATGTTCATAATGATGCTCAACCCAGTAATGATAATGATGTAGAAATTGAACCTGATGTTGATCTTGATAACCCACAATCAAAGAATCAACGTTATGATAAGAAAGACTTTGTTGCTAGGAAACTTGGTAAAGAAAGAGAGCCTTGGGTTCAGAAACCCATGCCTTTTCCTCCCAAACCATCCAAGAAAAAGGATGATGAGGATTTTGAGCACTTTGTTGAAATGATTAGACCTATCTTTTTGCATATGCGATTGACTGATATGCTCAAAATGAATCCTTATGCTAAGTACATGAAAGATATTATTACAAATAAAAGAAAGATACCAGAAGCTGAAATTTCCACCATGCTTGCTAATTATACTTTTAAGGGTGGAATACCAAAGAAACTTGGAGATCTAGGAGTACCTACTATACCATGCTCCATTAAAATAAACTATGTTAAAACTGCTTTATGTGATCTTGGAGCCGGTGTTAGTGCTATGCCTCTCTCTTTATATCGTAGACTTGACTTGAATAAGTTGACACCTACTGAAATATCTTTGCAAATGGCTGATAAATCAACTGCTATACCTGTCGGTATTTGTGAGGATGTGCCTGTTGTGGTTGCAAACGTTACTATTTTAACGGACTTTGTTATTCTTAATATTCCCGAGGACGATAGTATGTCTATTATTCTTGGAAGACCTTTTCTTAATACGGCAGGGGCTATTATTGATTGCAACAAAGGCAATCTCACTTTTCATGTTAATGGCAATGAGCATACGGTACACTTTCTGAGGAAACAACCTCAAGTTCATAGTATCAATTCTATCGGAAAAATTCCATCGATTATATTTGGAGGTTTTGAATTTCCTCTTCCTATTGTCAAAAAGAAATATGATATACTTATTATTGGGGATGTGCATATCCCCGTTGAGGTAACCTAGTGTTATTCTAAATTTCTCCGGTTTCATGTTAATCGGAATGAGTTTGTTAACAAGACCTGATCAACCTTGTTAGTGGATTCCTTTTGACGAGCATGAGATGGATGAAACTAGAAGCACAACCTTCTGTACCCTCTCTATACTTTCTGTTATTTAGTTGAAATAAAGTAAAAATAGTATTTTCTGTCTGTTTCTTGATTTATCCGTGCAATATAAAAATGTCCCGAAAATAAAAGTCCTCAGAATGACATGCCAATTTAATATGATTTTTTCAGGAATATTTGAGGATTTATGGTGCAAAAATTACCGCGGGGGGAGCTGCCACCTGGTCACGAGGGTGGAGGGCGCGCCCTACCCCCCTGGGTGCGCCCCCTGCCTCGTGGGCCCACGGTGGCCCTCCTCCACTTATTCCTGCACCCATCCTCTTCTTCTTCCTCCCACAAACACGAAAAACCAACTCAAGCACGAGTTCCAGCCCTCTTTGCAGCCATTTTCGATCTCCTTGCTGAAAGCACCTCTCACAAAACTTCTTGGGGAGATTATTCCTTGGTATGTGACTCCTCCATTGGTCCAATTAGTTTTTGTTCTAGTGCTTTATTCATTGCAAATTTTTGCTACTTAGGTGACCCTGTTCTTGAGCTTGCTTGTCAAATTTATATGGTCAAAAGTAGTTTTGATGCATGATATAGGCTCTAGGCACTTGTAGGAGTGGTTGCTATCAATATTATTGAGTTTGGTTTACTTTTATTTTGAAGTTACTAAAAATTTTAGAATTTTTCAGAAAATGGTGAGGAGACTTTTGAGGGGCTCATCGAGCCAAAGCTTGAAGGAGAAGGCACCGAAGCCTAAGTATAATTTGCCTCGCACCGCAGAGGTTCGGGCGTGTGAATGTCCTTCCGAGGATTTCTTAAGAGCAGCCGGGATTTATGAAGATTTTCATGAGTTGGCTCAGACTGCAGGCCTTACCGCTTTCCTCCACGACCAATGCAATCAGTATCTCTTGCTCACAAATACCTTTGTGCAAAACTTTCATTTTCATTCTAAGAACTCACCACCTAAGGTGGAATTTCATTTATATGATGAGCATAAGGAGATGTCACTTTATGATTTCTGTCGGATTTGTTTAGTCCCTTTTGGGCGCAAGACAGAAGAACCACATCATGATGATGTGCAGGGATTTATTGACACTATCACTGTAGGGGAAACAAGGAAGGTTTCCGATGCACGAATCACTAACATACATTTTCCTGTTTTACGCTACTTTGCATTATTTGCTAGTCATTGCTTAATTGGTCGCGGAAACTATGGAAACCTGAGTATCCCTGATATTGTTATTTTGCACCACGGCTTATACAGTGATAACTCTTTTAGTATGGGCGGCATTATTGCTAGACGGTTAAGTATGAACCGTACTAAGGGTCCCATCTTTGGAGGCATTTATGATTCACGCCTCGCTGCACATTTTAACATACCTATTAGGCATTATGAGAAGGAAGAAAAGGTGCAGCCTCATGTTTATTTAGATTATAAAAGTATGGTAGAACATGATTTTATTGTTAAGAATAGGGAATGAGAGCTTAAATATCAATTGTTCTTTAATAAACATCATCCTGAGACTATTACCTTGCGTGCTCCTTCTTTGTTTGATTTGACTGTAGGCACGTACCTTGTTCCGATGGCGGCTATTCACGCCTACCGAAAACCTGCACCAGCCCCGGAACCGGAACCACAAGAGGAGCCTCCACGACAGTCTGTTTATTCTTGGGATCCGGAGATGGTTGTCAGCCAATGGCAGTCAGAGTCTTCTTCATCACAGTACGACCCCAACAACTATTATTATGGATATCAGCCAGGCCAGCCGTGGCCATAGACCAACTTAGGCCAAAAGCCTAATCTTGTGGGAGTACGTATTTCTCACCGACATTACATTTATGTTCACACACACTCATTGCTAGATGTCGGGGTTCATACTTTTTCATTGTATCATCCATGCTAGTTTATTTCATTTTATGCTTTCTTCTTGTGTGTTTGATAAACCTTAAGAAAAACCAAAAAAAATTAGTAGTAGTTTACTTTTCTTGCTGTAGTAATAATTAAAAAGAAAACCCAAAAATATTTCCCGTTCTTCTTTTGCTTGTTGGGAGCTTTCCCGTGTAAATAGTTTTATTTCTTTTCTTTTCTTTGGGGATCAGTAGGAGAAGACCATGATTAAATTGTTGAAGTGGCTCTTATATGCTTTATTGTTGATTTAACCAAGAGCCCATATTGCTTTGTCGTCTCCTGTTTATTGAATGCTCACAGATTCCAGCTTAGTCCAATGCATGTGCACTCTTATTATTATTCACATTGTTCGGTCGTGCAAGTGAAAGGCAATTATGATGATATATGATGGACTGACTAAGATGAGAAAAGATAGTATGAACTCAACCTCTTTTGTTTTTGTAAATATGATGAGTTCATCGTTCTTGATTCAGCTTGTTATGAATAAACATGTTTGCAATGACAATTAGAGATCATAGTTGCTTGTGCCATGCTTGATTAGCTATGAGTTATAATGGTTTACCTTGCGTGCCAACATGCTATTGCGATGGTTATGATGTGGTATGATGGGGTGGTATCCTCCTTTGAATGATTTAAGTGACTTGACTTGGCACATGTTCACGCATGTAGTTGAAACAAAGCAACATAGCCTTCACAATATTTATGTTCATCGTGGATTATATCCTACTCATGCTTGCATCCAATGTTTATTAATTTTAATGCATGTACATGGCTGTTGTCGCTCTCTAGTTCGTCGCTTCCCAGTCTTTTGCTAGCCTTCACCTGTACTAAGCAGGAATACTGCTTGTGCATCCAATCCCTTAAACCCCAAAGTTATTCATGATGAGTCCACTATACCTTCCTATATGCGGTATCTACCTGCCGTTCCAAGTAAATTTGTATGTGCCAAACTCTAAACCTTCAAATAATCATCATGTTTTGTATGCTCGAATAGCTCATGTATCAACTAGGGTTGTCTGTATCTTCCACGCTAGGTGAGTTATTCTCAAGAGGAGTGGACTCCGCTCCTCACTCACGAGAAAATGGCTGGTCACCGGGATGCCCGGTCCCATGCTTTATGCAAACTAAATCAAAATAATTGCAAAACAAAACTCCCCCTAGGACTGTTGTTAGTTAGAGGCACTCGTTGTTTCGGGCAAGCCATGGATTGATGTTTGTTGGTGGAGGGGGGGCATAAACTTTACCATTCTATTTGGGAACCGCCTATAATGTGTGTAGCATGGAAGATATCGCCATCTCTTGGTTGTTATGTTGACAATGAAAGTATACCGCTCAAAATGTTAATTATCTCTATTTCAAAACCGAGCTCTGGCACCTCTACAAATCCCTGCTTCCCTCTGCGAAGGGCCTATCTATTTACTTTTATGTTGAGTCATCACCCTCTTATTAAAAGCACTAGCTGGAGAGCGCAACTGTCATTTGCATTCATCACTGTTAATTTATATTGGGTGTGACTATGATTGGATCTCTTTTACCATGAATTACAATGTCTAGTCAGTCCTTGATCTTTAAAGGTGCTCTGCATTTATGTTTTGCGGTCTCAGAAAGGGCTAGCGAGATACCATCTTTTTATATCATATTATGATTGTTTTGATAAAGTGTTGTCATCCGAGATTTATTATTATGGCTTGCTAGTTGATTATGCTATTGATATGGGTAATCATGAGACCTGAGAATTATTGCAAATATGGTTAGTTATAATCTTTGCTGAAAACTTGAATGCTAGCTTGACATATTTACAATCACAAGAGCAAACAGAGTTGGTAAAAGTTTTTGTTTATTTCTTTCAGTTTGTCAACTGAATTGCTTGAGGACAAGCAAGGGTTTAAGCTTGGGGAGTTGATACGTCTCCATTGTATCTACTTTTCCAAACACTTTTGCCCTTGTTTTGGACTCTAACTTGTATGATTTGAATGGAACTAACCCGGACTGACGCTGTTTTCAGCAGAACTGCCATGATGTTGTTTTATGTGCAGAAAACAAAAGTTCTCGGAATGACCTGAAACTCCACGGAATATCTTACAATAAATAATAAAAAATCCTCGCCAAAGATGAAGACCAGGGGGCCCACACCCTGTCCACAAGGGTGGGCCCCCCCTAGGGCACGCCCCCCTACCTCGTGGGCCCCCTGGAGACCTCCCGACTCCAACTCCAACTCTATATATCTGCTTTCGGTGAGAAAAAATAGGAGAGAAGAATTCATTGCGTTTTACGATACGGAGCCGCCGCCAAGCCCTAAAACCTCTCGGGAGGGCTGATCTGGAGTCCGTTCGGGGCTCCGAAGAGGGGGATTCATCGCCGTCGTCATCATCAACCATCCTCCATCACCAATTTCATGATGCTCACCACCGTGCGTGAATAATTCAATCGTAGGCTTGCTGGACGATGATGGGTTGGATCAGATTTATCATGTAATCGAGTTAGTTTTGTTAGGGTTTGATCCCTAGTATCCACTATGTTCTGAGATTGATGTTGCTATGACTTTGCTATGCTTAATGCTTGTCAGTAGGGCCCGAGTGCCATGATTTCAAATCTGAACCTATTATGTTTTCATCAATATACGAGAGTTCTTGATCCTATCTTGCAAGTCTATAGTCACCTATTATGTGTTATGATCCGTTAACCCCGAAGTGACAATAATCGGGATACTTACCGGTGATGACCGTAGTTTGAGGATTTCATGTATTCACTATGTGCTAATGCTTTGTTCCGGTTCTCTATTAAAAGGAGGCCTTAATATCCCTTAGTTTCCATTAGGACCCCGCTGCCACGGGAGGGTAGGACAAAAGATGGCATGCAAGTTCTTTTCCATAAGCACGTATGACTATATTCGGAATACATGCCTACATTACATTGATGAATTGGAGCTAGTTCGGTGTCACCCTATGTTATGACTGTTACATGATGAAACCACATCTGGCATAATTATCCATCACTGATCCAATGCCTATGAGCTTTCCATATATTGGTTTACGCTTATTTACTTTCCCGTTGCTATTGTTACAATCACTACAAAATACCAAAAACATTAATTTGCTTTCGTTACACTTTTGTTACCGTTACCATCACTATCATATTACTTTGCTACTAAACACTTTGTTGCAGATACTAAGTTTCCAGGTGTGGTTGAATTGACAACTCAGCTGCTAATACTTGAGAATATTCTTTGGCTCCCCTTGTGTCGAATCAATAAATTTGGGTTGAATACTCTACCCTCGAAAGCTGTTGTGATCCCCTATACTTGTGGGTTGTCAGAAGACCATAATGAAAATGTTGAGTGGCTCTGATATGCATTTGTTGTTGATCTAACAGAGAGCCCATATTACCTTGTCTTCTCCTGTGTATTGAATGCTTGCAGATTCCAGTTTAGTCCAATGCATGTGCACTATTATTATTATCCACTCCGTTCGGTCGTGCAAGTGAAAGGCAATAATGACGATATATGATGAACTGATTGAGATGAGAAAAGCTGGTATGAACTCGACCTATCTTGTTTTTGTAAATATGATTAGTTCATCGTTCCTGATTCGTCCTATTATGAATGAAACATGTTTGCAATGACAATTAGATATTATAGTTTCTCATGCCATGCTTAATTAGCTAGGAGTTTATAATGATTTCCCTTGCGTGCCAACATGCTATTAAAATAGTTGTGATGTCGTATGATAGGGTGGTATCCTCCTTTGATCGATTCGAGTGGCTTGACTTGGCACATGTTCACACATGTGGTTGAAACAAAATCAACGTAGCCTCCACGATATTTATGTTCATGGTGAATTATATCCTACTCATGCTTCCATTCAGTGTTGATTAATTTTAATGCATGTTCATGATTGTTGTCGCTCTCTAGCTGGTCGATTCCCAGACTCTTTCTAGCCTTCACTTGTATTAAGCGGGAATACTGCTTGTGCATCCACTTCCATAAACCCCAAAATTTATTCCATATGAGTCCACCATACCTTCCTATATGCGGTATCTACTTGCCGTTCCAAGTAAATTTGTATGTGCCAAACTCTAAACCTTCAAATGAAATTCTGTTTTGTATGCTCGAATAGCTCATTTATCAACTAGGGTTGTCTATATCTTCCATGCTAGGCGGGTTATTCTCAAGAAGAGTAGACTCCGCTCCTCACTCACAATAAAATGGCTGGTAACCGGGATGCCCAGTCACATGCTTAAATTAAAACAATTGCAAACAAAACTCCCCCAGGATTGTTGTTAGTTGGAGGCACCCGTTGTTTCGGACAAGCCATGGATTGATGTTTATTGGTGGTGGGGGAGTATAAACTTTACCATTCTGTTTGGGAACCGCCTATAATGTGTGTAGCATGGAAGATATCGAGATCTCTCGGTTCTTATGTTGACAATGAAAGTATGCCACTCAAAATATTATTTATCTCTATTTCAAAATCGAGCTCTGGCACCTCTACAAATCCTTGTTTCCCTCTGAGAAGGGCCTATCTATTTACTTTTATGTTGAGTCATCATCCTCTTATTAAAAAGCACCAGTTGGAGAGCACCGCTATCATTTGCATGCATTATTATTAGTTTACATTGAGTATGACTGTGACTAGATCTCTTTTATCATGAATTACAATGTTTAGTCAGTCCTTGAACTTCAAAGGTGCTCTGCATTTATGTTTTGCGGTCTCAGAAAGGGATAGTGAGATACCATCTTCTTATATCATATTATGATTGTTTTGATAAAGTGTTGTCATCTGAGATTTACTATTATTGCTCTCTAGTTGATTATGCCATTGATATGAGTAAACATGAGACCTAAGTGTTATTGTGAATATGGTTAGTTCATAATCTTTGCTGAAAACTTGAATGCTGGCTTTACATATTTACAACAACAAGATCAAACAGAGTTTGTAAATTTTTTTATTTATCACTTTCAGTTTGTCAACTGAATTGCTTGAGGACAAGCAAAGGTTTAAGCTTGGGGGAGTTGATACGTCTCCATCGTATCTACTTTTCCAAACACTTTTGACCTTGTTTTGGACTCTAACTTGCATGATTTGAATGGAACTAACCTGGACTGACGCTATTTTCAGCAGAATTGCCATGGTGTTATTTTTGTGCAGAAATAAAAGTTCTCAGAATGACCTGAAACTTCATGGAGAATATTTTTGGAACATATAAAAAATACTGGCGAAAGAATCAACGTCGGGGGACCCACACCCTGTCCATGACGGTGGGGGTGCACCCACCCCCCTGGGGAGCGCCCCCCTGTCTCGTGGGACCACTAATGCTCCACCAACCTCAACTCCAACTCTATATATTCACGTTCGGGGAGAAAAAATTCAGAGAGAAGGATTCATCGCGTTTTACAAAACGGAGACGCCGCCAAGCCCTAATCTCTCTCGGGCGGGCTGATTTGGAGTCTGTTCGGGGCTCCGGAGAGGGGAACCTATCGCCATCGTCATCATCAATCTTCCTCCATCACCAATTTCAAGATGCTCACCGCCGTGCGTGAGTAATTCCATCGTAGGCTTGCGATACGTCTCCAACGTATCTATAATTTTTTATTGCTCCATGCTATTATATTATCTATTTTGGATGTTAATGGGCTTTATTTTACACTTTTATATCATTTTTGGGACTAACCTACTAACCCGAGGCCCAGCCCAAATTGCTGTTTTTTGCCTATTTTAGAGTTTCACCGAAAAGGAATATCAAACGGAGTCCAAACGGAATGAAACCTTCGGGAATGGGATTTTATCAACAAACGTGATCCAGGAGACTTGGAGTGAGCATCAAGAAACAATGAGGAAGCCATGAGGCAGGGGGCGTGCCTACCCCCTGGGCGCGCCCTCCACCCTCGTGGGCCCCTCGTTGCTCCATCGACGTACTTCTTCCTCCTATATATATCCACGTACCCCCAAAACATCCAGGAGCACCACGAAAACCTAATTCCACCGCCGCAACCTTCTGTACCCGAGAGATCCCATCTTGGGGCCTTTTCCGGAGCTCCGCCGGAGGGGGCATTGATCATGGAGGGCCTCTACATCACCTCCATGGCCTCTCCGGTGATGTGTGAGTAGTTTACTTCAGACCTTCGGGTCCATAGTTATTAGCTAGATGGCTTCTTCTCTCTCTTTGGATCTCAATACATAGTTCTCCTCGATCTTCTTGGAGATCTATTTGATGTAATATTCTTTTGCGGTGTGTTTGTCGAGATCCGATGAATTGTGGGTTTATGATCCAGATTATCTATGAACAATATTTGATTCTTCTCCGAATTCTTTTATGTATGATTGGTTTATCTTTGCAAGTCTCTTTGAATTATTAGTTTGGTTTGGCCTACTAGATTGATCTTTCTTGCAATGGGAGAAGTGCTTAGCTTTGGGTTCAATCTTGCGGTGCTCGATCCCAGTGACAGTAGGGGACACGACACGTATTGTATTGTTGCCATCGAGGATAAAAAGATGGGGTGTATATCATATTACATGAGTTTATCCCTCTACATCATGTCATCTTACTTAAAGCATTACTCTGTTCTTATGAACTTAATACTCTAGATGCATGCTGGATACGGTCGATGTGTGGAGTAATAGTAGTAGATACAGAATTGTTTCGGTCTACTTGTCACGGACATGATGCCTATATACATGATCATACCTAGATATTCTCATAACTATGCTCATTTCTATCAATTGCTCGACAGTAATTCATTTACCCATCGTAATACTTATGCTCTTGAGAGAAGCCACTAGTGAAACCTATGGCCCCCAGGTCTATATCTATCAGATCTCACTCTCGTAAGTGACCGTGAAGGGATTGACAACCCCTTTATCGCGTTGGTTGTGAGGTTCTTATTTGTTTGTGTAGGTGTGTGGGACTCGAGCGTGATCTCCTACTAGATTGATACCTTGGTTCTTAAAAACTGAGGGAAATACTTACGCTACTTTACTGCATCACCCTTTTCTCTTCAACGGGAAACCAACGCGGTGCTCAAGAGGTAGCAAGAAGGATTTCTGGCGCCGTTGCCAGAGAGATTCGCGCAAGTCAAGTCAAGATTTGACTCCCGACAACGAGCCATTACTCGCACCGTTGGCGGGGAGTCTACACACAAGTCAAGACATACCAAGTACCCATCACAAACTCTTATCCCTCGCATTACATTATTTTCCATTTGACCCTCGTTTTCCTCTCCCCCACTTCACCCTTGCCATTTTATTCGCCCTCTCATTTTCTGTTCGCCTCTTTTCTGCTTGCTTCATCTTTATGGCTAGTCCTTTATCTACTCCTTTATCTCCCGAGAATGAAGTTCTTAATTTTAAACAAAGGGAGGGAGAAAATCTAAAAGATGTTTGGTACAGAATTTGCAATGCGCAAAATAGATCTACTAGGAAGCAATCCACATCATTCTTCTTCGCAATTTTTATGTAGGCATCACTCCTTGGAACAGATATATTCTTGATACCATTATCGGAGGAAATTTCTTGGGTAGCCATACTTTTGATTCTTATAATGCTATGATAGATTTGTTTGGCCCATCACCTCTTTTGGTTAATGGAACTATTTTAACTTTGGAACACGTGATGCAACGGCTTGAAATTATTGAAAATAAAGTTGCCACCGTAGAGTTGATTGAAAATTTGGATAGATCCACAACCAAATTACCCAATACGGATCTAAGGTAGGAGTTGCTCTTAAATTTTTTAAAGAACAGGAACCTATGGTTAATGAAAAGATAGATCAAGATTCCACTAGAATTGATAAAATTGAGGATATTATTACCAACCTAGGGTCTGCCTTTTCTTCCGTGAAAAATACTCCTCCTAATGCTAAGATTGCCAAATTGATGTATGTTCCTAAAAACAAGGGTGAAACTTCTAGTAAGGAAAATGCGGATCTCAAATCCATAAGTGGTCACCCCAATTTTCTCACTATCCTTAAGGAACCTTTTGCTACAATTGATCTTCTTGATTTCGTGCCTAGGAGTTTGATAATTAGTAAAAATAAAGAAACTTTTAAAAGCTATAGGTGTCTTATTGAAGAATTGCCTACCAAAGATGGCAATACCTACATCTATCCTTGCTTTTATGCCTAGCTAGGGGCGTTAAACGATAGCGCTTGTTGGGAGGCAACCCAATTTTATTTTTAGCCCTTGCTTTTTGATCCTGTTTAGTAATAAATAATTTATCTAGCCTCTGTTTTGGTTGTGTTTTTTTGTGTTCAATTAGTGTTTGTGCCAAGTAGAACCGTTGGGAAGACTTGGGGAAAGTCTTTTTCATCTTGCTGTAAAAACAAGCGCTCATGAGAATTGCTGCCATTTTTATTTGGAAAGTGATATTTAGTTAATTATTTTTGCATATGATTAATAGATAAATTCCTCACGTCCAGAAATTTATTTTAGAATTTTTGGGGTTCCAGAAGTTGCATTAGCTACAGATTACTACAGACTATTCTGTTTTTGACAGATTCTGTTTTTCGTGTGTTGTTTGCTTATTTTGATGAATCTATGGCTAGTAAAAGAGTTTATAAACCATAGAGAAGTTGGAATACAGTAGGTTTAACACCAATATAAATCAAGAATGGGTTCAGTACAGTACCTTGAAGTGGTGTTTTGTTTTCTTTCGCTAAAGGAGCTCAGGAGATTTTCTTGTTAAGTTTTGTGTTGTGAAGTTTTCAAGTTTTGGGTAAAGATTTGATGGATTATGGAACAAGGAGTGGCAAGAGCCTAAGCTTGGGGATTCCCATGGCACCCCAAGGTAAAATTCAAGGACACCAAAAAGCCTAAGCTTGGGGATGCCCCAGAAGGCATCCCCTCTTTCGTCTTCGTCTATTGGTAACTTTACTTGGAGCTATATTTTTATTCACCACATGATATGTGTTTTGCTTGGAGCGTCTTGTATGATTTGAATCTTTGCTTTTTAGTTTACCAAATCATACTTGCTATACACACCTTTTGAGAGAGACTCACATGATTTGAAATTTATTAGAATACTCTATGTGCTTCACTTATATCTTTTGAGCTATATAGTTTTTGCTCTAGTGCTTCACTTATATTATTTTGGTAGTCCTTTAGAACAACATGGAAATTTTCTTTTAGGGATAATATAAAAACTTTCATAGAAGTGCATTGAATACTATGAGAAGTTTGATACTTGATAATTGTTTTGAGATATGGAGATGGTGATATTAGAGTCATGCTAGTTGAGTAGTTGTGAATTTGAGAAATACTTGTGTTAAAGTTTGTGATTCCCGTAGCATGCACGTATGGTGAACCGTTATGTGATGAAATCGGAGCATGATTTATTTATTGATTGTCTTCCTCATGAGTGGCGGTCAGGGACGAGCGATGGTCTTTTCCTACCAATCTATCCCCTAGGAGCATGCACGTAATACTTTGTTTCGATAACTAATAGATTTTTTACAACAAGTATATGAGTTCTTTATGACTAATGTTGAGTCCATGGATTATACGCACTCTCATCCTTCCACCATTGCTAGCCTCTCTAATAACGCGCACTTTTCGCCGGTATCATACACCCACCATATACCTTCCTCAAAACAGCCACCATACCTACCTA
The DNA here is from genome assembly GCF_002162155.2 of Triticum dicoccoides. NCBI lineage: Eukaryota > Viridiplantae > Streptophyta > Magnoliopsida > Poales > Poaceae > Triticum > Triticum dicoccoides. The sequence goes on from NC_041392.1 coordinate 649,460,114, forward strand.
TTATGGCATTTCCATAGCCATTCGGAGGTATATTGCCATGCAACTGTCCATCGTTCCGTTATTATGACACGCTTCATCATTGTCATATTGCGTGCATGATCATGTAGTTGACATCGTATTTGTGGCAAAGCCACCATTCATAATTGTTCATACATGTCACTCATGCATCATTGCACATCCCGGTACACCGCCAGAGGCATTCACATAGAGTCATATTTTGTTCTAAGTATCGAGTTGTAATTCTTGAGTTGTAAGTAAATAAAGTGGGATGATCATCATTATTAGAGCATTGTCCCAAGTGAGGAAAGGATGATGGAGACTATGATTCCCCCACAAGTTGGGATGAGACTCAGAATGAAAAAAAAGAGGCAAAAAAGAAAAATAAAAAGAAAGAAGGCCCAAAGAAAGAAAAAGAAAATGAGAGAAAAAGAGAGAAGGGACAATGTTACTATCCTTTTTCCACACTTGTGCTTCAAAGTAGCACCATGATCTTCATGATAGAGAGTCTCCTATGATATCATTTTCATATACTAGTGGGGATTTTTCATTATAGAACTTGGCTTGTATATTCCAATGATGGGCTTCCTCAAAATGCCCTAGGTCTTCATGAGCAAGCAAGTTGGATGCACACCCACTTAGTTTCTTTTGTTGAGCTTTCATATACTTATAGCTCTAGTGCATCCGTTGCATGGCAATCTCTACTCACTCACATTGATATCTATTAATGGGCATCTGCATAGCCCGTTGATACGCGTAGTTGATGTGAGACAATCTTCTCCTTTTTGTCTTCTCCACAACCACCATTCTATTCCACATCTAGTGCTATGTCCATGGCTCACGCTCATGTATTGCCTGAAAATTGAAGAAGGTTGAGAACATCAAATGTATGAAACAATTGCTTGGCTTGTCATCGAGGTTGTGCATGATTTAATTATTTTGTGTGGTGAAGATAGAGCATAGCCAGACTATATGATTTTGTAGGGATAACTTTCTTTGGCCATGTTATTTTGAGAAGACATAATTGCTTAGTTAGTATGCTTGAAGTATCATTATTTTTATGTCAATATTAAACTTTTATCTTGAATCTTTCAGATCTAAACATTCATGATACAATAAATAAAAATTACATTGAGAAATATGTAAGAAAGCATTCCACATCAAAAATTCTTCTTTTATCATTTACCTACTCGAGGACGAGCAGGAATTAAGCTTGGGGATGCTTGATACTCTCCAATGTATCTATAATTTTTGATTGCTCCATGCTATTATATTATCTATTTTGGATGTTAATGGGCTTTATTTTACACTATTATATCATTTTTGGGACTAACCTACTAACCGGAGGCCCAGCCCAAATTCTTGTTTTTTCCTATTTCAGAGTTTCGCCGAAAAGGAATATCAAACGGAGTCTAAACGGAATGAAACCTTCGGGAACGTGATTTTCTCAACAAACGTGATCCAGGAGACTTTGAGTGGGCGTCAAGAAACAACCGAGGAAGCCATAAGGCAGGGGGCGCGCCTACCCCCTGGGCGTGTCCTCCACCCTCGTGGGCCCCTCGTTGATGCACCGACGTACTTCTTCCTCCTGTATATATCCACATACCCCCAAACATCCAGGAGCACCACGAAAACCTAATTCCACCGCCGCAACCTTCTGTACCCAAGAGATCCCATCTTGGGGCCTTTCCCAGAGCTCCTCCGGAGGGGGCATTGATCACGGCGGGCCTCTACATCAACTCCATGGCCTCTCCGGTGATGTGTGAGTAGTTTACTTCAGACCTTCGGGTCCATAGTTATTAGCTAGATGGCTTCTTCTCTCTCTTTGGATCTCAATACAAAGTTCTCCTTGATCTTCTTGGAGATCTATTCAATGTAATCTTCTTTTGTGGTGTGTTTGTTGAGATCCGATGAATTGTGGGTTTATGATCCAGATTATCTATGAACAATATTTGATTCTTCTCTGAATTCTTTTATGTATGATTGGTTTATCTTTGCAAGTCTCTTCGAATTATCAGTTTGGTTTGGCCTACTAGATTGATCTTTCTTGCAATGGTAGAAGTGCTTAGCTTTGGGTTCAATATTGCGGTGCTCGATCCCAGTGACAGTAGGGGAAACGACACGTATTGTATTGTTGCCATCGAGGATAAAAAAGATGGGGTTTATATCATATTGCATGAGTTTATCCCTGTACATCATGTCATCTTACTTAAAGCATTACTCTGTTCTTATGAACTTAATAATCTAGATGCATGCTGGATAGCGATTGATGTGTGGAGTAATAGTAGTAGATGCAGAATCGTTTCGGTCTACTTGTCACGGACCTGATGCCTCTATACATGGTCATACCTAGATACTCTCATAACTATGCTCAATTCTTTCAATTGCTCGACAGTAATTCGTTTACCCACCGTAATACTTATGCTCTTGAGAGAAGCCACTAGTGAAACCTATGGCCCCCGGGTCTATCTTCCATCATATTAATCTTCCAACACTTAGCTATTTCTATTGCTGTTTATTTTACTTTGCATCTTTATTTCTCTTTATCACAAAAATACCAAAAATATTATCTTATCATATCTATCAGATCTCACTCTCGTAAGTGACCGTGAAGGGATTGACAACCCCTTTATCGCGTTGGTTGCAGGTTCTTATTTGTTTGTGTAGGTGCGTGGGACTCGAGCGTGAACTCCTACTGGATTGATACCTTGGTTCTCAAAAACTGAGGGAAATACTTATGCTACTTTACTACATCACCCTTTCCTCTTCAAGGCAAAACCAACGCAGTGCTCAAGAGGTAGCAGCTTGCTGGACGGTGATGGATTGGATGAGATTTATCATGTAATCAAGTTAGTTTTGTTAGGGTTTGATCCCTACTATCCATTATGTTCTGAGATTGATGTTGCTATGACTTTGCTATGCTTAATGCTTGTCACTAGGGCCCGAGTGCCATGATTTCAGATCTGAACCTATTATGTTTCCATGAATATATGTGAGTTCTTGATCCTATTTTGCAAGTAAATAGTCACCTAATATGTGTTATGATCTGTTAACCCTGAAGTGACAATAATCGGGACAAATACCGGTGATGACTATAGTTTGAGGAGTTCATGTATTCACTAAGTGCTAATGCTTTGTTCCGGTACTGATAACCCACAAGTATAGGGGATCGCAACAGCTTTCAAGGGTAGAGTATTCAACCCAAATTTATTGATTTGACATAAGGGGAGCCAAAGAATATTCTCAAGTATTAGCAGCTGAGTTGTCAATTCAACCACACCTGGACACTTAGTATCTGCAGAAAAGTGTTTAGTAGCAAAGTAATATGATAGTGGTGGTAGCGTTAACAAAAGTAAAGACAGCAAAAGTAATGTTTTTGGTATTTTGTAGTGATTGTAACAGTAGCAGCGGGAAAGTAAATAAGCGAGAACCAATATATGGAAAACTCGTAGGCACCAGTTCAGTGATGGATAATTATGCCGGATGCGGTTCATCATGTAACAGTCATAACATAGGGTGACACAGAACTAGCTCCAATTCGTCAATATAATGTAGGCATGTATTCCGTAAATAGTCATATGTGCTTATGGAAAAGAACTTGCATGACATCTTTTGTCCTACCCTCCCATGGCAGCGGGGTCCTATTGGAAACTAAGGGATATTAAGGCCTCCTTTTAATAGAGAACCGGAACAAAGCATTAGCACATAGTGAATACATGAACTCCTCAAACTATGGTCATCACCGGGAGTGGTCCCGATTATTGTCACTTCGGGGTTGCCGGATCATAACACATAGTAGGTGACTATAGACTTGCAAGATAGGATCAAGAACTCAAATATATTCATGAAAACATAATAGGTTCAGATCTGAAATCATGCCACTCGGGCCCTAGTGACAAGCATTAAGCATAGCAAAGTCATAGCAACATCAATCTCAGAACATAATGGATACTAGGGATCAAACCCTAACAAAACTAACTCGATTACATGATAAATCTCATCCAACCCATCACCGTCCAGCAAGCATACGATGGAATTACTCATGCACGGCGGTGAGCATCATGAAATTAGTGATGGAGGATGGTTGATGATGACGACGACGACGAATCCCCCTCTCCGGAGCCCCGAACGGACTCCAGATCAGCCCTCCCAAGAGGTTTTAGGGCTTGGCGGTGGCTCCGTATCGTAAAACGCAATGATTTCTTCTCTCTTATTTTTTTCTCTCTGAAAGCAAATATATAGAGTTGGAGTTGGCGCCGGAGGGTCAACAGGGGGCCCACGAGGTAGGGGCCGCGCCCTAGGGGGGCGCGCCCCCACCCTTGTGAGAAGGGTGTGGGCCCCCTGGTCTTCATATTTGGCGAGGATTTTTTATTATTTTTTCTAAGACCTCCCGTGGAGTTTCAGGTCATTCCGAGAATATATTTTTTCTGCACATAAAACAACACCATGGTAATTCTGCTAAAAACAGCGTCAGTTCGGGTTAGTTCCATTCAAATCATACAAGTTAGAGTCCAAAACAAGGGCAAAAGTTTTTGGAAAAGTAGATACGACAGAGACGTATCAACTCCCCCAAGCTTAAATCATTGCTTGTCCTCAAGCAATTCAGTTGACAAACTAAAAGAAAGAAAGAAAAACTTTTACAAACTCTGTTTACTCTTGTTGTTGTAACTATGTCAAGCCAGCATTCATGTTTTCAGCATAGATCATAACTAACCACATTTGCAATAATTCTCAGGTCTCACAATTACTCGTATCAGTAGCATAATCAACTAGCAAGTCATAATAATAAACTCGGATGACAACACTTTCTTAAAACAATCGTAATATGATATAACAAGATGGTATCTCGCTAGCCCTTTCTGAGACCGCAAAACATAAATGCAGGGCACCTTTAAAGATCAAGGACTGACTAGACATTGTAATTCATGGTAAAAGAGATCCAATCATAGTCATACCCAACATAGATTAATAGTGACGAATGCAAATGACAGTTGTGCTCTCCAGCTAGTGCTTTTTAATAAGAGGGTGGTGACTCAACATAAAAGTAAATGGTTAAGCCCTTTGCAGAGGGAAGTAGGGATTTGTAGAGGTGCCAGAGCTCGGTTTTGAAATAGAGATAAATTGTATTTTGAGCGGTATACTTTCATTGTCAACGTAACAACTAAGAGATGGCGATATCTTCCATGCTAAACACATTATAGGCGGTTCCCAAACAGAACGGTAAAGTTTATACTCCCCCTCCACCAACAAGCATCAATCCATGGCTTGCTCGAAACAACGAGTGCCTCCAACATACATCAGGTCCCAGGGGGAGTTTAGTTTGCAATTAATTTTGATTTAGTTAGCATAAAGCATGGGACTGGGCATCCCGGTGACCAGCCATTTTCTCGTGAGTGAGGAGCGGAGTCCACTCCTCTTGAGAATAACCCGCCTAACACGGAAGATAAGGACAACCTTTGTTGATACATGAGCTATTCGAGCATACAAAACAGAATATTTATTTGAAGGTTTAGAGTTTGGCACATACAAATTTACTTGGAACGGCAGGTAGATACCGCATATAGGAAGGTATGGTGGACTCATCTGGAATAACTTTGGGGTTTAAGGGATTAGATGCACAAGCAGTATTCCCGCTTAGTACAGGTGAAGGCTAGCAGAAGACTGGGAAGCGACCAACTAGAGAGCGACAGCAGCCATGTACATGCATTAAAATTAATAAACATTGGATGCAAGCATGAGTAGGATATAATCCACCATGAACATAAATATCGTGAAGGCTATGTTGATTTGTTTCAACTACATGCGTGAACATGTGCCAAGTCAAGTCACTTAAATCATTCAAAGGAGGATACCACCCCATCATATCACATCATAATCATCTCAATAGCATGTTGGCATACAAGGTAAACCATTATAACTCATAGCTAATCAAGCATGGCACAAGCAACTATGATCTCTAATTGTCATTGCAAACATGTTTATTCATAATAAGCTGAATCAAGAATGCGGGACTCATCATATTTACAAAAACAAAAGAGGTCGAGTTCATACCAGCTTTTCTCATCTCAGTCAGTACATCATATATCATCATAATTGCCTTTCACTTGCACAACCGAACGGTGTGAATAATAATAGTGCACGTGCATTGGACTAAGCTGGAATCTGCGAGCATTCAATAAACAGGAGAAGACAAGGCAATATGGGCTCTTGGTTAAATCAACAATAATGCATATAAGAGCCACTTTAACAATTTAATTATGGTCTTCTCCTACTAACCCCCAAAGAAAAGAAAAGAAATAAAACTATTTACACGGGAAAGCTCCCAACAAGCAGAAGAAGAACGGGAAATATTTTTGGGTTTTCTTTTTAATTATTACTACTACAGCAGAAAAATAAACTACTTCTAATTTTTTTTGGTTTTTCTTAAGGTTTAACAAACACACAAGAAGAAAGCAGGAAAAGGAAAATAAACTAGCATGGATATTACAGTGAAAAAGTATGAGCACCGACATCTAGTAATGAGTGTGTGTGAACATAAATGTAATGTCGGTGAGAAATACGTACTCCCCCAAGCTTAGGCTTTTGGCCTAAGTTGGTCTATGGCCACGGCCGGCCTGGCGGATATCCATAATAATAGTTGTTGGGGTCATACTGTGATGAAGAGGAATAGTTGGGATCATACTGTGATGAAGAAGAAGACTCTGACTGCCACTGGCTGACAGTCATCTCTGGATCCCAAGAATAAACAGATTGTCGCGGAGGCTCATCTTGTGGTTCCTGTTCTGGCTCCTCCACTGGTGCATGGTTCCGGTAGGTGTGAATAGCCGTCAACGGAACAAGGTACGTGCCTATAGTCAAATCAAACAAAGAAGGAGCAGGCAAGGTAATAGTCTCAGGATGATGTTTATTAAAGAACAATTGATATCTAAGCTCCCCTGCCCTATTTTTAACAATAAAATCATGTGCCATCATACTTTTATGATCTAGATAAACACGGGGTAGCACTTTTTCTTCCTTCTCAGCATGCCTAATAGGTATGTTAAAATGTGCTGCTAGGCGTGTGGCATAAATGCCTCCAAAGATGGGGCCCTTAGTATGGTTCATATTTAAACGTCTAGCAATAATACCGCCCAAACTAAAAGTGTTATCACTATATAAACCTTGGAGTAGAATAATTAAATCAGGGATACTAAGGTTTCCAGAATTTCCGCGTCCAATTAAACAACGATTAGCAAATAATGCAAAGTAACGCAAAACCGGAAAATGTATGCTAGTGATTCGTGCATCGGAAACCTTCCTGGTTTCTCCTACAGTGATATTATCAATAAACCCAGCCACATCAACATGATGTGGTTCTTCTGTCTTGCCCTCAAAAGGGACTAAACAAATCCGACAGAAATCATAAAGTGACATCTCCTTAGGCTCATCATATAAATGAAATTCCACCGTAGGTGGTGAGTTCCTAGGATGAAAATAAAATTTTTGCACAAAGGTATTTGTGAGTAAGAGATACTGATCGCATTGGTCGTGGAGGAAAGCGCTAAGGCCTGCATTGTGAGCCAATTCATGAAAATCTTCATAGATACCGGCTGCTCTCAAGAAATCTTCAGAAGGCCATTCACACGCCTGAATCTCTGCGGTGCGTGGCAAATTATACTTAGGCTTAGGTTCCTTTTCCTTTGAGCTTTGGCTTGACGAGCCCCTCAATAATCTCCTCATCATTTTTCTGAAACAATCTGAAATTTTTAGTAACTTCAAAATAAAAGTGAACCAAACTCAATAAAACTGGTAGTAACTACTCCTACAAGTGCCTAGAGCCTATATAAAGCATTAGAACTACTTGGAACCATATAAATTTGACATGCAAGCTCAAGAACATGGTCACCTATGCAGCACAAATTTTCAAAGAATAAATCACTAGAACAAAACCTAATTGGACCAATGGAGGAGTCACATACTGTGACGCCCCCGATTCAATCGTACACTAATCATGCACGCAAATGTGTACGATCAAGATTAGGGACTCACGGGAAGATATCACAACACAACTCTACAAATAAAATAAGTCATACAAGCATCATAATACAAGCCAGGGGCCTCGAGGGCTCGAATACAAGTGCTCGATCATAGACGAGTCAGCGGAAGCAACAATATCTGAGTACAGACATAAGTTAAACAAGTTTGCCTTAAGAAGGCTAGCACAAACTGGGATACAGATCGAAAGAGGCGCAGGCCTCCTGCCTGGGATCCTCCTAAACTACTCCTGGTCGTCGTCAGCGGGCTGCACGTAGTAGTAGGCACCTCCGGGGTAGTAGTCATCGTCGACGGTGGCGTCTGGCTCCTGGACTCCAGCATCTGGTTGCGACAACCAGGTAGAAGGGAAAGGGGAAAAGATGGAGAAAAGCAACCGTGAGTACTCATACAAAGTACTCGCAAGCAAGGAACTACACTACATATGCATGGGTATATGTGTAAGGAGGCCATATCAGTGGACTGAACTGCAGAATGCCAGAATAAGAGGGGGATAGCTAGTCCTATCGAAGACTACGCTTCTGGCAGCCTCCGTCTTGCAGCATGTAGAAGAGAGTAGATTGAAGTCCTCCAAGTAGCATCTCCAAGTAGCATCTCCAGTAGCATCGCATAGCATAATCCTACCCGGCGATCCTCCCCTCGTCGCCCTGTGGAAAAGCGATCACCGGGTTGTCTGTGGAACTTGGAAGGGTGTGTTTTATTAAGTATCCGGTTCTAGTTGTCATAAGGTCAAGGTACAACTCCAAGTCGTCCTGTTACCGAAGATCACGGCTATTCGAATAGATTAACTTCCCTGCAGGGGTGCACCAACTTACCCAACACGCTTGATCCCATTTGGCCGGACAAACTTTCCTGGGTCATGCCCGGCCGCGGAAGATCAACACGTCGCAGCCCCACCTAGGCACAACAGAGAGGTCAGCACGCCGGTCTAAACCTAAGCGCACAGGGGTCTGGGCCCATCGCCCTTAGCACACCTGCACGTTGCGTACGCGGCCGGTGAGCAGACCTAGCAACCTCCATTACAAAGGAAGTTGCGTTAACGCAGTCCAACCCGGCGCGCGCCACTCAGTCGCTGACGTCAAGAAGGCTTCGGCTGATACCACGACGCCGGGATACCCATAACTACTCCCACGTAGATGGTTAGTGCGTATAGGCTCGTAGCCGACTCAGATCAAATACCAAGATCTCGTTAAGCGTGTTAAATATCCGCGAACGCCGACCAGGGCCAGGCCCACCTGTCTCCTAGGTGGTCTCAACCTGCCCTGCCGCTCCGCCACAAAGTAACAGTCGGGGGCCGTCGAGAACCTAGGCCCACCTCTACCGGGATGGAGCCACCTGTCCTTTCAGCCCCCTCATCAGAATCACTTGCGGGTACTCATCGAGCTGACCCGACTTTAGTCACCATTTGTATAGTATGTATGTATGTATAGTATAAACCCGTGATCACCTCCCGAGTGATCACGGCCCAATAGTATAGCAAGGCAGACTGACAAGAATGTAGGGCCAATGATGATAAACTAGCATCCTATACTAAGCATTTAGGATTGCAGATAAGGTATCAATGACTGTAGCAACAATGACAGGCTATGCATCAGAATAGGATTAACGGAAAGCAGTAACATGCTACACTACTCTAATGCAAGCAGTATAGAGTAGAATAGGCGATATCTGGTGATCAAGGGGGGGGCTTGCCTGGTTGCTCTGGCAAGAGAGAGGGGTCGTCAACTCCGTAGTCGTACGAGGCAGCAGCGGTGGCGTCGGTCTCGTAGTCTACCGAAGAGAAGAGGGGGGGAAGAAACAGTAAATACATAGCAAGCAAGAGCATAACGATGCATGACATAACAAGTATCGATGCTAGGTGTGCCCTAAAGTGGTATGAGGTGGTACCGGTTAAGGGGGGAAACATCCGGGAAAATATCCCCGGTGTTTCGTGTTTTCGGGCAGGGGAGCCGGAGGGGGAAAGTTGCGAGTTCGATAGGTTAGGGGTGTGAGGCGGACGAACGGATTGCGTATCCGGATTCGTCTCGTCGTTCTGAACAACTTTCATGTTGAAAATAATTTAATCCGAGTTACGGATTAAAAGATATGATTTTCTAAAGTTTTTATGAATTTCTGGAATTTAGTTAATTATTTTATTTAATTCGAAAATGGATTTATGACATCAGCATGAGGTCATGCTGACGTCAGCAGTCAACAGGGTTGACTGGTCAACCTGACCAGTGGGTCCCACTGGTCAGTGACACATTTTTAATTAAACATTTTAATTAACCTAATTAGTGTTAATAGGGGGTGGGCCCCACTGTCATACTCTGTTAGCTAATTAACAGTAGTTAATTAGGTTAATTAGTCATTAGATTAATTAATCTTAATTAGCTAAGTTAATCAGAATTAATTAAGTTAATTAATTAGTTAATTAATTAATTAATTAATTTTATTATTTATTATTGATTTAATATTTTTTTTATATTTTTTTAACTCCTTTTTTTTAACAGACACGTTCTATGGGGGCGTGGGGTCCCATCTGTCATAGGCCCAGGGCCTAACGGGCTAACGGGTGCGGGCATGGGCACCGGGGCAAACGCCGGGCGTCGGACCCAGGCGCGGCTAGCCGGGGCCGCGGCCACGGGCATCGACGGGACAAGGGCGGGTGCACGCGAGGTCGGGCATGCGGACGCACGCGCAGGGGCGCGGCCGGCGAGCGGGAAGGCGCTGGCACGGCAGCGGCAGCAGAAGCATCAGCGGGGCGAGGCCACAACGGACGGGGTCGCGTGTGAGCGCGTGTGGCATCGCGGGCACGCACGGGAGGGCGCCAGGGCGAGGCGAGGGTGGCCGGGCGCAGCTGTGGGGCGCGGTGGTCGGGTACGGTGATAGCGGAAAAGAGAGGGAGGCAGAGGCTGGGGCCTCACTTGCGTTGAAGGGAAGCGGAGGCGGCGAGGCTCGGGTCGGCCGTTGAGGAGGAGGACGGGGACGGTCCGGTGGTGGCAACGCGGACGAGGGCGAGGCGGCCGAGGCGGAGGCAGACGGGGGCGATGAGGCGTACATCGACGTGGTGGCCCCCCGGCCTCGATCCAGCGGCGTAGACGAAGCAGGGGTCGACGACGGTCCTCCCAGCGAGATCCCAGGCGGCAGGGTGAGTGCGCGGGCGGGCGAGGTCGACGGCGGCCATGGCGAGGCGGCTCCGACGAGCGGACGAGCGGTGCGGGCTCCGGGCGGCATCCAATCGGCGAGGGGCGGCGCGGTCGTCAGGGAGGCGAGGTAGTTCGTGCGGGGCGACGGGGATGGGCGCCGTGGGCTCGTTCCCTCGATCCAAATCTGGATCGGGGAGGGGGAGAATGAACGAGTGTGGGGGGGGAGTGGTGGTCGTGGGGCAGAGTGGGGAGATCGTGGGGATGGTTGGGCTCGGGTCTGAGGCGACTCGCCTCTGTCCTCGGTGTGCGGCGGCGCGAGAGGGAGTGGGGAGAATCGGGGGAGTGAGTGGGCAACGGGGTTAGGGTTTCGAGTGGGAGGCCATATAGGCCATGGGGTGGCCGGTTGGGCCTTTGCCCAGTTGGGCCAGCCAGCTGGGCCATCTGGCCCAGTGAGGGAGGGGGGTTCCTTTTCCTCTCTTCGGTTTCTTTTACTTTTTATTTATTTTTCTGATTTTGTTTTCTTTTAGTTTCTTTTTTCTGTTTTAGCTTAGTTTCAATAAAATACAAAAGTGGCACCTAAAATAGTGTTACAATTTATGCCTCTGCCACAAACAGTTTAGCACTGAAATAAAATAGTTTTGGAATTGTTTATTATGTTAAAAGCATTTGAACAACTGTTTTGCCACTAATTATTTATTATAGTGCATCTAACTACTTTATAACAGTGTGTCTTCTCCACCAATATTTATTATGAATTACTTGCTACATTTAGAACATTTTAGTTTTGACTTTTGAAAACTTTTCTAGTTTAACTTTAATTCAAATTTGAATTTGAACGAGTTTTGAATCATTGCAAGATTATCAACAGTAATCGTTGTGACGTGGCCACATTAGCATAGGTTCACTGTTGCTTAATTATCCGGGCGTCACACATACCAAGGAACAATCTCCCCAAGCAGTTTTGAGAGAGGTGCTTTGAGCAAGGAGATCGAAAATCGCAGCAAAAGTGGCTGGAACTCGTGCTTGAGTTGGTTTTTCGGGTTTGTGTGAAATAGAGGAAGAAGATGGGTGCTGGGATAAGTGGAGGAAGGCCACCATGGGCCCACGAGGCAGGGGGCGCGCCCTATAGGGGGGCGCCCACCACCCTCGTGGCCAGGTGGCAGCTCCTCCCGCGGTAATTTTTGCATAGTAAATCCTCAAATATTCCCGAAAAAATCATATTAAATTGGCATGGCATTCTAAGGACTTTTATTTTTAGGGTATTTTTATATTGCACGGATAAGTCAGGAAACAGACAGAAAATACTATTTTTACTTTATTTAATATAAATAACAGAAAGTGAAAGTGGGGTACAGAAGTTTGTGCTTCTAGTTTCATCTATCTCATGCTCATCAAAAAGAATCCACTAACAAGGTTGATCAAGTCTTGTTAACAAACTCATTCTGATAACCATGAAACCGGAGAAATTTCGAATAACACTAAGTTACCTCAACGGGGATATGCACATCCCCAATAATAAGAATATCATATTTCTTCCTGACAGTAGGAAGAGGAAATTCAAAACCTCCAAATATAATTGATGGAATTTTCCCAATGGAGTTGATACTATGAACTTGAGGTTGTTTCCTCGGAAAGTGTACCGTATGCTCATTACCATTAACATGAAAAGTGACATTGCCTTTGTTGCAATCAATAAAAGCCCCTGTAGTATTAAGAAAAGGTCTTCCAAGAATAATAGACATACTATCATCCTCGGGAATATCAAGAATAACAAAGTCCCTTAAAATAGTAATGTTTGCAATCACAACAGGCACATCCTCATAGATACCGATAGGTATAGCAGTTGATTTATCAGCCATTTGCAAAGATATTTCAGTAGGTGTCAGCTTATTCAAGTCAAGTCTACGATATAAAGAGAGAGGCATAACACTAACACCGGCTCCAAGATCACATAAAGTAGTTTTAATATAATTTTTTTTAATGGAGCAAGGTATAGTAGGTACTCCAGGGTCTCCAAGTTTCTTTGGTATTCCACCCTTAAAAGTATAATTAGCAGGCATGGTGGAAATTTCAGCTTCCGGTATCTTTGTTTTATTAGTAATGATATCTTTCATATATTTAGCATAAGGATTTGTTTTGAGCACATCAGTTAATCTCATACGCAAAAAGATAGGCCTAATCATTTCAGCAAAGCGCTCAAAATCCTCATCATCCTTTTTCTTGGATGGTTTCGGAGGAAAAGGCATGGGTTTCTGAACCCAAGGTTCTCTTTCTTTACCATGTTTCCTAGCAACAAAGTCTCTTTTATCATAATGGTGATTCTTTAATTGAGGGTTATCAAGATCAACAGCAGGTTCAACTTCTACATCATTATCATTACTAGGTTGAGCATCATCATGAACATCATCATTAATATTTTTACTAGGTTCATGTTCATTACCAGATTGTGTTTCAGCATCAGACATAGATATATCATTTGGATTATCAGGTGGTTCAGCAATAGGTTCACTAGAAGTTTGCACAGTTCTATCATTTTTCTTCTTCTTCTTTTTGGAAGAACTAGGAACATCAATATTATTTCTTTGAGAATCTTGCTCGATTCTCTTAGGGTGGCCTTCAGGATACAAAGGTTACTGAGTCATTCTACCAGTTCTAGTAGCCACTCTAACAGCATAGTCATTTTTCTTACTATTTATTTCATCAAGCACTTCTTTTTGAGCCTTAAGTACTTGTTCTACTTGAGTGGTAGCCATAGAAGCATGTTTGCTAACAAGTTTAAGTTCACCTTTAATATCAGCCATATAATCACCCAAGCGTCTAATCATATAAGCATGTTCTTTTAATTGTCTACCAAAATAAGCATTGAAGTCGTCTTGCTTAAACATAAAGTTATCAAACTCATCCAAGCACTGACTAGCAATTTTAGTAGGAGGAATTTCAGCTTTATCATATCTATAGAGAGAATTTACCTTTACTACCTGTGTTGGGATATCGGGATCAGGAGGTTCTTCAGTAAATAAATAATTGAGATCATATGTTTCTTCAACAGGCGGTATATTAAGACCATGTATTTCTTCAATAGGAGGTAAATTCTTAACGTCTTCAGCTTTAATACCTTTTTCTTTTATAGATTTCTTTGCCTCTTGCATATCTTCGGGACTGAGAAATAAAACACATCTCTTCTTCGGAGTTGGTTTAGGAATTGGCTCAGTAATTGGAGCAGGAGATGGCTCAGGAGCTGGCTCAGGAGGTGCCCAATTATTTTCATTTGTCAACATATAATTCAATAGAATTTCAGCTTCATCTAGTGTTCTTTCCCTGAAAAGAGAACCAGCACAACTATCCAGGTAATCTCTGGAAGCATCACTTAGTCCATTATAAAAGATATCAAGTATTTCAGGTTTCTTAAGAGGATGATCAGGCAAAGCATTAAGTAACTTGAGAAGCCTCCCCCAAGCTTGTGGGAGACTCTCTTCTTTAATCTGCACAAAGTTGTATATTTCCCTCAAAGCAGCTTGTTTCTTATGAGCAGGGAAATATTTAGCAGAAAAGTAATATATCATATCTTGAGGACTACGCACACAACCAGGATCAAGAGAATTAAACCATATCTTAGCATCACCCTTTAATGAGAATGGAAATATTTTGAGTAAATAGAGGTAACGTGATCTCTCATTATTAGTGAACAGGGCAGCTATATCATTTAACTTAGTAAGATGTGCCACAACAGTTTCAGATTCATAGCCATAAAATGGATGAGATTCAACCAGAGTAATTATATCAGGATCAACAGAGAATTCATAATCTTTATCAGGAACACATATAGGTGAAGTAGCAAAAGCATGATCGGGTTTCATTTTATCCCTAAGTGATTCTTTGTTCCATTTAATTAATAACCTCTTAAGCTCATATCTATCTCTACAAGCTAAAATAGCTAAAAAGCATCTTGATCAAATAAATAACCCTCGGGAATAACAGGCATATTTTCATCATCACTATCATCATCGTATTCAGATTCAATAATTTCTCTTTCTCTAGCCCTAGCAATTTGTTCATCAAGAAATTCACTAAGGGGCACAGTAGTATCAGGCATAGAAGTAGTTTCATCATAAGTATCATGCATAGCAGAAGTGGCATCAGCAATAACATGCGACATATCAGAAAGAATAGCAGAAGCAAGTGTAGGTGTCGCAAACTTACTCATAACAGAAGGTGAATCAAGTGCAGAGCTAGATGGCAGTTCCTTACCTCCCCTCGTAGTTGAGGGATAGATCTTGGTTTTTGGATCTCTCAAGTTCTTCATAGTGTCCAGCAGATATAAATCCCAAGTGACTCAAAGAATAGAGCTATGTTCCCTGGCAACGGCGCCATAAATTGGTCTTGATAACCCACAAGTATAGGGGATCGCAACAGCTTTCGAGGGTAGAGTATTCAACCCAAATTTATTGATTCGACACAAGGGGAGCCAAAGAATATTCTCAAGTATTAGCAACTGAGTTGTCAATTCAACCACACCTGGAAACTTAGTATCTGCAGCAACGTGTTTAGTAGCAAAGTAATATGATAGTGGTGGTAGCGGCAACAAAAGTAAAGACAGCAAAAGTAATGTTTTTGGTATTTTGTAGTGATTGTAACAGTAGCAGCGGGAAAGTAAATAAGCGAGAACCAGTATATGGAAAACTCGTAGGCACCGGATCAGTGATGGATAATTATGTCGGATGCGGTTCATCATGTAACAGTCATAACATAGGGTGACACAGAACTAGCTCCAATTCGTCAATATAATGTAGGCATGTATTCCGTAAATAGTCATACGTGCTTATGGAAAAGAACTTGCATGACATCTTTTGTCCTACCCTCCCATGGCAGTGGGGTCCTATTGGAAACTAAGGGATATTAAGGCCTCCTTTTAATAGAGAGCCGGAACAAAGCATTAGCACATAGTGAATACATGAACTCCTCAAACTATGGTCATCACCGGGAGTGGTCCCGATTATTGTCACTTCGGGGTTGCCGGATCATAACACATAGTAGGTGACTATAGACTTGCAAGATAGGATCAAGAACTCACATTTATTCATGAAAACATAATAGGTTCAGATCTGAAATCATGGCACTCGAGCCCTAGTGACAAGCATTAAGCATAGCAAAGTCATAGCAACATCAATCTCAGAACATAATGGATACTAGGGATCAAACCCTAACAAAACTAACTCGATTACATGATAAACCTTATCCAACCCATCACCGTCCAGCAAGCCTACGATGGAATTACTCACGCACGGCGGTGAGCATCATGAAATTGGTGATGGAGGATGATTGATGATGACGACGGCGACGAATCCCCCTCTTCGGAGCCCCGAACGGACTCCAGATCAGCCCTCTCGAGAGGTTTTAGGGTTTGGCGGCGGCTCCGTATCGTAAAACGCGATGATTTCTTCTCTCTTATATTTTTCTCTCAGAAAGCAAATATATAGAGTTGGAGTTGGCGTCGGAGGGTCAACAGGGGGCCCACGAGGTAGGGGGCGCGCCCCTCACCCTCGTGAGAAGGGTGTGGGCCCCCTGGTCTTCATATTTGGCGAGGATTTTTTATTATTTTTTCTAAGACCTCCCGTGGAGTTTCAGGTCATTCCGAGAATATTTGTTTTCTGCACATAAAACAACACCATGGTAATTCTGCTGAAAATAGCGTCAGTCCGGGCTAGTTCCATTCAAATCATACAAGTTAGAGTCCAAAACAAGGGCAAAAGTGTTTGGAAAAGTAGATACGACGGAGACGTATCAGGTACTCTATTAAAAGGAGGCCTTAATATCTCTTAGTTTCCAATAGGACCCCGCTGCCACGGGAGGGTAGGACAAAAGATGTCATGCAAGTTCTTTTCCATAAGCACGTATGACTATATTCAGAATACATGCCTACATTACATTAATGAACTGGAGCTAGTTCTGTGTCACCCTATGTTATAACTGTTACATGAGGAATCGCCTCTGACATAATTATCCATCTCTGATCCATTGCCTACAAGCTTTTCACATATTGATCTTTGCTTAGTTACTTTTCCGTTGCCATTGTTACAATTACTACAAAACCAATACTATTACTTTTGCCACCGTTACCATTACTTCCATATTACTTTGCTACTAAATACTTTGCTTCAGATATTAAGTCTTTTAGGTGCAGTTGAATTGACAACTCAAGTGTTAATACTTGAGAATATTCTTTGGCTCCCCTTGTGTCGAATCAATAAATTTGGGTTGAATACTCTACCCTTGAAAACCGTTGTGATCCCCTATACTTGTGGGTTATCAAGGTGCCTTGGGAATCCCCAAGCTTGATCACTTGCCTCTCCTCCTTCTCCTCATATCGAGACCTCCTCCATCTTTGATCACTTCATCCACACAAAACTCAACAATAACTCGGGAAGATCCATTAGTATAATAAAGCAAATCACTACTCTAAGTATTGTTGCAAACCAATTCAATTTTTTTTGCATTTTAGCTACTGTAATATAACTTTTCCATATCTTGTACTACCGATCAAAATCGATAGTTTCATCAAAACGAGCAAAACAGTGCATCAAAAACAGAATATGTCTTAAACAGGACAGTCTGTAGTAATCTAAACATTCACTATACCTATGGTACTCCAAAAATTCCTTAAAAACTAGGAAAAATAAAAAAATGTATATAAAGACAGTGCAAAAAGTTTTAGAACCATTTGACGTTCCAGTAAAAAATGTAAAATCGAGCAGTACAGCCAAAGTTTCTATTTTGCACCGCACAAACCAACAAGCAATCTAATCACCCTAAAGGCAAATCTTGGCACATTATTTTTATAATACAGCGGAATTGTACAAGGGGGTAATTATTTTTGTGAGAATATTCATGAAACATTCTACATTGTTTCAATGAGCATGAACACAAGTGTTCAAGGTCGACCCTCACTTCTCCAATGCATAACTTCCAATCGCTTCTCTTTTGTGAAAAGGTTTTTAAGTTCCCCTCTATATTCTTTTGTTTTTAAACTTTATGAAAGCACTCAACAGAAAGAAATGACTCTCTAAAACTTCTGGGTTGTCTCCCTGGAAGCGCTTTCTTTGAAGCCATTTAGCTAGGCATAAAGTGCTCAAATAATGAATCCACCCGGATCCCAGTGTATATCAAAGCCAGTTTTAATTAATATTGATTTGGCCTTTAGTAATGGGCACAAATAAACATATATCATGCAATGACGAAGTCTAACTCTCTTCCTATGCATCGGCATATCATACAAGAACAATTCATGCACATCAAGTAAAGGCCAATACATAGCATAAGCAGTTTCTTGCAATTTTATCGTGTTGGAAACATAGAGAGGAGGAGATGTGGTTCCTATCTCATAATAATTGCAAGTAGGAGCAGCAAGCACATGCATATTATATTCATCAAAATCATCATGTGCAATGGTAAAAGGCAACTCATCAACATAATCCTTAACAAGAGCAAACTTCTCCAATGTAGTGTAGTGATGTCTACTACACAACCTTCTTCTTGTAGACGTTGTTGGGCCTCCAAGTGCAGAGGTTTGTAGGACAGTAGCAAATTTCCCTCAAGTGGATGACCTAAGGTTTATCAATCCGTAGGAAGCGTAGGATGAAGATGGTCTCTCTCAAGCAACCCTGCAACCAAATAACAAAGAGTCTCTTGTGTCCCCAACACACCCAATACAATGGTAAATTGTATAGGTGCACTAGTTCGGCGAAGAGATGGTGATACAAGTGGTATATGGATAGTAGATATGGGTATTTGTAATCTGAAATTATAAAAACAGCAAGGTAACTAATGATAAAAGTGAGCGTAAACGGTATTGCAATGATAGGAAACAAGGCCTAGGGTTCATACTTTCACTAGTGTAAGTCCTCTCAACAATACTAACATAATTGGATCACATAACTATCCCTCAACATGCAACAAATAGTCACTCCAAAGTCACTAATAGCGGAGAACGAACGAAGAGATTATGGTAGGGTACGAAACCACCTCAAAGTTATTCTTTCCAATCAATCCGTTGGGCTATTCCTATAAGTGTCACAAATAGCCCTAGAGTTCATACTAGAATAACACCTTAAGACACACATCAACCAAAACCCTAATGTCACCTAGATACTCCAATGTCACCTCAAGTATCCGTGGGTATGATTATATGATATGCATCACACAATCTCTGATTCATCTATTCAACCAACACATAGGACCTCAAAGAGTGCCCCAAAGTTTCTACCGGAGAATCACGACGAAAACGTGTGCCAACCCCTATGCATAGGTTCATGGGCGGAACCCGCAAGTTGATCACCAAAACATACATCAAGTGAATCACGTGATATCCCATTGTCACCATAGATATCCATGGCAAGACATACATCAAGTGTTCTCAAATCTTTAAAGACTCAATCCGATAAGATTACTTCAAAGGGGAAACTCAATTCATTACAAGAGAGAAGAGGGGGAGGATAAACGTAAGATCCAACTATAATAGCAAAGCTCGCGATACATCAAGATCGTGCCAAATCAAGAACACGATAGAGAGAGAGAGAGAGAGAGATCAAACACATAGCTACTGGTACATACCCTCAGCCCCGAGGGAGAACTACTCCCTCCTCGTCATGGAGAGCACCGGGATGATGAAGATGGCCACCGGAGATGGATTCCCCCTCCGGCAGGGTGCTGGAACGGGTCTAGATTGGCTTTCGGTGCCTACGGAGGCTTCTGGCGGCGGAACTCCCGATCTATTGTGCTCACGGATGTTTTTAGGGTATATGGAGATATATAGGCGGAAGAAGTACATCAGGGGGGCACGAGGGGCTCACGAGGGTGGAGGGCGCGCCCAGGGGGGTGGGCTCGCCCCCCTGCCTCGTGGCCTCCTCATAGAGCCCCCGATGTGTACTCCAAGTCTTCTGGGCTTCTTTCCTTCCAAAAATGAGTTCCGTGAAGTTTCAGGTCAATTGGACTCCGTTTGATTTTCCTTTTCTTCGAAACCCTAAAACAGGGTAAAAACAGAAACTGGCACTGGGCTCTAGGTTAATAGGTTAGTCCCAAAAATGATATAAAAGTGTATAATAAAGCCCATAAACATTCAAAACAGTAGATAATATAGCATGGAGCAATCAAAAATTATAGATACGTTGGAGACGTATCAAGCATCCCCAAGCTTAATTCCTGCTCTTCCTCGAGTAGGTAAATGATAAAAACAGAATTTTTGATGCGGAGTGCTACTTGGCATAATTTCAATGTAATTCTTCTTAATTGTGGTATGAATATTCAGATCCGAAAGATTCAAGACGAAAGTTCATATTGACATAAAAATGATAATACTTCAAGCATACTAACTAAGCAATTATGTCTTCTCAAAATAACATGGCCAAAGAAAGTTCATCCCTACAAAATCATATAGTTAGGTCATGTTTCATTTTCTTCACACAAGAATGCTCTCATCATGCACAACCCCGATGACAAGCCAAGCAATTGTTTCATACTTTAGTAACCTCAAACTCATAAACTTTCACGCAATACATGAGCGTGAGCCATGGATATAGCACTATGGGTGGAATAGAATATAATGAGGGGGGTTATGTGGAGAAGACAAAAAGGAGAAAGTCTCACATCAACGAGGCTAATCAATGGGCTATGGAGATGCCCATCGATTGATGTTAATGCAAGGAGAAGGGATTGTCATGCAACGAATGCACTAGAGCTATAAATGTATGAAATCTCAACAAAAGAAACTAAGTGGGTGTGCATCCAACTTGCTTGCTCACGAAGACCTAGGGCACTTGAGGAGGCCCATTGTTGGAATATACAAGCCAATTTCTATAATGAAAATTCCCACTAGTATATGAAAGTGATAACTCAAGAGACTCTCTATATGAAGAACATGGTGCTACTTTGAAGCACAAGTGTGGAAAAAAGGATAGTAGCATTACCCCTTTTTATTTATTTTCTTTTGGGGGGGGGGCTT
>NC_041392.1:649481733-649515243 GCF_002162155.2 Triticum dicoccoides
ATCACACTTCTATTTATTTACAACTCAATGATTACAACTCGATACTAGAACAAAGTATGACTCTATATGGATGCCTCCGGCGGTGTACCGGGATATGCAATGAATCAAGAGTGACAAGTATGAAAAATTATGAACGGTGGCTTTGCCACAAATACTTATGTCAACTACATGATCATGCTAAGCAATATGACGATGATGAATGTGTCATGATAAACTGGATGGTGGAAAGTTGCATGGCAATATATCTCGGAATGGCTATGGAAATGCCATAATAGGTAGGTATGGTGGCTGTTTTGAGGAAGATATAAGGAGGTTTATGTGTGAAAGAGCGTATCATATCACGTGGTTTGGATGCACCGGCGAAGTTTGCGCCAACTCTCAATGTGAGAAAGGGCAAAGCACGGTACCAAAGAGGCTAGCAAGGATGGAAGGGTGAGAGTGCGTATAATCCATGGACTCAACATTAGTCATAAAGAACTCACATACTTATTGCAAAAATCTACAAGTCATCAAAAACCTCGGCACTACGCGCATGCTCCTAGGGGGATAGATTGGTAGGAAAAGACCATCGCTCGTCCCCGGCCGCCACTCATAAGGAGGACAATCAAATAACACCTCATGTTTCAAATTTGTTACACAACATTTACCATACGTGCATGCTACGGGACTTGTAAACTTCAACACAAGCATTTCTCAATTTCACAACTACTCAACTAGCACGACTTTGATATTATTACCTCCATATCTCAAAACAATCATCAAGCATCAAACTTCTCATAGTATTCAACACACTCATAAGAGAATTTTATTATTCTTGAATACCTAGCATATTAGGATTTTAAGAAAATTACCATGCTATTTAAGACTCTCAAAATAATCTAAGTGAAGCATGATATTTCATCTATTTCTTCAAAATAAAACTACCACCATGCTCTAAAAGATATAAGTGAAGTACTATAGCAAATGACAAACTACTCCGAGAGATTTAAGTGAAGATCAATGAGTAGTCGAATAATTATACAACTATGTGAAGACTCTCTAACATTTAATAATTTCAGACCTTGGTATTCTATTCAAACAGCAAGCAAAGCAAAATAAAATGACATTCTAAGAATGGCAAACATCATGTGAAGAAGCAAAAACTTCGAATCAACCGATACTAACCAATAGTTGTTGAAGAAGAAAGGTGGGATGCCAACCGGAACATCCCCAAGCTTAGACGCTTGAGACTTCTTGAAATATTATCTTGGGGTGCCTTGGGCATCCCCAAGCTTGAGCTTTTGTGTCTCCTTAATTCCTCTCATATCACGGTCTCCCTAAATCTCAAAAGCTTCATCCACACAAAACTCAACAAGGACTCGTGAGATAAGTTAGTATAAACCATTGCAAAAACCTTATCACACTCTACTGTAGCAAATCACTAAAATTATTATTCAACATTGCATACTAAATTCCTCTGCATATTTAATAGTCCTATCCTTAAATAGAATCATTAAAGAAGCAAACATATGCAAACAATGCAAACATAACAGCAATCTGCCTAAACAGGATAGTCTGTAAAGAATGCTGCAACATCCATACTTCCCTAGCTCCAAAAATTATGAAAGAAAATTCCCACTGTAGTAAATTTATCAGAGATTAATATGCAAAAGGTTTCACATTTTATCACATTCTGACTTTTCTAGGGAATTATTGCAACAGCGGTAAACTTTCTGTTTTCAAACAGCAACATGTATACTTGTAACATAAGCATAGTAAAGGCTATCAATGCCACTTTTATTGAAATAAAAGATGCAAAACATTGTTCTAAATAAAAGCAAGCAAATTTTGAGAAAATAAATTGATGCTCCAAGCAAAACACATATCATGTGGTAAATAAAAATATAGCGCCAAGTAAAGTTACCGATGAACGAAGACGAAAGAGGGGATGCCTTCCGGGGCATCCCCAAGCTTAGGCTCTTGGCTATCCTTGAATATTACCTTGGGGCGACTTGGGCATCCCCAAGCTTAGGCTCTTGCCACTCCTTATTCCATAGTCCATCGAATCCGTACCCAAAACTTGAAAACTTCACAACACAAAACTTAACAGAAAACTCGTAAGCTCCGTTAGTATAAGAAAATAAATCACCACTTCAAGGTACTGTAATGAACTCATTATTTATTTATATTGGTGTTAAACCTACTTTATTACAACTTATCTATGGTTTATAAACTACTTTACTAGCCATAGATTCATCAAAATAAGTAAACAACACATGAAAACAGAATCTGTCAAAAACAGAACCGTCTGTAGTAATCTGGATCAAACGTATACTTCTAGAACTCAAAAAATTCTCAAATAAATTTCTGCACCTGAGGAATTTATCTATTAATCATCTGCAAATAGAATTAACTAAATATCACTCTCCAAATAAAAATGGCAGCAATTCTCGTGAGCGCTAAAGTTTCTGTTTTTACAGCATGATCAACAAGACTATCCCCAAGTCTTCACAAAGGTTCTACTTGGCACAAACACTAATTAAAAGCATAAAACCACATATAAACAGAGGCTAGATGAATTATTCATTACTAAACAGGAAAAAAAAGCAAGGAACAAGAATAAAATTGGGTTGCCTCCCAACAAGCGCTGTCATTTAACGCCTCTAGCTAGGCATGATGATTTCAACGATGCTCACATAAAAGATAAGAATTGAAACATAAAGAGAGCATCATGAAGAATATGACTAGCACATTTAAGTCTAACATGCTTCCTATGCATAGGGATTTTGTGATCAAAAAACTTGTGGGAACAATAATCAACTAGCATAGGAGGGCAAAACAAGCATAACTTCAAAATTTTAAGCACATAGAGAGGAAACTTGATATTATTGCAATTCCTACAAGCATATGTTCCTCCCTCATAATAATTTTTAGTAGTATCATGAGTGAATTCAACAATATAACCAGCACCTAAAGCATTCTTTTCATGATCTACAAGCATAGAAATTTTATTACTCTCCACATAAGCAAAATTCTTCTCATGGATAATAGTGGGAGCAAACTCAACAAAATAACTATCATGTGATTGAAAATTAAGATCAAGATGACAAGTTTCATGGTTATCATTATTCTTTAAAGCATACGTGTCATCACAATAATCATCATAGATAGGAGGCATGCTTTCATCATAGTAAATTTACTCATCAAAGCTTGGGGAATAAAAAATATCATCTTCATCAAACATAGCTTCCCCAAGCTTGTGGCTTTGCATATCATTAGCATCATGGATATTCAAGGAATTCATACTAAAAACATTGCAATCATGCTCATCATTCAAATATTTAATGCCAAACATTTTATAGATTTCTTCTTCTAGCACTTGAGCACAGTTATCCTTTCCATCATACTCACGAAAGATATTAAAAAGGTGAAGCGTATGAGACAAACTCAATTCCATTTTTTATAGTTTTCTTTTATACACTAAAGTAGTGATAAAAAAGAAACTAAAAGACTCGATTGCAAGATCTAAAGATATACCTTCAAGCACTCACCTCCCCGGCAACGGCACCAGAAAAGAGCTTGATGTCTACTTGAAAGTGCGTTATATCGACTAGAGGGGGGGTGAATAGGCGATTTTTATGAAAGTCTTCAAAACGTGGAAGTTATGAAGACAAACGATAGAAATAAACCTATTACCCTGCAGCGGAAGGTAGACTACACTAGGCAAGCCATAGTCAAGTATTCAATAGAGTGAAAGCACAATGACTAATAGCAGCAATGTAGTAAGGATCGGGTAGGAAGATATTGTGAAGCCACACAGAACACGCATTCACTCAGTGAAGACAAAAGATAGTGCGAACATACAATGACTTCACAAGGAGTAACAGTAAGTAAAGGGAAGGGAAGATGAAACCAGTGACTCGCTGAAGACAATGATTTGTTGGACTAGTTCCAGTTGTTGTGACAACTGTACGTCTAGTTAGGGCGGCTAGGTATTTAAACCTTAGGACACACAGTCCCGGACACCCAGTCCTGAACACGCAGCTCAGGACACCCAGTCCTCACCGTATTCCCCTTGAGCTAAGGTCACACAGACCTCACCCAATCACTCTGGTAAGTCTTCAAGGTAGACTCGCAAACCTTCACAGACTTTGTTCACCAGCAATCCACAATGTCTCTTGGATGCTCAGAATGCGACGCCTAACCGGCTGGAGGATGCACAGTCCTCAAGTGTAATAAGTCTTCAGATCACACAGACAAGAAGACTTAAGTGATGCCTAATTCTCTTTGGCTTTGGGTGGTTAGGGCTTTATCCTCGCAAGGAATTCTCTCTCAAAGGCTTCGAGGTGGGTTGCTCTCAAACGACAAAAGCCGTACTCTGAATCTGAGCAGCCAACCGTTTATGGTTGTAGGAGGTGGGCTATTTATAGCCACTTGGCAACCCGACCTGATTTGTCCGAAATGACCCTGGGTCACTAAGGAACTGACACGTGTTCCAATGGTCAGATTTCAAACTCACACGGCAACTTTACTTGGGCTTCAAGCAAAGCTGACTTGCCCGACTCTGGACAAGATTCGCTCTCAAAGTCTTCACTCGAAGACATAGGTTTTGTTTAATCATCACTTCAGTCATTCTGACTGGTTCTCTTGGACCCCACTTAACAGTACGGTGGTTCCTATGACTCAACATAGAAGAAAGAGAACTACGAAAGATCTAAGTCTTCGAGCTCCATAGGCTTCATGTGGTGTCTTCTCTTGTCATAGTCTTCAATGTGAATATCTTCATAAACCACCTTTGACTTCAATGTCTTCATACATTTTTAGGGGTCATCTCTGGTAGGAAAACCGAATCAATGAGGGACTTCTACCTGTGTTATCCTGCAATTCTCACAAACACATTAGTCCCTCAACTAGGTTTGTCGTCAATACTCCAAAACCAACTAGGGGTGGCACTAGATGCACTTACAATTTCCCCCTTTTTGGTGAGTGATGACAAACTAGTTGAAGTTTTCAACGGGGAATATAATCTGTGAAATTGTAAAGGATAAGGAATTGTCGTCATAAGTTGCAAGGGCTCCCCCTGAAGATGTGCTTATAAGTAATTTTCTTTTGGAATGCAAATGCACATGGCAGGTTGTACTTGTGGAGATCCACTTCAACTTATGATGACAATCCACTATGCATGTGAAAGTATATGAAGATAATGACATGCATAATGGAAAATGGACGTCTGCAGAATGATCTAAGTGCGGAATTTATCGTCGCACATGCGGAATTTATCATCGAAACACAAGGTGGAAAATAAGTAGTAGACGACCATCGAGTTTAAGTGTTACAACTCAAAGAACCAAATGTAGCAAAATGAGAGTTGTAAGCACGAAGCAGAATATAAAGCACCTGCCCATATGGACCCGCTTGAAGACTATCAACCTCATATGCTTCTCCCCCTTTTGTCAGTAAGGACCAAAAAGGTTTGAAGACATAGAGCATCTACTCGTTCCCATGAGGAGTAGGTGAAGCAGCAGGGTCGTTGGTTGTGTTTGGCAGTGCTGAAGAGCTTGGAGCAGAGTCGAAGCGTGATGAAGGAGGTGGCGGTGAAGTAGCATCGTCTTCATCCTCGATTACTCTGGCATTCACAGTTGCAGCAGAGGAAGAGAACTCAGAGTCTTCAAGGGATGGAGTTCGTCGCAGCACTGCCCTTCGAGGAGGTGTGGAGTCAAACTTGAATCGCTTAGTGAAGCCATCCTCTTTAAGATCACCTTCAGAACACATCAGTGTTAGCCCTTTCCATGTGCGGCGAGAGGTTTCATGGGCAACAAAAGCATTCTTGGTGGCAAGATTGCGAATGCGATTAACATCCACCAAGAGGCTTTGCATCTGATGCTTCAGCCAGTCATGATGCCTATCCTGTTTTTGATGAAGAGCCACAAGAAGCTCTCGGTCGTTGAGAACATGAGTGCGCTTCTTGGATCGTGGAGCAGTTGTACTGTCAGTGGCTTCAGTGAGAGCAGGATGCGGTGCACGTGTAGTGCCAGCCAAAGGATACACACGAGTTACGGCTTCAACGCCTTCAGCGTTCTGAGTGAAACTTTGATGCTCTGCATTCTAAAGACTGAGAGGTTCCTTGGCAGGCTCAGGATAGATGGCTTCAATAGACATATCCACATCAGGCAAAAAGATCCGATGGTTGCGGGCCGAGGGCTGATATGAGATAGCGGAGTGAAGTTTGATCAGCCGCATCACCCAAGGGGCGTAGAACTTCAAACCAAACAGATCAGAGCCAGATGCAGCAAGTTGGCGAATGAAGAAATCCTGTGTATTGAAGCATTTTCCATGAAGAATGTAGAATACCAAAGTCTTCATTGCACCTTCCAGCTTGGCATGGGGAGAATGTCCTTTGATTGGCCAGAGAGTTCGCCTTATGATGTGATAAATGGTTCTTGGCAGATACTCAAGGTCTTCAACGAAGAACTCCGTGGGATAAGCAGCATCTTGGGGCAATGGCTTCATCATACTGAGCATCTGACTCATATTAGGTTCAGTCTTCTGAAAGATGCTCTCAATAGCTTCACTATGAAGCTGACAGCCATGCTCGTAGAGATCGCCAGGAGTGGGCAAACCAGTGAGCTCAACGATGTCAAAGGCTTTGGCTTCGTGATGAACGTTTCCTGTCATCCACTCCAGGACCCAAGTCTTCGGATCTCTGCTATACCCGCGGATGTGAAGTGTGGCATAGAATTGGAGCAACAACTCTTCATTCCAATGCTCTTGGTCAGTGACGAATGGCAGCAGTCCAACCTCTTTCAAGCAATCTAGAGCTTCTTCCAGACAGGGCAGACCAGCTATTGCTTCAATGTCAAGGTGCTTGTGTGGGAAGATGCGACCTTGGTTGTAAAGAACGCATGAGTAATAGTTTCGCTGCGGATAACTCCAGAACCGATCAGATGATATTCTTTCCCTGGAGTAGGGGTTCCTGGAGCTGTTGAAGAATGTGTTGTCTGCTCTGAAGCCATTGATATTGAAGGAGCCAGGTGCTGATGCAGGACCTGGGAACCTTGGCAATCTTGGGATTGGCTTCTGTACCTAAGGCCTATGCTCAACATGATAGTCGAATTGGGGACCGGTAGCAGACGCAGGAACAGAAGCAGCGGGATCAGTGGCTTCACTGACTTCTGGTGCTTTTGTTGGTGAGGGCTCCACATTTGCTTCAGCCATGACAGTGTCACTGGCTTCAGTGGTGTTGGTGGTGGCAGCTGCAAGATTTTCAACCTCCACTTGACGAGCTGGAGGGTCGCTTACGATCACGTTCTCCTCGAGAACTGCTTCTTGGTGGGACAGGGGAGTAGCAGCTTGTGGTACTTCTTCTTCATCAGCTGATGCAGCCGGAATGTCTTCAGCAGTTTTAGCTTTAGACGCAGAGACTTGAGGCCTTGGACCTTTGCGAAGCCTGCGCAACGCGAGCGACGCCTGTGGAGTTTGTGTTGGCTGGGCCTCAGAGTCTTCTTCCTCTTGTGGGCGATCCGCCCACGAAGCATCCTGGTGTCAGTGGACGACCAATGCTGATGAGTTCACCGTGCGTGAGCACAGGTGATGATACATGTTGGTGCTCTAGCTGAGGAAGGGCTGCATCATCTTCAACATGGTCATGGTGACCAATGTCCTCAGCAGCGAGGGGATCAGCTGCTGGAAAGTCTTCAGCTTCATGAGCCTCTGTGAAAGCAGGCTCATGGACAGTCAGTTGACGTTCTTGTGGATCGGCGTCGGGGTAAACCATGGAAATGGGTTCAACAATCAAGGGCTCTGGGGGAGCAGCCCGTTCCTTCTTGGTCATTCTTTTCTTCTTGGCGGGGGCAGTAGCAGAGGCTTCAGGATGTTTTCTCTTCCTTACTTCAGCCTCAGCAGTCCTGGTCTTCTTCAGTTCTAAAGCGGTTGACCTGGCCTTTGGCTTCGGGCCAGTCATGCTAGTTGGGAAGACAAGGGGATGCCTCCTACCTTGGTGCTTCAGGTTCAGCCATAGCGGGCTTCTTCTGCTTCTTGGCAGCCATCTTGGGGTCGATGCCAGGACGCCCAAGGGCCTTGCGCTTCTCAGCCTCATTGTAGGCTTGCACACACCTATCAGCCAGGACCTTCATGCGCTCACGAGAACCCTGAGCTTCTGCATGTTTCTTTAGAAAGGCTTCCTTGAGCTCGTGCAGCATAATCTTGAAATTCTTCACGTCTTGCACACTGAGGTTGGCCATATGCTTCTTGAACTGAGATTTCTCAAAGTCAATCTTCTGCTTCAGTTTGACAATGCGCTGGGAAATAGCTAACTCTGAAGCAATGGAGCCATGGAAGGCGACACTAAGGCCAATGGGTAGTTGGAGATCGTCGAAGCTGATGTTTGGCGTGTCAAACCATTCATCAATGAAGTTGTGAATGACTGTTACATCAAAGAGAGGTAGATCATTGAAGATTTCTGCTTCTTCTTTGCTCTTGATGAGTTGCTCAAGAGCGTCATCTGCAAGATCTTCATCACTTGACAGATCAATGGCATCATTGCGCAGAATGGCAGCAGCTGTTAGCTCTTGGCCGGTGTGTGGTAGAGGCATCTTGACCTTCTAGGGCTTGGAGATGCGTGATAAATCTTCGGACTACACACTGTCTTCAGGAGGTGCAGTTGCCAGTGGCTTCGCCCGTGAGATTTTTGGTGAAGGGGCAGGCTTTGAAGCTTTAGGCTTCTTCAACTTCTTTGGCTTCGGCGCTGCAGGCGCTTCATCTAATTCAGCGTCAGCTGCAGGCTCATTCACTGAAGTCCCTTGAACCAAGATATGGGTGATGAGGCCTTCAAGGTTGTAGAAAGGACCGACGACATTGGGTTCTGCATCTCGTGTGCCATCAGCCCTTGGAGCTGAGGGACCAGGGTTGAAGTCTAGTCCCAATGTCTTCTTGTTTTGCTTCGCCGAGTTCTGGGCAAACTGGAAGTTGCGCTTGAACAGAATGTCATCACGACACCATAGTAGTGACGATGGGTGTGCATCAGCAGGCTGTGGCCCACGGACCATGCAGGGATAGAAGCCTTGTTCAATGGCTTCATCTCTGGACCTGGGTTGAAGATTCTTGTATAGGATGTCTCCCCATGGTCTCTTGATGGCATTTTTCTTAGCATATTCCTGGGTTACAAATTGGTATTTGAACCATTGTTCTGCCCAATATCTTCGAATCCATTGGATTCAGGTCTTGCGCTGATTGTAATCCTCTTCAGGATCTGTCTTGTACAATTCTGAGAGGTCATCTGGCAGATCTCTAGATGTTTCTCCACGACACTTTCTGCCACCCTTCCTTGTTGATTTCTCTGAAGCCATGAACTTTAAACTGATAGGCTTCAACATGTTCAAAGGCTTCAAAGATTTTCGCTTGCTGGACAAACAGGAACTTGCTTCGGGAGAATTTATATGATGCTGTAAGAATTCTGCAAATGAATGCGGACTATGAGAACCAAGGGATTCTCCCACGGACATGTACATGTGACAACATTAAGGTGGGAGGGAAGGTGAAGAGGTCATATGCATTCTCAGAAGATTTTGAATATAAATCAGTTTAGAAGACATTGACCTCATCGTGCGAAGACATTCACTCATAGATAAGGAGTTGGTTCCAGATTTGTACGAATCCAGAGATCAGTACAAGTGAGGAATCTAACTACTTTGTGAAGCATAAGTGAATATACTAGGCATGTTATGAGATGCAGTATGAGAGAGATCTAACTTGTGTGAATAGAAACTGCTTGTGGTAGAAAGTGACAAAGCCATAGGATCAACGATGCCGTAAAAAGGAAGTTTTATTTACCACACTAAGAACTGCTAGACAGAGTGGAAGATGAGGCCGAGCAGTTCGATCTTCCGTGCCCTAACTTGGCGACGGAGGACACCTACTACGACGGCGGAGAGGACGATGTCCGTGGTCGGCGTGAAGACGGAGTCAGAGAGGTTGCGGCAGCGAAGCGCTTCGTCGCCGGCGTCGTCGAGGGCTAGCGGTGGCGCTAGGGTTCGTGCGAGAGTGGAAGAAGAGATAATGACCGCCGTGAAGTGTGTATTTATAGGTACAGGGGCGGCACTGCGTTATTACACAGGTGCCCCTGGCGATTCGCATCTGAGGAA
Source organism: Triticum dicoccoides (assembly GCF_002162155.2). Classification (NCBI taxonomy): domain Eukaryota; kingdom Viridiplantae; phylum Streptophyta; class Magnoliopsida; order Poales; family Poaceae; genus Triticum; species Triticum dicoccoides. Next base: position 649,491,852 of record NC_041392.1, read on the forward strand.
CACGTGGCCATCATGCAGAATTTGGGGTTTGTCCCACGTCCCACGCACGCCTGGATTGTCGGGTGGTCGTTCCTACTTCTCCGGGTTTCATGTGGAGGAATGAGCATTGAAAGTGGACTTAAGGTTTGTCTTTGTATCTTCTGCTGACAAGGACGCAGAGAAGACATTCGACAGTTTTAATAGAATGCATATGATTTAGAGAGATAGAGTTTGAGATAGATAGCATAGAGAGGTTAGGGTCCGATCACATTCACTTAGTTCAAAAGATTCAACAAGAAGACATAGCTATAAGTGAATGCTGTAGAGGACAGAACACTAGTATATATATATATAATCAACATAGTGAAGATAATCATTAAGACATGTTGAGATTGAAGCCAAACCAAATGTGAAGACATAGCAAGGTAACGCCATGAGTGAAACACTTCAAAATAGAACGTTTGGTGGTGGCGTTACCCACCGTATAGGAAGTATTAGACCCAGACACGGCGCACAATTATCGTGGCGCTCCGAAGTCAAATTCCACATTAATGTCTTCGCACTTAGAATGTATGTCTTCATTGATTGAAGATATACTTTACTTCGTGTGTTGCACATCTAAGTCATCAATATGCATAAGTGTTAGGATGTGTGCCTGATCACAGGACATTTGAGGATTCCAGGATATTTAGCTCACACCGTAACTTGCAAAATCTCTTCTCATCCAAGAGCTTGGTGAAGATATCTGCCAATTGCTCTTCAGTGTTAACGTGTATGATATCAATATCTTCCTTCACAACATGATCTCTGAGAAAGTGATGACGAATTTCAATGTGCTTTGTCTTCGAGTGCTGAACTGGGTTGTTGGCAATCTTGATGGCGCTTTCGTTGTCGCAGTAGAGTGGCACTTGCTTCAGATGAATGCCATAGTCCTTGAGTGTTTGCTTCATCCACAGAAGCTGAGCGCAGCAAGATCCAGCAGCAATGTATTCAGATTCAGCAGTGGAGAGAGATACACAGTTCTGCTTCTTTGAAGACCAACATACAAGTGATCGTCCCAGAAAGTGACATGTGCCTAATGTAGACTTGCGATCAACTTTGTCACCAGCATAATCAGCATCCGAGAATCCAACCAGATCAAACTCTGAGCCCTTTGGATACCATAATCCTAGAGTTGGGGTGTGAGCCAAATATCGAAGAATTCGCTTCACAGCTAAGTGATGCGACTCCTTTGGTGCCGCTTGGAATCGAGCACACATGCAAACACTAAGCATAATATCTGGCCTAGATGCATATAGATAAAGTAAAGAACCAATCATGGAGCGGTATACCTTTTGATCGAACTCTTTACCATTGTCGTCAGGACCCAGATGATGCTTGGCTGGCATTGGCGTCGTGAAGCCTTTGCAGTCTTGCATACTAAACTTCTTCAGGAAATCTTTGAGATACTTCTCTTGAGATATGAAGATGCCGTTGTGTTGCTGTCGTATTTGAAGACCGAGAAAGAACTTCAGCTCTCCCATCATAGACATTTGATATTGCTCTTGCATCATATATCCAAACTCTTCACTGTACTTCTGATTGGTGCAGTCGAAGATAATGTCATCCACATATATTTGGCACACAAACAGTTTACCATCATATGTCTTCGTGAAGAGAGTGGGGTCGAGAGAACCAGGTATGAAGCCTTTGCTCTTCAGGAAGTATTTGAGTGTGTCATACCAGGCCCGAGGTGCTTGTTTTAGGCCATACAGTGCCTTGTTGAGCTTGTATACCATGTCAGGATGTTTTGGATCTTCAAAGCCAGGAGGTTGTGCAACATACACTTCTTCTTCAATCTTGCCATTGAGGAAGGCGCTCTTCACATCCATTTGATAAAGAAGTATGTTGTGATGATTTGCATAGGCCAGTAATATGTGTATGGCTTCAAGTCTAGCCACAGGAGCAAATGTTTCATCAAAGTCAATGCCTTCCACTTGAGTATATCCTTGAGCAACGAGACGAGCTTTGTTTCTGACAACTTGACCATGCTCATCTTGCTTGTTGCGGTATATCCATTTGGTGCCTATTATGTTGTGCTTCCGAGGATCGGGACGCTTGACTAGTTCCCATACATTATTCAGCTCAAACTGTTGAAGCTCGTCTTGCATAGCTTGAATCCATTCAGGTTCCATGAAGGCTTCTTCAACTTTCTTGGGTTCTATTATTGAGATGAATGCAAAGTGCCCACAGAAATTTGCTAGCTGAGTTGCCCTTGAACGAGTGAGTGGACCGGGTGCATTGATGCTATCAATTATTCTTTCAATCTGCACTTCATTGGCAACGCGAGGATGTACAGGGCGAAGATTTTGCTCTTGCTAATCATTGTCATTGTTAGAAGGAATGTCTTCAGGCTGAGCATTGTCTTCATGTTGATCAGGTGCTGAGATGATAAGTTCTTCTTCGGGATGAGCTTCAGAAGGTATAATTTCTCCAGTTCCCATTAGCTTGATTGATTCACTGGATGGAACTTCATCTAGCACATTTGGCAGTTGCTCTCTTTGTGAACCGTTGGTCTCATCGAACCGCACATCCACTGTTTCAACCACTTTGTAATGAAAGAGATTTAAGACTCTATAGGAGTGCGAATCCTTTCCATATCCAAGCATAAAACCCTCATGTGCTTTTGGTGCAAACTTTGAGGTGTGATGTGGGTCCTTGATCCAGCACCTGGCGCCAAATACTCTGAAGTAACTGACATTTGGCTTCTTGCCAGTAAGGAGCTCATAAGATGTCTTGTTCAGAAGCTTGTGAAGATAAACACGATTGATTGTATGGCATGCAGTATCAATGGCTTCAGGCCAGAATTTTCTTGGAGACTTGTATTCATCTAGCATTGTTCTGGCCATCTCAATGAGTGTTCTGTTCTTGCGTTCGACGACCCCATTCTGCTGTGGCGTGTACGGGGCTGAGAATTCATGTGTGATGCCCAAGGTATCAAGATATGTATCAAGGCCAGTGTTCTTGAATTCAGTGCCATTGTCACTTCTGATATGCTTTATCTTGGCGCCATAGTTGTTCATTGCTCGATTGGCGAAGCGTCTGAAGACATCCTGCACTTCAGTCTTGTAAAGGATTATGTGCACCCAAGTATATCTAGAATAATCATCAACAATGACAAAGCCATAGAGACAAGTGGTAGTAGTAAGAGTTGAGTAATGAGTGGGACCGAAAAGGTCCATGTGAAGCAGTCCGAAGGGTCGAGTAGTGGTCATGATTGTCTTCGAGGGATGTTTGGCCCTCGTCATCTTTCCTGCCTCACAGGCACCGCATAAGTGATCTTTCTTGAACTTGACGCCCTCGATGCCTATGACATGCTTCTTCTTTGCCAGGGTGTGGAGGTTCCTCATGCCAGCATGCCCAAGCCTCCGATGCCAGAGCCAGCATTCTGAAGCTTTTGCTAGAAGACATACGGCAAGCTATGGTCCTGCTGAGAAATCTACCACGTACAAATCATCTTTTCGATACCCTTCAAATACTTACTTTTACCAGTGTCAGCAAATGTGATGTGGCTCTTGTCGGATGGACATAAGGTTGAGTCCATAAGAAGGCTTCTTTTGCCAGTCATGTGATTTGTACACCCACTATCAATAATCCATTCTGAAGACGCTGGTGTCGTACCCTACAGTGCAGTTAGGGGGATAGGCTTCACGAAGAGCATTGTGAAGCAAAAACATTTGACGAACCAGTGGGTTATGAAAGCTTAGATCCAGATTAGGACTAATAGGGAGAGTAGCAAGCGATTCAGGAACGAAGTACATAGTAAGACCATTCAGGCATTTGATCTTGCACCCTACAAGATGTTTAAGGTCCCCAGCAATAGCGTCAGACAATTTTGGTTTTTTGCTGGAGACCTTTCCCTGCAAAAGAGAGTTAAGCTTTCTTAGTCACCCACATCTTCAAGGGTGGCTTAGAAGCAATAAGTCTAAGTGCAGCATCTGAGAACTTTGGCTTTGGAGCCCTAGCAAATAGTCTTGCAGGTGGACAATAGTACTCATAAGAATAAGCAGAATAGTTCTTGGTCTTATGAACATGGCGGTTTGATGAACCGCTCTCATATTCATATGCCTGAGTATGGTTTCCCTGCAAAACATTTGCGTTAGTGCGACTCAGGTGAGTCCTCTGTCTGTATGAAGCCTTTGGACCGTATGAAGCCTTTGGTCTGAGGTTTGTCTTCTTCACGTGAGGTGTCATGATGAAATTCACAGGAAGATTCTCCAGGCACCTTTTCGGAACCCAGATCTTCTTCATAGGCGGTCCAATCCTGCAGTTAGTACCAATGTACCTGGCAAACACTTCACCATTCTGATTCTTAAACAGTTTATAGTTTGCATCAAAGGATTCATCAATGACAATGGGGTTAGCACAAGTGAACCCAGATAGAGTGGATGGATCTGCTGAAAATTCCTTTGCAGCAACCCATGTGGTTTTGGGGTACTGCTCAGGTTTCCAGTAAGAGCCATCAGCATTCATTTTCCTTACGAACCCAACACCCTCTTTCCTCGGGTTTCGGTTCAAAATCTGCTTTTTGAGGACATCACATAGTGTCTGATGCCCTTTTTAAGACTTGTGTACATCCCTGTTTCAAGCAATGTCTTCAACCTAGCATTCTCATCAGCAATAGTAGTGGAATCCTCAGCAGAGGGGTTAGTTCCCACATCAACGGTTGAAGATATTGCAACAGTAGCAGCAGTAGAACATTCAGCAACAGTAGTAGCATTATCACGCTCAATGCATTTAATACATGGTGGTTCAAATCCTTCCTGAGCGGAGCTGATCTGTTCGGCGCAAAGTGACTCGTTTTCCTTTTGAAGATCTTCATGAGCCGCTCTCAATTTCTCAAGATCTTGCTTCCTTTGAAGATAATCATAGGAAAGCTTTTCATGAGTTGTTGAGAGAGTTTCATGACGACTTTCAAGTTCCTCATACTTAACGTGAAGATTTTTTATGTCTTCAATTAAGGATTCAGATCGAGTCATTTCAGCACCTAACAGATCATCGCTTCTGTCTAACAGTTTTTGAATATGTTCCATAGCTTTCTGTTGTTCAGTTGCAATTTTAGCAAGTGTTTTGTAGCTGGGTTTTGAACCACAATCAGAGTCATCGTCACTAGATGTTTGATAGTGAGTAGTGCGTGTGTTTACCTTGGCACTGCGTGCCATGAAGCAGTAGGTAGAAGCGGGGTAGTCCTTGTCATTTGCATCGGTGTCGGTGATGAAGTCATTGTCTTCAGTGTTGAAGATGAACTTGGCAACGTATGTTGTAGCCAGACTTGCGACGCCTGAATCGGACTCCTCCTCAGACTCCACCTCCGCCTCCTCAGAAGCGGACTCCTCCTCTGAATCCATTTCCTTGACAACAAACGCACGTGCCTTGCCAGATGAGCTCTTCTTGTGTGATGAAGACTTTGAGGAAGACTTGGAAGAAGACTTTGAGTATTTCTTCTTCTTCTTGTCGTCAGAGTCATATTCCTTGCACTTCTTCTTCTTTTTGTTCTCATTGTCCCACTGTGGACACTCAGAGATGAAGTGGCCAGATTTCTTGCACTTGTGACATGTTTTCTTCTTGTAGTCGTGAGCAGAAGCTTCATCATTCCTTGAGCTTGATCGGGAAGACTTTCTGAAACCTTTTTTCTTGGTGAATTTTTGGAACTTCTTCACAAGCATAGCAAGTTCCCTTCCAATGTCTTCAGGATCATCCGAACTACTGTCAGATTCTTCTTCAGATGAGGAGACAACTTTTGCCTTCAAGGCACGAGTTCGCCCATAGTTTGGACCGTAGATATCTCTTTTCTCAGAAAGCTGAAACTCATGTGTGTTGAGCCTCTCAAGTATGTCAGACGGATCGAGTGTCTTGAAATCAAGAATCATCAGGGCTAGGGTGTCAAACGAACTATCAAGTGATCTCAGTAGTGTCTTGACGACTTCATGTTTGGTGATCTCAGTAGCGCCGAGGGCTTGAAGCTCATTTGTGATGTCAGTGAGTCGGTCAAATGTGAGCTGGACATTCTCATTGTCATTTCGCTTGAAGCGGTTGAAGAGGTTGCGAAGGACACTGATTCTCTGATCTCTCTGGGTTGAGATGCCTTCATTGACCTTGGAGAGCCAGTCCCAGACCAGCTTAGATGTTTCCAAAGCACTCACACGGCCATACTGTCCTTTGGTCAGATGACCACAGATGATATTCTTGGCAGTAGAGTCCAGTTGAACGAACTTCTTGACATCAGCAGCAGTGACACCTTCTCCAGCCTTGGGAACGCCATTCTTGACGACATACCATAGGTCGACGTCAATGGCTTCAAGATGCATGCGTATCTTATTCTTCCATTAGGGATATTCAGTTCCATCAAAGACGGGGCACGCAGCGGAGACTTTAATTATCCCTGTAGTCGACATAGCTAAAACTCCAGGTGGTTAAACCGAATCACACAGAACAAGGGAGAACCTTGCTCTGATACCAATTGAAAGTGCGTTATATCGACTAGAGGGGGGTGAATAGGCGATTTTTATGAAAGTCTTCAAAACATGGAAGTTATGAAGACAAACGATAGAAATAAACCTATTACCCTGCAGCGGAAGGTAGACTACACTAGGCAAGCCATAGTCAAGTATTCAATAGAGTGAAAGCACAATGACTAATAGCAAAAATGTAGTAAGGATCAGGTAGGAAGATATTGTGAAGCCACACAGAACACACATTCACTCAGTGAAGACAAAAGATAGTGCGAACATACAATGACTTCACAAGGAGTAACAGTAAGTAAAGGGAAGGGAAGATGAAACCAGTGACTCGCTGAAGACAATGATTTGTTGGACTAGTTCCAGTTGCTGTGACAACTGTACGTCTGGTTAGGGCGGCTAGGTATTTAAACCTTAGGACACACAGTCCCGTACACCCAGTCCTGAACACGCAGCTCAGGACACGCAGTGTAATAAGTCTTCAGATCACACAGACAAGAAGACTTAAGTGATGCCTAATTCTCTTTGGCTTTGGGTGGTTAGGGCTTTATCCTCGCAAGGAATTCTCTCTCAAAGGCTTCGAGGTGGATTGCTCTCAAACGACAAAAGTCGTACTCTGAATCTGAGCAGCAAACCGTTTATGGTTGTACGGGGTGGGCTATTTATAGCCACTTGGCAACCCGACCTGATTTGTCCGAAATGACCCTAGGTCACTAAGGAACTGACATGTGTTCCAACGGTCAGATTTCAAACTCACACGGCAACTTTACTTGGGCTTCAAGCAAAGCTGACTTGCCCGATTCTGGACAAGATTCGCTCTCAAAGTCTTCACTCGAAGACATAGGTTTTGTTTAAGCATCACTTCAGTCATTCTAACTGGTTCTCTTGGACCCCACTTAACAGTACGGTGGTTCCTATGACTCAACACAGAAGAAAGAGAACTACGAAAGATCTAAGTCTTCGAGCTCCATAGGCTTCATGTGGTGTCTTCTCTTGTCATAGTCTTCAATGTGAATATCTTCATAAACCACCTTTGACTTCAATGTCTTCATACATTTTTAGGGCTCATCTCTGGTAGGAAAACCGAATCAATGAGGGACTTCTACCTGTGTTATCCTGCAATTCTCACAAACACATTAGTCCCTCAACTAGGTTTGTCGTCAATACTCCAGAACCAACTAGGGGTGGCACTAGATGCACTTACACTACTACACAACCTTCCTCTTGTAGACATTGTTGGGCCTCCAAGTGCAGAGGTTTGTAGGACAGTAGCAAATTTCCCTCAAGTGGATGACCTAAGGTTTATCAATCCGTATGAGGCGTAGGATGAATATGGTCTCTCTCAAGCAACCCTGCAACCAAATAACAAAGAGTCTCTTGTGTCCCCAACACACCCAATACAATGGTAAATTGTATAGGTGCACTAGTTCGGCGAAGAGATGGTGATACAAGTGGTATATGGATAATAGATATGGGTATTTGTAATCTGAAATTATAAAAACAGCAAGGTAACTAATGATAAAAGTGAGCATAAACGGTATTGCAATGATAGGAAACAAGGCCTAGGGTTCATACTTTCACTAGTGTAAGTCCTCTCAACAATACTAACATAATTGGATCACATAACTATCCCTCAACATGCAACAAAGAGTCACTCCAAAGTCACTAATAGCGGAGAACGAACGAAGAGATTATGGTAGGGTACGAAACCACCTCAAAGTTATTCTTTCCAATCAATCCGTTGGGCTATTCCTATAAGTGTCACAAACAGCCCTAGAGTTCGTACTAGAATAACACCTTAAGACACACATCAAGCAAAACCCTAATGTCACCTAGATACTCCAATGTCACCTCAAGTATCCGTGGGTATGATTATACGATATGCATCACACAATCTCCGATTCATCTATTCAACCAACACATAGGACCTCAAAGAGTGCCCCAAAGTTTCTACCGGAGAATCACGACGAAAACGTGTGCCAACCCCTATGCATAGGTTCATGAGCGGAACCCGCAAGTTGATCACTAAAACATACATCAAGTGAATCACGTGATATCCCATTGTCACCACAGATATCCACGGCAAGACATACATCAAGTGTTCTCAAATCTTTAAAGACTCAATCCGATAAGATTACTTCAAAGGAGAAACTCAATTCATTACAAGAGAGAAGAGGGGGAGGAGAAACATAAGATCCAACTATAATAGCAAAGCTCGCGATACATCAAGATCGTGCCAAATCAAGAACACGAGAGAGAGAGAGATCAAACACATAGCTACTGGTACATACCCTCAGCCCCGAGGGAGAACTACTCCCTCATCGTCATGGAGAGCACCGGGATGATGAAGATGGCCACCGGAGATGGATTCCCCCTCCGGCAGGGTGCCGGAACGGGTCTAGATTGTCTTTCGGTGGCTATGGAGGCTTCTGGCGGTGGAACTCCCGATTTATTGTGCTCACGGATGTTTTTAGGGTATATGGAGATATATAGGCGGAAGAAGTACGTTAGGGGGGCCACGAGGGGCTCACGAGGGTGGAGGGCGCGCCCAGGGGGTGGGCGCGCCCCCCTTCCTCGTGGCCTCCTCATAGAGCCCCCGACATGCACTCCAAGTCTTCTGGGCTTCTTTCCTTCCAAAAATGAGTTCCATGAAGATTCAGGTCAATTGGACTCTGTTTGATTTTCCTTTTCTTCGAAACCCTAAAACAGGGTAAAAATAGAAACTGGCACTAGGCTTTGGGTTAATAGGTTAGTCCCAAAAATGATATAAAAGTGTATAATAAAGCCCATAAACATTCAAAACAGTAGATAATATAGCATGGAGCAATCAAAAATTATAGATACATTGGAGACATATCAAGCATCCCCAAGCTTAATTCCTGCTCGTCCTCGAGTAGGTAAATGATAAAAACAGTATTTTTGTTGCGGAGTGCTACTTGGCATAATTTCAATGTAATTCTTCTTAATTGTGGTATGAATATTCAGATCCGAAAGATTCAAGACAAAAGTTCATATTGACATAAAAATGATAATACTTCAAGCATACTAACTAAGCAATTATGTCTTCTCAAAATAACATGGCCAAAGAAAGTTCATCCCTACAAAATCATATAGTTTAGTCATGTTTCATTTTCGTCACACAAGAATGCTCTCATCATGCACAACCCCGATGACAAGCCAAGAAATTGTTTCATACTTTAGTAATCTCAAACTCATAAACTTATAATGCTACCGTCAATCAAAGCAAGATAAGATGCATAAAAGATAAACATCACATGCAATCAATATAAGTGATATGATATGGCCATCATCATCTTGTGCTTGTGATCTCCATCTTCGAAGCACCGTCGTGATCACCATCATCACCGGCGCGACACCTTGATCTCCATTGTAGCATCGTTGTCGTCTCGCCAATCTTATGCTTCCACGACTATCGCTACCGCTTAGTGATAAAGTAAAGCATTACAGCGTGATTGCATTGCATACAATAAAGCGACAACCATATGGCTCCTGCCAGTTGCCGATAACTCGGTTACAAAGCATGATCATCTCATACAATAAAATTTAGCATCATGTCTTGACCATATCACATCACAACATGCCCTGCAAAAACAAGTTAGACGTCCTCTACTTTGTTGTTGCAAGTTTTACGTGGCTGCTATGGGCTTAAGCAAGAACCAATCTTACCTACGCATCAAAACCACAACGATAGTTTGTCAAGTTGGTGCTATTTTAACCTTCGCAAGGACCGTGCGTAGCCACACTCGGTTCAACTAAAGTTGGAGAAACTGTCACCCGCTAGCCACCTTTGTGCAAAGCACGTCGGGAGAACCGGTCTCGCGTAAGCGTACGCGTAATGTCGGTCCGGGCCGCTTCGTCCAACAATACCGCCGAACCAAAGTATGACATGCTGGTAAGCAGTATGACTTATATCGCCCACAACTCACTTGTGTTCTACTCGTGCATATAACATCAACACATAAAACCTAGGCTCTGATACCACTGTTGGGGAACGTAGTAATTTCAAAAAAATTCCTACGCACACGCAAGATCATGGTGATGCATAGCAACGAGAGGGGAGAGTGTGATCTACGTACCCTTGTAGACCGACTGCGGAAGCGTTAGCACAACACGGTTGATGTAGTCGTACGTCTTCACGGCCCGACCGATCAAGCACCGAAACTACGGCACCTCCGAGTTCTAGCACACGTTCAGCTCGATGACGATCCCCAGACTCCGATCCAGCAAAGTGTTGGGGAAGAGTTCCGTCAACACGACGGCGTGGTGACGATCTTGATGTACTACCATCGCAGGGCTTCGCCTAAGCACCGCTACAATATTATCAAGGACTATGGTGGAAGGGGGCACCGCACACGGTTAAGAATATGATCACGTGGATCAACTTGTGTGTCTAGGGGTGCCCCCTGCCCCCGTATATAAAGGATCAAAGGGGGGGTGCGGCCGGCCAGGAGGAGGGCGCGCCAGGAGGAGTCCTACTCCCACCGGTAGTAGGATTCCCCCCCTTTCCTAGTTGGAATCGGATTCGGGAGGGGGAAAGAGGAGAGAGAGAAGGAAGGGGGGCGCCGCCCCCCCTCTCCTTATCCTATTCGGACTAGGGGGGAGGGGCGCGCGGCCCAGCCCTGGCCACCTCTCCTCTCTTCCACTAAAGCCCACTAAGGCCCATATACCTCCCGGGGGGTTCCCGGTACTCCGGTAAAATCCCGATTTCACCCGGAACACTTCCGATATCCAAATATAGGCTTCCAATATATCAATCTTTATGTCTCGACCATTTCGAGACTCCTCGTCGTGTCCGTGATCACATCCGGGACTCTGAACAAACTTCGGTACATCAAAATGCATAAACTCATAATATAATTGTCATCGAAACCTTAAGCGTGCGGACCCTACGGGTTCGAGAACAATGTAGACATGACCGAGACACGTCTCCGGTCAATAACCAATAGCGGAACCTGGATGCTCATATTGGCTCCTACATATTCTACGAAGATCTTTTATCGGTCAGACCGCATAACAACATACGTTGTTCCCTTTGTCATCGGTATGTTACTTGCCTGAGATTCGATCATCGGTATCTCAATACCTAGTTCAATCTCGTTACCGGCAAGTCTCTTTACTCGTTCCATAATACATCATCTCACAACTAACTCATTAGTTGCAATGCTTGCAAGGCTTATGTGATGTGCATTATCGAGAGGGCCCAGAGATACCTCTCCGACAATCGGAGTGAAAAATCCTAATCTTGAAATACGCCAACCCAACATGTACCTTTGGATACACCTGTAGAGCACCTTTATAATCACCCAGTTTCGTTGTGACATTTGGTAGCACACAAAGTGTTCCTCCGGCAAACGGGAGTTGCATAATCTCATAGTCATAGGAACATGTATAAGTCATGAAGAAAGCAATAGCAACATACTAAATGATCGGGTGCTAAGATAATGGAATGGGTCATGTCAATCAGATCATTCACCTAATGATGTGATCCCGTTAATCAAATAACAACTCTTTGTCCATGGTTAGGAAACATAACCATCTTTGATTAACGAGCTAGTCAAGTAGAGGCATACTAGTGACACTCTGTTTGTCTATATATTCACACATGTATTATGTTTCCGGTTAATACAATTCTAGCATGAATAATAAACATTTATCATGATATAAGGAAATAAATAATAGCTTTATTATTGCCTCTAGGGCATATTTCCTTCAGTCTCCCACTTGCACTAGAGTCAATAATCTAGATTACACAGTAATGATTCTAACACCCATGGAGGCTTGGTGTTGATCATGTTTTGCTCGTGAGAGAGGCTTAGTCAACGGGTCTGCAATATTCAGATCCGTATGTATCTTGCAAATCTCTATGTCTCCCTCCTTGACTTGATCGTATATGGAATTGAAGCATCTCTTGATGTGTTTGGTTCTCTTGTGAAATCTGGATTCCTTTGCCAAAGCAATTGCACCTGTATTGTCACAAAAGATTTTCATTGGACCCGATGCACTAGGTATTGCACCTGGATCGGATATGAATTCTTCATCCAGACTCCTTCATTTGCTGCTTCCGAAGCAGCTATGTATTCCGCTTCACACGTAGATCCCGCCACGACGCTTTGTTTAGAACTGCACCAACTTACAGCTCCACCGTTTAATGTAAACACGTATCCGGTTTGCGATTTAGAAATGTCCGGATCAGTGTCAAAGCTCGCATCAACGTAACCATTTACGATGAGCTCTTTGTCACCTCCATAAACGAGAAACATATCCTTAGTCCTTTTCAGGTATTTCAGGATGTTCTTGACCGCTGTCCAGTTATCCACTCCTGGATTACTTTGGTACCTCCCTGCTAGACTTGTAGCAAGGCACACATCAGGTCTGGTACACAGCATTGCATACATGATAGAGCCTATGGCTGAAGCATAGGGAACATCTTTCATTTTCTCTCTATCTTCTGCAGTGGTCGGGCATTGAGTCTTACTCAACTTCACACCTTGTAACACAAGCAAGAACCCTTTCTTTGCTTGATCCATTTTGAACTTCTTCAAAACTTTGTCAAGGTATGTGCTTTGTGAAAGTCCAATTAAGCGTCTTGATCTATCTCTATAGATCTTAATGCCTAATATGTAAGCAGCTTCGCCGAGGTCTTTCATTGAAAAACTCTTATTCAAGTATCCCTTTATGCTATCCAGAAATTCTATATCATTTCCAATTAGTAATATGTCATCCACATATAATATCAGAAATGCTACAGAGCTCCCACTCACTTTCTTGTAAATACAGGCTTCTCCAAAAGTCTGTATAAAACCAAATGCTTTGATCACACTATCAAAGCGTTTATTCCAACTCCAAGAGGCTTGCACCAGTCCATAAATGGATCGCTGGAGCTTGCACACTTTGTTAGCTCCCTTTGGATCGACAAAACCTTCTGGTTGCATCATATACAACTCTTCTTCCAGAAATCCATTCGGGAATGCAGTTTTGACATCCATCTGCCAAATTTCATAATCATAAAATGCGGCAATTGCTAACATGATTCGGACAGACTTAAGCATCACTACGGGTGAGAAGGTCTCATCGTAGTCAATCCCTTGAACTTGCCGAAAACCTTTTGCGACAAGTCGAGCTTTGTAGACAGTAATATTACCGTCAGCGTCAGTCTTCTTGTTGAAGATCCATTTATTCTCAATTGCTTGTCGATCATTGGGAAAGTCAACGAAATTCCATACTTTGTTCTCATACATGGATCCCATCTCAGATTTCATGCCTTCAAGCCATTTTGCGGAATCTGGGCTCACCATCGCTTCTTCATAGTTCGTAGGTTCATCATGATCTAGTAGCATGACTTCCAGAACAGGTTTACCATACTACTTTGGCGCGGATCTCACTCTGGTTGATCTACGAGGTTCAGTAGTATCTTGTTCTGAAGTTTCATGATCATTATCATTAGCTTCCTCACTAATTGGTGTAGGTGTCGCAGAAACAGGTTTCTGTGATGTACTACTTTCTAATAAGGGAGTAGGTACAGTTACCTCGTCAAGTTCTACTTTCCTCCCACTCACTTCTTTTGAGAGAAACTCCTTCTCCAGAAAGTTTCCGAATTTGGCAACAAAAGTCTTGCCTTCGGATCTATGATAGAAGGTGTATCCAATAGTTTCCTTTGGATATCCTATGAAGACACATTTCTCCGATTTGGGTTCGAGCTTATCAGGTTGAAGCTTTTTCACATAAGCATCGCAGCCCCAAACTTTCAGAAACGACAACTTTGGTTTCTTGCCAAACCACGGTTCATAAGGCGTCGTCTCAACGGATTTTGATGGTGCCCTATTTAACGTGAATGCGGCCGTCTCTAGAGTGTATCCCCAAAACGATAGCGGTAAATCAGTAAGAGACATCATAGATCGCACCATATCTAGTAAAGTACGATTACGACGTTCGGATACACCATTACGCTGTGGTGTTCCGGGTGGCGTGAGTTGCGAAACTATTCCACATTGTTTCAAATGTACACCAAACTCGTAACTCAAATATTCTCCTCCACGATCAGATCGTAGGAATTTTGTTTTCTTGTTACGATGATTTTCAACTTCACTCTGAAATTCTTTGAACTTTTCAAACGTTTCAGACTTGTGTTTCATTAAGTAGATATACCCATATCTTCTTAAGTCATCTGTGAAGGTGAGAAAATAACGATATCCGCCACGAGCCTCAACATTCATCGGACCACATACATCTGTATGTATGATTTCCAACAAATCTGTTGTTCTCTCCATAGTACCGGAGAACAGTGTTTTTGTCATCTTACCCATAAGGCATGGTTCGCAAGTACCAAGTGATTCATAATCAAGTGGTTCCAAAAGCCCATCATTATGGAGTTTCTTCATGCGCTTTATACCGATATGACCCAAACGGCAGTGCCACAAATAAGTTGCACTATCATTATCAACTCTGCATCTTTTGGCTTCAACACTATGAATATGTGTGTCACTACTATCAAGATTTAATAAGAATAGACCACTCTTTAAGGGTGCATGACCATAAAAGATATTACTCATATAAATAGAACAACCATTATTCTCTGATTTAAATGAATAACCGTCTCGCATCAAACAAGATCCAGATATAATGTTCATGCTTAACGCTGGCACCAAATAACAATTATTTAGGTCTAATACTAATCCCGAAGGTAGATGTAGAGGTAGCGTGCCGACTGCGATCACATCGACTTTGGAACCATTTCCCACGCGCATCGTCACCTCGTCCTTAGCCAATCTTCACTTAATCCGTAGTCCCTGTTTCGAGTTGCAAATATTAGCAACAGAACCAGTATCAAATACCCAGGTGCTACTGCGAACATTAGTAAGGTACACATCAATAACATGTATATCACATATACCTTTGTTCACCTTGCCATCTTTCTTATCCGCCAAATACTTGGGGCAGTTCCGCTTCCAGTGACCAGTCTCCTTGCAGTAGAAGCACTCAGTTTCAGGCTTAGGTCCAGGTTTGGGTTTCTTCTCTTGAGTAGCAACTTGCTTGATATTCTTTTTGAAGTTCCCCTTCTTCTTCCCTTTGCCCTTTTTCTTGAAACTAGTGGTATTGTTGACCATCAACACTTGATGCTCCTTCTTGATTTCTACCTCCGGAGCTTTCAACATTGCGAAGAGCTCGGGAATAGTCTTATTCATCCCTTGCATATTATAGTTCATCACGAAGCTCTTGTAGCTTGGTGGCAGTGATTGGAGAATTCTATCAATGACGCAATCATCTGGAAGAATAACTCCCAATTGAATCAAGTGATTATTATACCCAGACATTTTGAGTATATGCTCACTGACAGAACTGTTCTCCTCCATCTTGCAGCTATAGAACTTACTGGAGACTTCATATCTCTCAATCCGGGCATTTGCTTGAAATATTAACTTCAACTCCTGGAACATCTCATATGCTCCATGACGTTCAAAACGTCGTTGAAGTCCCGATTCTAAGCCGTAAAGCATGGCACACTGAACTATCGAGTAGTCATCAGCTTTGCTCTGCCAGACGTTCATAACATCTGGTGTTGCTCCAGCAGCAGGCCTGGCACCCAGCGGTGCTTCCACGACGTAATTCTTCTGTGCAGCAATGAGGATAATCCTCAAGTTACGGACCTAGTCCGTGTAATTGCTACCATCATCTTTCAACTTTGCTTTCTCAAGGAACGCACTAAAATTCAATGGAACAACAGCACAGGCCATCTATCTACAATCAAACATAAATAAGCAAGATACTATCAGGTACTAAGTTCATGATAAATTTAGGTTCAATTAATCATATTACTTAAAGAACTCCCACTTAGATAGACATCCCTCTAATCCTCTAAGTGATTACGTGATCCAAATCAACTAAACCATGTCCGATCATCACGTGAGATGGAGTAGTTTCATTGGTGAACATCACTATGATGATCATATCTACTATATGATTCACGCTCGACCTTTCGGTCTCCGTGTTCCGAGGCCATATCTGTATATGCTTGGCTCGTAAAGTATAACCTGAGTATTCCGCGTGTGCAACTGTTTTGCACCCGTTGTATTTGAACGTAGAGCCTATCACACCCGATCATCATGTGGTGTCTCAGCACGAAGAACTTTCGCAACGGTGCATACTCAGGGAGAACACTTCTTGATAATTAGTGAGAGATCATCTTATAATGCTACCGTCAATCAAAGCAAGACAAGATGCATAAAAGATAAACATCACATGCAATCAATATAAGTGATATGATATGGCCATCATCATCTTGTGCTTGTGATCTCCATCTTCGAAGCACCGTCGTGATCACCATCGTCACCGGCGCGACACCTTGATCTCCATCGTAGCATCGTTGTCGTCTCCCCAATCTTATGCTTCCACGACTATCGCTACCGCTTAGTGATAAAGTAAAGCATTACAGCGTGATTGCATTGCATACAATAAAGCGACAACCATATGGCTCCTGCCAGTTGCCGATAACTCGGTAACAAAACATGATCATCTCATACAATAAAATTTAGCATCATGTCTTGACCATATCACATCACAACATGCCCTGCAAAAACAAGTTAGACGTCCTCTACTTTGTTGTTGCAAGTTTTACGTGGCTGCTACGGGCTTAAGCAAGAACCAATCTTACCTACGCATCAAAACCACAACGATAGTTTGTCAAGTTGGTGCTGTTTTAACCTTCGCAAGGACCGTGCGTAGCCACACTCGGTTCAACTAAAGTTGGAGAAACTGTCACCCGCTAGCCACCTTTGTGCAAAGCACGTCGGGAGAACCGGTCTCGCGTAAGCGTACGCGTAATGTCGGTCCGGGCCGCTTCGTCCAACAATACCGCCGAACCAAAGTATGACATGCTGGTAAGCAGTATGACTTATATCGCCCACAACTCACTTGTGTTCTACTCGTGCATATAACATCAACACATAAAACCTAGGCTCTGATACCACTGTTGGGGAACGTAGTAATTTCAAAAAAATTCCTACGCACACGCAAGATCATGGTGATGCATAGCAACGAGAGGGGAGAGTGTGATCTACGTACCCTTGTAGACCGACTGCGGAAGCGTTAGCACAACGCGGTTGATGTAGTCATACGTCTTCACGGCTCGACCGATCAAGCACCAAAACTACGGCACCTCCGAGTTCAAGCACACGTTCAGCTCGATGACGATCCCCGGACTCCGATCCAGCAAAGTGTCGGGGAAGAGTTCCGTCAGCACGACGGCGTGGTGACAATCTTGATGTACTACCGTCGCAGGGCTTCGCCTAAGCACCGCTACAATATTATCGAGGACTATGGTGGAAGGGGACACCGCACACGGTTAAGAATATGATCACGTTGTCGGGGGAAACTGATCCACCAACACCTATGGGGACAGGGCCCCTTTCGGTTCGGAGGGGGGCGGTGGCCGCAAAAGAGCGGATCGAGGCAGTACACACGAGCAGTTTTACCCAGCTTCGGGCCGCACGGATGCGTAAAACCCTATTGCTGCTTGTTTGTGTGTATTGAACTCTTGCTCAGGAGCGATGGACGCTGCCAGACTGAGCGTGAGAGTGTTCCTGATGTTTCGAATGAGCCGAACCCCTTCTACGTTGCGCTTGGGCCTCCTTTTATACTTTCAAGGGGTCATCGACAGGTGGCAACGTAGACTGGAAGGGTAAAAAAATGGAAAAGGATGCGGTAGGTGCAGCTACCGCTACTGTGGACACAGTGCACCCT
Source organism: Triticum dicoccoides (assembly GCF_002162155.2). Classification (NCBI taxonomy): domain Eukaryota; kingdom Viridiplantae; phylum Streptophyta; class Magnoliopsida; order Poales; family Poaceae; genus Triticum; species Triticum dicoccoides. The sequence goes on from NC_041392.1 coordinate 649,510,085, forward strand.
ACCTAACTCTGACGGCAGGGGACAAGGTCATTGAATGCCCGTCTGAGTTGCCTAAACAGTGCAAAAAGTGACCGTTAGGAGCGCCACCGTTTGCCACGATGGCCTTCTCTTCATCTCCGCTTGCCACCGCGTACCCCTGGCTGCACAGGCTCCCTCCACGCGCCCCTGAGGAAGCCTCATGGCGACACGCGGGCGGGTGCGCTGGAGCGCGGGTATGGGGTGGCAGCTGGCCCCCGGCAAGTACCTTGCCGGGGTCGTCGTCTTGTCGCGTCCGGAAGCTTGTCGCTCGCCGGATCTTGCCGGGACGTGTGGTACGTCGCGGTAAGTTTCTTGTGGCGCCTTGGCTGGCCTTCCCGGCAAGCTCCTCTTGCCGGAGTCTTGTCTCTTCATCTTAAATACTTTGTTCTTGAAGGGGCTCCAAGGGAACCCACGGAGGACCCTGGCGGTCGTTCGGCAAGCCTTGCCGCGGGGCCCTGCAACTGTCCCTGCACGAGTTTGGGATACTAGGGTACCCCTACTATAGTACACCGACAGGAGCCCCCGGGCCTGGGCCATACACGGTGCCGAGTGTTGTTGGGCCAGGCCCAAAACAGGGCACTGGCACGCGCGGGCCTGGGTATGCCGAATCTAACTCCGTATCCACTGCACCCCCCGCAACGGCACGCGTCAATCACGGCGCCGTGGGGGAGATCGTGGGTGGTTCTTTATTCGGAAAGAGCGCAACGTCCGCCCCCTCCTCCTTATAAGCAGGGGAAACAGGGGTATTTCCCCTATCTTCGTCATTCGCTGCTGCAATCTCAGAAACCTCCGCCGCCCTCCTCCGCTTCCAAAGTCGAAAGAGAGCAGCGCTCTGCTCCCGTCGCCGCCGCCACTACCAGCGCCGTCGATCTCCCCCACCGCCTCCGCCATGGCTCCGAAGCCCGGAAAGGGGAAGGTCGCGAAAGCTGTGAAGTCGACCGAAGCGCAGCGGCTTGAGGCGCTGCGGAAAGAGCGGGCCACCTTCCTCCCCGAGCTCTCCGCAAAGGATCTGAGGGAGTGGTACTATCTCTTCTGGTCGACGGAGACACGGGCGCATCCGCACACAAAGGTACTCTCCGCCATCACCTCGCAAGAAGCTCCAGTTGGCGGGTACCCTTTCTTTGCCGTGTTCTTCTACTGCGGGCTCTGCCCGCCATTCTCTGATTTCTTCTGTGATATCATGAACACCTACAGGCTCCACCTCCTTGATTTTACCCCCAACGCCGTCTTGACCATGGCAGTCTTCGCCCATCTATGCGAAAACTTTGTCGGAGTCCACCCCAACGTAGATCTCTTCCGCCATTTCTTCATGCCCCGTGTCTAGAGAGGGGAAACCCTTGCCGGGGGGATCGCCTGGATCTCGCGAGCCGGCAAGAAGGAGACCTATCTGGAGGGGGAGCTCCGCAGCAAGTGGGATGAGTGGAGAGCAAACTGGTGCTGGGTTGTAGAGGAGAACCCGCAGCCGTTCACCACCCTGCGCCAAGCTCCAGCAGTGCGAGGCAATGATTGGAGCGCTCTGTCCGCGGACGATGACAAGTTGAAGATCGCCACCACCCGGATCTTGCGCCTCAGGTTTCCGGGTTGACTGTAGGAGCTGTCGGCGCAGATTTCCTCCGCCGCCGCATCGCCCCTCTGCAGGCGAAGGGGAGACCCGCCTGGGAATTTGGAGGCCCGGCAGACATCATGAGGTTGCGCCCAGGCCTCAACTTCAATTTCACCGTCATAGAATTGGACGGGATACTTAAGGAAATATTCAAGCACGACCCGCAGCATCCCGAGTGGTTTAGGTTGCCGGCAGGCGTTGTGCCTCTGTGTAACAACTCCTTGCGCGACCGCATCTGCGCAATGATGCCGTTGTGTGACTCGCACGGGATCGCTCCAACTTGGCAAGAGCCCGCCGACGACGTCGTGCAGCAGTTATTCGACAGCCTAGTGGAGGTGGCGGTCAATGCTGACGAGAAGAAGCTCCTCACCCGCGACACCACTGATCAAGAGATGGAGCGCATCGCCACCAGGGCGGAAGAGGCGGCGGCAGCCGCGGCCGCGGGTGAATTCGGGTTCACCGTGGAGGAAGCGCACGCGGCGTTGGCGATGAGTCTTGCCAAACGGGAGCAGCCCGAAGAGGAAGAAGAGCTCGCCGCGCCCGACGCCGAGTCGAACGAGCCCGCCGAAGGTGCAAGCGGCCCGCCATCTCCGAGGAGCTTGCCGCGAGCAGGGCCCACAGCGCAGCCCCCAGCGCAGCCAAGAAGGCGCCTCCGCAGGGTCGGCGACGTAGCAGGGCGGCAAGTGGGCCAACAGCCGCAGCGTCGCGCGACGCACTCTACCGCGGCAAGTACGGTTGCCGCGGGAGCGCCTCCTGCCACAGCGACAACTGAAGCGGGGCCGTCTCGGGCTGGCGCTGCAGTCCCCGCCAAGCGGCCAAGGGATCCCACCCCTCCACCTCGTCGCGCCGGGGGTGGGCCGAACTTCGACCTCTCCGCGCTCAGCTCCGACGAGGAGGAAGAAGAAGAAGAGTAAGATTCCCTTGCTTGTTCTTGTAGTTCTTCAACTTGCTGATCTTGTCTTGCATCGGATCTGATCCACCCTGGGCTCTTCTTTTCAGGACTCTGGCCCAGAGGGCGGCAGAGAGGGCCAAGGCTCAGGTGGTGGTCATCGAGGACGAGCCCACTGCGACAACAGGAGGCACGCCCGAGACCACCTTGCCGGATCCGGCCATCACTTCGCAGAGCAGTCCCCAGCGCAGCCCCCAGCGTAAGCATATGGTTTACTTTCTGCTTCTGGGTGCACGTGGTTGCTCTTTTCCTTTGTTGACATCTGATCACTGGTTTGTTTGTGCAGGAGCAGAACAGCTTCATCAGGAGGGCGTGGTGATCTCCTCCGACTCGTCGTCTGCTTCGACTACGCCACCAAGGGCGGACCCCCCGGCAAGGGAGCGTCCTCCGGTAAGGGAGGAGCCTCCGGCAAGGGAGGAGTCTCCGGCAAGGGACAGCGCTAACGATCCGCCGGTGGTGGAGGTCATGACAGCAGATCCTAGCACAGGTAGTCCTTCTTGCCCGAAACTTTCCTTGTAGTCTTCTGCTGATTTCTCTTCTCGGATACTTGTTTGATTTCTCCTTCTTCTCCGGTTGTCAGACCCACCCTCCGCGGATCCGATGGAGACCGAGGCGGGCGGCGAGGAGGACGCGCGCGGCAATATTGATGATGCCGCGGCCACCGAAGGAGTCAGCGCTGACGTGCCCGCCGGCGAAGAGGCCGCCAAGGCTGCTGCCGAAGAAGCTGGCGGGGGATCTGGCGATCGCACTGACGGTCCTGAGACCGCAGGAGCGCCAGGCGCTGCACTGACCGCCGATCCCTCCGCTGCTGCCGCAGCGGCAGACTCCGAGGAGTCCCAGCCCGGCGCCTATCTGAAGGCCGGCGAGGGCATCTTCATCAAGTTCCCTGGGCGTCGAGCTCCAGGGCGCCGATGGAAGGAGAAGCTCTGGATGGGGAGGTGCTTGCCTCCGCCGGGTTGTCGATCGTCGACGCGCCGGGAAGCAGCAGCGGCGAGCCTGAGGAGGAGCGGCTGCTACGGAGGCTGCTGGCGCTCTACCGCGCCCGCCAAGTCAAGTTGGAGTCCCGGGAAGCGCTTGTCGCGAGGGCGAGCGTGGACATAGAGAAGCGTGCGGAGGAGCTCTGGGGTCTTCGCCAAGAAACTCTCCGGGCCTTGGGGAGGAGCAGGAGCAGCTTGCTGAGGAGCGGAAGGCCTTCCTCCTTGAGAAGGCTGAGGCTGAAGAGCAGCAGCGGCTCACCGGCGAGAAGTTGTACGCGCGAGAAGGCGAGCTGACTCAGCGAAAAGTGAACCTCGACAGCCACGAAGAGGAGCTTGCCGCGCGCGAACGGGCACTTGGCGGGATGCTCCAAGAGGCAAAGGATGCGGCTGCGGCTGCCGAGGCCGCCAAGAAAGAATTGGAGGCAAAGGTGGCGTAGCTAGAAGCTGATCTGAAGGTTGGTGGCGAAGAGCTTGCCGCGCTCAAGCTAGAGCGCGAGAAGGACGCCCTTGCCCACGGTGAGCTGCAGGGCCGACTCGCTGAGAGGGGCAAGGAACTGAGCGCCGCCAAGGATTCCAACGCAGATCTGGCGCTGAAGCTGGCCACCTTGACGGAGACGTTGGACAGCGCCAGGAAACGGGAGGCAGACTTGAAGAAAGACATCAAGGCCAATGATGCGCTGCTGGCAAGGGCCGCCGAAACCCAGAATCTCCTCAGAGATACCGTGGCGCTCTGGACGGAGGGCCTCGTGAACGTTGCTGCAGTCATTGAAGAGGAGCTGGTGCAGTTGGGGGTGGAAGGCTTCGGGTACTCCTCCGACGAGAACCTCCAACCCAGCGCCAAGCTCACTTTGTTCTTCAAAGGCGTGGCAGCGGCGCTCCAGCAACTCCGGGAACGGATCCCAAAGCAGTTGGCCGACGAGTCACGCTCGATTTGTGCCGGAGTTCTGGAGAAGGTGCTGGTGAAGGTGGCCTTCCGCAATCCGGGCCTCAACCTCACCAACGTCGTCAAGAGGCTGCCGGCGGACGCTGATCTTGACGCACTTAAGGCCCTCGTCGCACCCATTGTGGACAGGGTGAACGAGGTCAAAAGGGTTGACGGCGGTCGCGTAGATTAGGTCGTCCGTTTTCTTCTTTTCTTGTCGCTGCCAGTCATGTCATGGGAACACTTTATTAGAGGCGCGACAAGTTATTTTTGTAATATAACTCTATCTTAGGTAAAAAATTGCTGTGTTACTTCCTTTACTCGACTCTTGGCTTTGTATGGTTCTGCCCTACGCTTTCTAGGGAAACTTGCCGGTGCAGGCACCCTTGCCGCGAGCGCCGAGTGCGGAACTTTAGCAGCCTGCTGGCGGGGTCGCTACCGACAAGCAACCTTGTCGCAACTAGTTGCAGCTCACTTAAGTTGTTGAGCGGACTCAAAACGAAGTAAGGGCGCAGCTAGCTACGAGTTGGTTCCTCCGCGCACAGGTTTTCCATACAATGCACGGTCGTTCAAGGAAAATAACTCAAAAACTTAAAAAACTGATTGCTCAAACTTTAGCAACTTAGCTTTTCTGTCGTCTGCTTCCCGGCAAGGAGAAACTTTCTTGAACGGCCTGGTCCACACCATTAT
>NC_041392.1:649515539-649540776 GCF_002162155.2 Triticum dicoccoides
TTGTGGGCGAGGGAACCTTCCTTCTTTTGAGAAAGAAACATAGAAATAAAGTAATGATATGGAGCCTTGGGCTCGCTATCGCTTACCGGGGTCTGGTGCTGCACAAAGTGTCAGATAATATATGCGAAAAAAAGGATTATAGCATAAAAAACTGACAAGATGTGCGGGGCACATGAACTTTACTGGTGCACGGGGTCTGCGCCCGGCTTTGTACAAAGGATTACATGCAACATCGGCAAGACTTGTACAAAAGGTGGTTGCCGGAAAAGCTTCCGGCAACCGCGCCCTACGGGTAAAACTTACGAAGATGTTCTATGTTCCAGGAGTTGCTCACCGGAATGCCATCTTCGGTCTCAAGGCGGACAGCGCCGGGCGTAGTGACTTGTTTCACCCGATAAGGGCCTTCCCACTTCGGCGTCAACTTGTTGGAATTCTTGGCGGACTGAACACGCCGAAGAACAAGGTCGCCTTCCTCGAAGCTACTGGCTTTAACTTTGCGGCTATGGTAGCGACGCAAAGCTTGCTGGTAGCGAGCGGCTCGCACAGCAGCCTGAAGACGGTCTTCCTCAAGGAGCAGCGCGTCATCTTGTCGCAGCTGCTCTTGCTCGAGCTCATCATAAGCGAGCACTCGAGGCGACCCGTAAACGAGTTCCGTGGGGAGAACTGCCTCCGCTCCGTATACTAGAGCGAAGGGTGTCTGGCCAATGGCTCGATTTGGCGTCGTCCTGATCGACCAAAGAACCACCAGAAGCTCCTCGATCCAGTTTCTTCCGCACTTGTGCAGCCTGTCGAAAGTTCTGGTCTTGAGCCCCCGCAGCACTTCAGCGTTTGCCCTCTCCGCTTGACCGTTGCTTCTCGGGTGAGCAACAGAAGCGAAGCAGACCTTGGCGCCAAGATCTTGGACATACTGCATGAATGTGCGGCTCGTAAATTGCGTGCCGTTGTCAGTGATGATCCTGTTAGGAACCCCGAAACGGCAAACAATCGACCTGAAGAACTTGATTGCTGACTGTGTTGTCACCTTCCTCACTGGATCCACTTCCGGCCACTTTGTGAACTTGTCGATGGCGACGTACAAGAACTCAAAGCCCCCGACAGCTCGGGGAAAGGGGCCGAGGATGTCGAGCCCCCAGACCGAAAATGGCCAGGATAAAGGGATCGTCTGGAGAGCTTGAGCTGGCGGATGTATCTGTTTGGAATGGAACTGGCACGCTTCACACTTGGTTACTTGTGCAGTTGCATCCTGGAGGGCTGTCGGCCAGAAGAAACCTTGTCGGAATGCTTTGCCGGCAAGTGCTCTTGCGCCAATGTGGTGACCACATATGCCTCCATGTATCTCTGCCAACAGTTGTTGTCCATCTTCCCGGCGAATGCACTTCAATTTCACACCGTTGAGTCTTATTCTGTACAGTGTGTTGTCGACAAACTTGTACATACTTGACTGCCGGGCTACTCTTTCCGCTTCTTCTTGCTCTTCGGGAAGCTCTCATGTCTGGAGGAAACGGACAATCTGCTGCGCCCATGCTGGAGCTTGTGGCTCGACAACAAGGACTAAAGGCGTATCTATTGCTGCGGGAACATCCGCTTCCACGGCAAGAACCTGCGGCTCTACCGGAGCGTGATGCTCCCCGACAAGCTTGCCAGAGCAAGACTTGTCGGGAGCGTATGCTTCAACGAAACAAGCCATAAGGCTTGCCGGAGCAAACTGCTCCTCAGCACTCTTGGCGTCTATATTGGGGACCTTCTTGGCGGCGGCTTCGGGAAGCTCTGCCGGAAAGTAGTCACCAGAAACCAACTTCCTCTTCTTATTCTGTCCAGTTGATGGTGTCACAGATGGTTGAGTCAGCTTGAGCACAAAGATCCCTGGTTCCACAGGCAACTTTAGTGCAGCGCACTTTGACAGGCCATCAGCAATGTCATTATGAGCTCGCGGAACATGCTCCATTTGCAGGCCGTCAAAGTATTCTTCTAGCTTTCTCACTTCATCAACATAAGCTTCCATCAATGAACTCTGGTAGTTCTTGTTCACTTGGCGGACGACAAGCTGCGAGTCACCCCTTACAATGAGTTTCTTGATCCCAAGGTTGGCTGCGATTCTAAGGCCGGCAAGCAAACCCTCATACTCTGCAGTATTGTTCGTTGCTTGCTCCTTGGGAAAGTGCATCTGGATTACGTACTTGAGGTGCTCTCCGGTGGGTGCGATAAGCAGCACGCCCGCACCGGCGCCTTGCAGCGAGAAGGCACCATCAAAGTACATCAGCCACTCTTTGCTTGCCTCTTTAACGGGGATGCTCGTCTCTGGAATTTATTCGTCTGGGGTTGGCGTCCACTCTGCTATGAACTCTGCCAATGCCCTGATTTGGATCGTTGCAGTGCTCTCAAACTTGAGGCCAAAGCTTGACAGTTCCAATGCCCACTCGACAATCATGCCTGTTGCTTTTGGATTCTGCAGTATCCTCTTCAGCGGAAAGCGAGTGACAACTGTGATCTCGTGTGCCTGGAAATAATGGCGCAGCTTTCTCCAGGCCATGAGAAGGCCGAAAAGCAATTTTTGCACACCAGAGTACCTCGACCTAGCCCCCTGGAGAAGGGAGCTGACAAAGTAAACTGGGCGCTGCACCATCTTATTCTGCACCTCCTTGCACGTCTGCGCAGATTCATCTTTGTCGGGACCAGAGCTTGTCGGAGAAGCCCCCTGCTTGTCGCTGGATTCACTTGTCGCGGTCGCTGGCTCATCATCTGCCTCCCTCTCCGCTACTAACGCAGCACTAACCACTTGATTGGTTGCCGCTAGGTATAGCAGCAACTTCTCTTGTGGCTTAGGTGCGACAAGTATTGGAGTGGAGGACAGGTACCTCTTCAAGTCCTGCAGCGCATCCTCTGCTTCCGGAGTCCATTTCATTGGACCTGCCTTTTTCAATATTTTGAAAAACGGCAGGGCGCGCTCAGCAGACTTAGAGATAAACCTGCTGAGAGCAGCCACGCAACCGGCAAGCCTTCGCACATCCTTGACGCGCTTCGGTGCTTCAATCTGCTCGATGGCCTTGATCTTGTCGGGGTTGGCTTCAATTCCCCGCTGAGACACAAAGAACCCGAGAAGCTTGCCGGAAGGGACTCCAAACACGCACTTCTCGGGGTTGAGCTTGAGGTTGATCCTGCGCAGATTTGCAAAAGTTTCTTCTAAATCTTGGATCAGGGTAGCCTTGTCCTTGCTCTTGACCACTATATCATCCATGTAGGCTTCCACATTTCTGTGTATCTGTGGCTCAAAAGCGACATGGACTACCCTTGCAAATGTTGAACCAGCATTCTTCAACCCAAAGGGCATCCGTACAAAACAGTATGTGCCGCAAGGGGTGATAAATGCGGTTTTTTCCTCATCCTCTTCTGCCATGAAGATCTGATGGTATCCTGAATATGCATCAAGAAATGAGAGCAAATCACATCCAGCTGTGGAGTCAACAATCTGGTCAATGCGCGGCAAGGGAAATGGATCTTTGGGACAAGCTTTATTAACATCAGTGAAGTCAATACAAAGTCTCCATTTCCCGTTCGCCTTGCGCACGACTACAGGATTGGCCAACCACGTGGGATGGAGCACTCCTCTGACAAGGCCTGCTGCTTCCAATTTCCTGATCTCTTCTGCAATGAACTCTTGGCACTCCACTGCTTGCTTCCTGACTCTCTGCCTGACGGGCCGCGCATGAGGACAGACGGCAAGGTGGTGCTCGATTACTTTCCTGGGAACACCGGGGATATCAAACGGTTGCCATGCAAACACGTCGACATTCGCCCGCAGGAAAGCAACAAGCGCGCTTTCCTATTTGGGGTCAAGCGTGGCACTGATGGTGAAGGTACCACCAGTGCCGTCCTCCTTGGCGGACACCTTCTTGGTCTCGGGTGGAGCTGCCATCGTCTTCTTGCACTTGCCGGTGGAGCTCGATGGTGCGTCCTCGATGGTAGCGCAGCACTCTGAAGAGGTGCGCTTGCCGGAGTGGGCATCAGAGCTCTTGCCGGACTTTGTCTTCTTCTTCCCCCCGGGAGCTTCAGCGGCAAGTGTGTTGTGATCAGCTGCGGCTGCTGCTTCCCGGTAGATCTTGTCGGCGCAGATAAGGGCATCCTTCTTGTCGCCAGGGACAGAGATGACACTTATTGGGCCTGGCATCTTGAGCATGTTGTATGCATAGTGAGAGGCTGCCATAAACTTAGCGAGCGCTGGACGGCCAAGGATCCCATTGTAGGGCAATGGAAAATCGGCAACGTCAAATGTGACCCTCTCAGTTCTGAAGTTCATCTCGCTGCCAAATATGACCGGCAGCATGATCTTTCCCTTCGACTTGCTTCTTCCCGGGCTGATTCCTTGGAATGTGCCGGTCTCTTCGAGCTCGCTGTCAGGGATCTGAAGTTTCTGGAGGACCGCGGAGGATATCAGGTTCAAGCCGGCCCCACCGTCAACTAGCATCTTTGTGACCTTGAGGTTGCGGATAGTTGGTGAAACCAACATCGGCAAACACCCGACCGCAGTTACGCGATCAGGGTGATCCTCAATGTCAAAGATGATAGGCGTGCTGGACCATTTCAGAGGCTTGCGTGACTCTACGGATGGTTCCGCTGCATTAACCTCCCGCATCCACTGCTTGAGTTGGCGGTGCGAAGTATGCAGAGAAGCACCACCGTCAATGCACAGGACCTCTGTAGCTTTCTGAGATTCCTGCTCATCGGCCTCATCATCATCCACGTCTTCGTCATCGTCGTCGTATTCATCCTTGTCGCGGCCGCGGGGAGGTCTGTCTCCTTGCCGCTGCTTGGCCTTGCTGCGGTGTCCTCCTCGGCCGGGACGTTTCTTGCCGGATCCACCAGTTCCTTCCTGGGCCTTCTCCTTGTCGCGCCGCTCGTACTCAGCTTTCTGTTGCTCAACAAGCTATTCGACTTTCTTGCAGTTCTGAAGATCGTGACCCTTGGTGCGGTGAATCTTACAATACTGCTTGCCGGAGCTGTCCTGCTTGTCGGCGGCCGCCACAGGCTGGGCTTCCTTGCCGGAGCCACCATCCTTAGTTTCCTTGGCGCCACCTTCGTTGTCGGTCTGCTCGACAGCTAGCACTTCCTTGGCCTTTTTCCTTCTGTTGTTCCGCCGCCGGCCTTTCTTTGCCGGGGCGGCATCCTCACTGTCGGATCCTCCTGCTCCTGTACTCTCTCCGGGGAGCCTCCTTCCCTCTTTAGTGCATGCACACTTGTCGGCCAGAGCGTAAAGCTCGCTGACGTCTCTGATCTTACACATCGCCATCTCCTCCCATATCCTTCGGTTTCGCACGTTCTGATGGAACGCGCTGATGATTGCGGCGGGGTGGACGTCTGGGATGTTGTGTTGTACACGGTTGAATCTCTGAATGTACTTGCGCAGTGGCTCTCCTTCCTTCTAGGCGAGCAGATGAAGATCGCTTTCTTGGCCATGTGGCTTTTGGCCGCCTGTAAAGGCGTCGACAAACTGATGGCATAAATCTGCCCAAGAGGAGATGGAATTGTCCGGCAAGTGCATGAGCCAGGACCTGACGTTGGGCTTGAGTACCAGTGGGAAGTAGTTGGCAAGGATCTTGTCGTCCCGTCCCCCGGCAGCCTGCACCGCGATGGTGTAGATGCTGAGAAACTCCGACGGATGCGTCTTGCCGTCGTACTTCTCTGGTACGTCTGGTTTAAAATTCTTTGTGCTGGGCCACTGGACTTGCCGCAGCTCACGGGTGAACGCAGGACAACCTACTACGTACGGCAGATCGCCTGGTTCCCCTGGCGCATGCATGTCAACAGAGGGCCCAGCGCGCTTGTCGGATTGACGTCGTGCTTCTCTTCGGCGCTCGATGCGGGTTCGAGCGTCTTCTTGTTGTCGTTCATGGAGAACTTGGCGCTGGTCGCGACGAGCTCGTGGGTCCGACGATGCGGTGGAGCCGCTGTCGGGGTGGACCCGGCGAGTCGGTGATTTTGGCCTTCGTAGTGGAGAGTGCATGGAAGTCGCACCTCCCCTGGTCTTGTTGCCATCGGCTCGCGTCCGGTTGTCCTGCCGCGGCAGCGAGGTGCTTGGTTGCCGCGCAGAGTCACCGTTTGCGAAGCCGATGAGGCTCTGGATAGTGGCCCTCCATTCGTCGGTCTTGTCCGCCGTCGGAGGATAGTCTAGGAGCAGTTGAGCTCGCGCCAAGGCTTCTGCTGGAGTGGTGGGCGGCGGAGGTGAACGGTGCGAGGAGTGGGGCGTGCTCGGACTCCTAACCACGTTAGAAGGAGCAGTGCCCCGTCCAGGCGACCGTACTTCGCTCGAGCCAGCATGTTGACGTGCATGTTGGTCTTGAGCGCCATGAGAACCACCAGCTTGATCTTGGCCCAGCGGACGTATGGCGCTGCGAATGCCATGACGCTGCTGGTCCCGCGCCTCCTAAGAGGGGCGCTGTGCGCGCATGGACGCCGAGGTCTGTGCCGCCTTGTCCTTGGACTTGGCCGCACTGAGGGCTCCCTCGTCGACGCCCATTCTTCCGCCGGCGTCCACTCCACCACCCGTTTGCTCCATAGGCGGTGAAAGCGACGCAGACGGAACAGCTGCCTCCGAATCCTTCTTCTTCGGTGGCATGTCGATGAAGACGATGAAGATTTAGCTCGCGTGCACGCCGGATCGGGTTCACACAATCTCGACGCCCCCTACCTGGCGCGCCAAAGATGTCGGGGGAAACTGATCCACCAACACCTATGGGGACAGGGCCCCTTTCAGTTTGAAGGGGGGCGGAGGCCGCACAAAGAGCGGATCGAGGCAGTACATGCGAGCAGTTTTACCCAGCTTCGGGCCGCACGGATGCGTAAAACCCTACTGCTGCTTGTTTGTGTGTATTGAATTCTTGCTCAGGAGCGATGGACGCTGCCAGACTGAGCGTGAGAGTGTTCCTGATGTTTCGAATGAGCCGAACCCCTTCTACATTGCGCTTGGGCCTCCTTTTATACTTTCAAGGGGTCACCGACAGGTGGCAACGTAGACTGGAAGGGTAAAAAAATGGAAAAGGATGCGGTAGGTGCAGCTACCGCTACTGTGGACACAGTGCACCCTACCTAACTCTGACGGCAGGGGACAAGGTCATTGAATGCCCATCTGAGTTGCCTAAACAGTGCAAAAAGTGACCGTTAGGAGCACCACCGTTTGCCACGATGGCCTTCTCTTCATCTCCGCTTGCCACCGCGTACCCCTGGCTGCACAGGCTCCCGCCACGCGCCCCTGAGGAAGCCTCATGGCGACACGCGGGCGGGTGCGCTGGAGCGCGGGTATGGGGTGGCAGCTGGCCCCCGGCAAGTACCTTGTCGGGGTCGTCGTCTTGTCGCGTCCGGAAGCTTGTTGCTCGCCGGATCTTGCCGGGACGTGTGGTGCGTCGCGGTAAGTTTCTTGTGGCGCCTTGGCTGGCCTTCCCGGCAAGCTCCTCTTGCCGGAGTCTTGTCTCTTCATCTTAAATACTTTGTTCTTAAAGGGGCTCCAAGGGAACCCACGGAGGACCCTGGCGGTCCTTCAGCAAGCCTTGCTGCGGGGCGCTGCAACTGCCCGTGCACGAGTTCGGGATACTAGGGTACCCCTACTATAGTACACCGACACACGTGGATCAACTTGTGTGTCTAGGGTGCCCCCTTCCCCCATATATAAAGGATCAAAGGGGGGTGCGGCCGGCCAGGAGGAGGGCGCGCCAGGAGGAGTCCTACTCCCACCGGGAGTAGGATCCCCCCCCCCTTTCCTAGTTGGAATAGGATTCGGGAGGGGGAAAGAGGAGAGAGAGAAGGAAGGGGGGCGCCGCCCCCCTCTCCTTATCCTATTCGGACTAGGGGGGAGGGGCGCGCGGCCCAGCCCTGGCCACCTCTCCTCTCTTCCACTAAAGCCCACTAAGGCCCATATACCTCCCGGGGGGTTCCTGGTACTCCGGTAAAATCCCGATTTCACCCGGAACACTTCCAATATCCAAATATAGGCTTCCAATATATCAATCTTTATGTCTCAATCATTTCGAGACTCCTCGTCATGTCCGTGATCACATCCGGGACTCCGAACAAACTTCGGTACATCAAAATGCATAAACTCATAATATAACTGTCATCGAAACCTTAAGCGTGCGGACCCTACGGGTTCGAGAACAATGTAGACATGACCGAGACACGTCTCCGGTCAATAACCAATAGCGGAACCTGGATGCTCATATTGGCTCCTACATATTCTACGAAGATCTTTTATCGGTCAGACGGCATAACAACATACGTTGTTCCCTTTGTCATCGGTATGTTACTTGCCCGAGATTCGATCGTCGGTATCTCAATACCTAGTTCAATCTCGTTACCGGCAAGTCTCTTTACTCGTTCCGTAATACATCATCTCACAACTAACTCATTAGTTGCAATGCTTGCAAGGCTTATGTGGTGTGCATTACCGAGAGGGCCCAGAGATACCTCTCCGACAATCGGAGTGACAAATCCTAATCTCGAAATATGCCAACCCAACATGTACCTTTGGAGACACCTGTAGAGCACCTTTATAATCACCCAGTTATGTTGTGATGTTTGGTAGCACACAAAGTGCTCCTCCGGCAAACGGGAGTTGCATAATCTCATAGTCATAGGAACATGTATAAGTCATGAAGAAAGCAATAGCAACATACTAAATGATTGGGTGCTAAGCTAATGGAATGGGTCATGTCAATCAGATCATTCACCTAATGATGTGATCCTGTTAATCAAATAACAACTCTTTGTCCATGGTTAGGAAACATAACCATCTTTGATTAACGAGCTAGTCAAGTAGAGGCATACTAGTGACACTCTGTTTGTCTATGTATTCACACATGTATTATGTTTCCGGTTAATACAATTCTAGCATGAATAATAAACATTTATCATGATATAAGGAAATAAATAATAACTTTATTATTTCCTCTAGGGCATATTTCCTTCACATGAACCATGGATATAGCACTATGGGTGGAATAGAATATAATGAGGGGGGTTATGTGGAGAAGACAAAAAGGAGAAAGTCTCACATCAACGAGGCTAATCAATGGGCTATGGAGATGCCCATCGATTGATGTTAATGCAAGGAGTAGGGATTGTCATGCAACGGATGCACTAGAGCTATAAATGTATGAAAGCTCAACAAAAGAAACTAAGTGGGTGTGCATCCAACTTGCTTGCTCACGAAGACCTAGGGCACTTGAGGAGGCCCATTGTTGGAATATACAAGCCAAGTTCTATAATGAAAATTCCCACTAGTATATGAAAGTGATAACTCAAGAGACTCTCTATATGAAGAACATGGTGCTACTTTGAAGCACAAGTGTCGAAAAAAGGATAGTAGCATTGCCCCTTTTTATTTATTTTCTTTGGGGGGGGCTTCTTTTTTATTTGGCCTTTCTCTTCTTTTTGGGGGGGGGGGACAATGCTCTATTGAATGATGATCATAACACTTCTATTTATTTACAACTTAATGATTACAACTCGATACTAGAACAAAGTATGACTCTATATGGATGCCTCCGGCGGTGTACCGGGATATGCAATGAATCAAGAGTGACAAGTATGAAAAATTATGAACGGTGGCTTTTCCACAAATACTTATGTCAACTACATGATCATGCTAAGCAATATGACAATGATGAATGTGTCATGATAAACTGGATGGTGGAAAGTTGCATGGCAATATATCTCGGAATGGCTATGGAAATGCCATAATAGGTAGGTATGGTGGCTGTTTTGAGGAAGATATAAGGAGGTTTATGTGTGAAAGAGTGTATCATATCACGGGATTTGGATGCACCGGCGAAGTTTGCGCCAACTCTCAATGTGAGAAAGGGCAATGCACGGTACCGAAGAGGCTAGCAAGGATGGAAGGGTGAGAGTGCGTATAATCCATGGACTCAACATTAGTCATAAAGAACTCACATACTTATTGCAAAAATCTACAAGTCATCAAAAACCTCGGCACTACGCGCATGCTCCTAGGGGGATAGATTGGTAGGAAAAGACCATCGCCCGTCCCTGACCGCCATTCATAAGGAGGACAATCAAATAACACCTCATGTTTCAAATTTGTTACACAATGTTTACCATACGTGCATGCTACGGGACTTGTAAACTTCAACACAAGCATTTGTCAGTTTCACAACTACTCAACTAGCATGACTTTGATATTATTACCTCCATATCTCAAAACAATCATCAAGCATCAAACTTCTCATAGTATTCAACACACTCATAAGAGAATTTTATTATTCTTGAATACCTAGCATATTAGGATTTTAAGCAAATTACCATGCTATTTAAGACTCTCAAAATAATCTAACTGAAGCATGAGAGTTCATCTATTTCTTCAAAATAAAACTACCACCATGCTCTAAAAGATATAAGTGAAGTACTAGAGCAAATGACAAACTACTCCGAGAGATTTAAGTGAAGATCAATGAGTAGTCGAATAATTATGCAACTATGTGAAGACTCTCTAACATTTAATAATTTCAGACCTTGGTATTCTATTCAAACAGCAAGAAAAGCAAAATAAAATGACATTCTAAGAATGGCAAGCATCATGTGAATAAGCAAAAACTTAGGATCAATCGATACTAACCGATAGTTGTTGAAGAAGAAAGGTGGGATGCCAACCGGGGCATCCCCAAGCTTAGACGCTTGAGACTTCTTGAAATATTATCTTGGGGTGCCTTGGGCATCCCCAAGCTTGAGCTTTTGTGTCTTCTTAATTCCTCTCATATCACGGTCTCCCTAAATCTCAAAAGCTTCATCCACACAAAACTCAACAAGGACTCGTGAGATAAGTTAGTATAAACCATTGCAAAAACCTTATCATACTATACTGTAGCAAATCACTAAAATTATTATTCAACATTGCATACTAAATGCCTCTGCATATTTAATAGTCCTATCCTCAAATAGAATCATTTAAGAAGCAAACATATGCAAACAATGCAAACATAACAGCAATCTGCCTAAACAGGATAGTCTGTAAAGAATGCTGCAACATCCATACTTCCCTAGCTCCAAAAATTATGAAAGAAAATTACCACTGTAGTAAATTTATCAGAGATTAATATGCAAAAGGTCTCAACATTTTATCACATTATGAATTTTCTAGGGAATTATTGCAACAGCGGTAAACTTTCTGTTTTCAAACAGCAACATGTATACTTGTAACATAGGCATAGTAAAGGCTATCAATGCCACTTTTATTGAAATAAAAGATGCAAAACATTGTTCTAAATAACAGCAAGCAAATCCTAACAAAATAAATTGACGCTCCAAGCAAAACACATATCATGTGGTAAATAAAAATATAGCTCCAAGTAAAGTTACCGATGAACGAAGACGAAAGAGGGGATGCCTTCCGGGTCATCCCCAAGCTTAGGCTCTTGTCTATCCTTGAATATTACCTTGGGGTGACTTGGGAATCCCCAAGCTTAGGATCTTGCCACTCCTTATTCCATAGTCCATCGAATCCTTACCCAAAACTTGAAAACTTCACAACACAAAACTTAACAGAAAAATCGTAAGCTCCGTTAGTATAAGAAAATAAATCACCACTTCAAGGTACTGTGATGAACTCATTATTTATTTGTATTGGTGTTAAACCTACTGTATTCCAACTTCTCTATGGTTTATAAACTATTTTACTAGCCATAGATTCATCAAAATAAGTAAACAACACATGAAAAATAGAATCTGTCAAAAACAGAACAGTCTGTAGTAATCTGGATCAAACGTATACTTCTAGAACTCATAAAATTCTCAAATAAATTTCTGGACCTGAGGAATTTATCTATTAATCATCTGAAAAAAAGAATTAACTAAATAGCACTCTCCAAATAAAAATGTCAGCAATTCTCGTGAGCGCTAAAGTTTCTGTTTTTTACAGCATGATCAACAAGACTATCCCCAAGTCTTCCCAAAGGTTCTACTTGGCACAAACACTAATTAAAAGCATAAAACCACATCTAAACAGAGGCTAGATGAATTATTCATTACTAAACAGGAACAAAAAGCAAGGAACAATAATAAAATTGGGTTGCCTCCCAACAAGCGCTATCGTTTAACGCCTCTAGCTAGGCATGATGATTTCAACGATGCTCACGTAAAAGATAAGAATTGAAACATAAAGAGAGCATCATGAAGAATATGAATAGTACATTTAATTCTAACATGATTCCTATGCATAGGGATTTTGTGAGCAAACAACTTGTGGGAACAATAATCAACTAGCATAGGAGGGCAAAACAAGCATAACTTCAAAATTTTAAGCACATAGAGAGGAAACTTGATATTATTGCAATTCCTACAAGCATATGTTCCTCCCTCATAATAATTTTCAGTAGTATCATGAGTGAATTCAACAATATAACCAGCACCTAAAGCATTCTTTTCATGATCTACAAGCATATAAATTTTATTACTCTCCACATAAGCAAAATTCTTCTCATGGATAATAGTGGGAGCAAACTCAACAAAATAACTATCATGTGATTGAAAATTAAGATCAAGATGACAAGTTTCATGGTTATCATTATTCTTTAAAGCATACGTGTGATCACAATAATCATCATAGATAGGAGGCATGCTTTCATCATAGTAAATTTGCTCATCAAAGCTTGGGGAATAAAAAATATCATCTTCATCAAACATAGCTTCCCCAAGCTTGTGGCTTTGCATATCATTAGCATCATGGATATTCAAGGAATTCATACTAACAACATTGCAATCATGCTCATCATTCAAATATTTAG
This sequence comes from Triticum dicoccoides, assembly GCF_002162155.2. Taxonomy (NCBI): domain Eukaryota; kingdom Viridiplantae; phylum Streptophyta; class Magnoliopsida; order Poales; family Poaceae; genus Triticum; species Triticum dicoccoides. Next base: position 649,528,322 of record NC_041392.1, read on the forward strand.
TGCCAAACATTTTATAGATTTCTTCTTCTAGCACTTGAGCACAATTATCCTTTCCATCATACTCACGAAAGATATTAAAAAGGTGAAGCGTATGAGACCAACTCAATTCTATTTTTTATAGTTTTCTTTTATAAACTAAACTAGTGATAAAACAAGAAACTAGAAGACTCGATTGCAAGATCTAAAGATATACCTTCAAGCACTCACCTTCCCGGCAACGGCGCCAGAAAAGAGCTTGATGTCTACTACACAACCTTCTTCTTGTAGACGTTGTTGGGCCTCCAAGTGCAGAGGTTTGTAGGACAGTAGCAAATGTCCCTCAAGTGGATGACCTAAGGTTTATCAATCCGTAGGAGGCGTAGGATGAAGATGGTCTCTCTCAAGCAACCCTGCAATCAAATAACAAAGAGTCTCTTGTGTCCCCAACACACCCAATACAATGGTAAATTGTATAGGTGCACTAGTTCTGCGAAGAGATGGTGATACAAGTGGTATATGGATAGTAGATATGGGTATTTGTAATCTGAAATTATAAAAACAGCAAGGTAACTAATGATAAAAGTGAGCGTAAACGGTATTGCAATGATAGGAAACAAGGCCTAGGGTTCATACTTTCACTAGTGTAAGTCCTCTCAACAAGGATCACATAACTATCCCTCAACATGCAACAAAGAGTCGCTCCAAAGTCACTAATAGCGCAGAACGAACGAAGAGATTATGGTAGGGTACGAAACCACCTCAAAGTTATTCTTTCCAATCAATCCGTTGGGATATTCCTATAAGTGTCACAAACAGCCCTAGAGTTCGTACTAGAATAACACCTTAAGACACACATCAACCAAAACCCTAATTTCACCTAGATACTCCAATGTCACCTCAAGTATCCATGGGTATGATTATATTATATGCATCACACAATCTCCGGTTCATCTATTCAACCAACACATAGGACCTCAAAGAGTGCCCCAAAGTTTCTACCGGAGAATCATGACGAAAACGTGTGCCAACCCCTATGCATAGGTTCATGGGCGGAACCCACAAGTTGATCACCAAAACATACATCAAGTGAATCACGTGATATCCCATTGTCACCACAGATATCCACGGCAAGACATACATCAAGTGTTCTCAAATCATTAAAGACTCAATCCGATAAGATTACTTCAAAGGGAAACTCAATTCATTACAAGAGAGAAGAGGAGGAGGAGAAACATAAGATCCAACTATAATAGCAAAGCTCGTGATACATCAAGATCGTGCCAAATCAAGAACACGAGAGACAGAGATCAAACACATAGCTACTGGTACATACCCTCAGCCCCGAGGGAGAACTACTCCCTCCTCGTCATGGAGAGCACCGGGATGATGAAGATGGCCACCGAAGATGGATTCCCCCTCCGGCAGGGTGCCGGAACGGGTCTAGATTGGCTTTCGGTGGCTACGGAGGTATCTGGCAGCGGAACTCCTGATCTATTATGCTCACGGATGTTTTTAGGGTATATGGAGATATATAGGCGGAAGAAGTACGTCAGGGGGGCCACGAGGGGCTCACGAGGGTGGAGGGCGCGCCCAGGGGGTGGGCACGCCCCCCTGCCTCGTGGCCTCCTTGTAGAGCCCCCGACGTGCACTCCAAGTCTTCTGGGCTTCTTTCCTTCCAAAAATGCGTTTCGTGAAGTTTCAGGTCAATTGGACTCCGTTTGATTTTCCTTTTCTTCAAAACCCTAATACTGGGTAAAACATAAACTGGCACAGGGCTCTGGGTTAATAGGTTAGTCCCAAAAATGATATAAAAGTGTATAATAAAGCCCATAAACATTCAAAACAGTAGATAATATAGCATGGAGCAATCAAAAATTATAGATACGTTGGAGACGTGTCATGTAGTTTGGAGAATTCAAATATATAATAGGACTATCATGTGTGGGTGCAATAGCAACAATGTCATTCTTAACATAAGGAACTATAGCAAGTTCATATACATAAGCATAATTCATCTTGGCATCTTGTCCACAAGCATAGCAAGCATCAAGTTCATCAAAAAGGGATATTTCAAAAGAATCAACGAGGTCATAGCAATCATCATAGCATTCATCCTTCGGTAAGAACCAAGGGGCATTAAATAATGTATGAGTTGAAGAGTTACTCTCATTAGAAGGTGGGCACGAGTAGCTGATCCGTTCTTCCTCCATTTGTTATTCGCTCTCCTCATCATCTTTTTCATCCAATGAGCTCGCAGTTTCATCAATTTCTTCTTCCATAGACTCCTGCAAAATATTAGTCTCTTCTTGGACACTGGAGGAGTCCTCAATATATGGTTTAACATAGGCATTAGAAGCATAATTATCATAAAAATATTTAAGTATAGCAAAATTTCCAGATTTGTAAAGAGTAGCATCATACTTTTCAATCAAAGAAGCAATTTCATAAGCACCCTTAAAAGCAACAAATTCTTCAATTTGTTTAGTATCAAAGTAATTATAAACACCTTTGGCATAAGAATATACAATTCCATTATCAATAAACTCACATTGGTAGGGAAGGTGTTTCTTAGGGTCTTCAGAACAACAAGTAAAATCATATAATTCACATAAATTCCAAGCATAGCATTGCATAGTATTAATTTGATGTTGTAAAAGTTTCCCTTTTTCAGATAAACAATGTCGCACAAAACAAGCATGCTCATCTAATGATTTTCCCTCAACTAAGCTAGTTGGGTTTTCAGCACGAGCACAAATGGATCGAAGATGATCCAAGTAGAAAGCTTCAGTAGTATGATATATTTTGGGTGCTTCTTCAACCATTGGTTTAGTAGGTACAACTAATTTTTTGGTATTTTGCGTTTCCTACCCATAACTAAAGATAGAAAACAAGAGCACAAAAAAATTACTTAGTGATAAAGCTTAGCACTATGATCGTTTAGTTTATTGCTATTGCTTTCTTCATGACTTATACATGTTCCTTTGACTATGAGATTATGCAACTCCCAAATACCGGAGGAACACTTAGTGTGCTATCAAACATCACAACGTAACTGGGTGATTATAAAGATGCTCTACAGGTCTCTCCGATGGTGTTTGTTGAGTTGGCATAGATCGATATTAGGATTTGTCACTCCGTGTATCGGAGAGGTATCTCTGGGCCCTCTCGGTAGTGCACATCACTATGAGCCTTGCAAGCAATGTGTCTAATGAGTCAGCCACGGGATGATGCATTACGGAACGAGTAAAGAGACTTGTCGATGACGAGATTGAACTAGGTATGATGATACAGACGATTGAATCTCGGGCAAGTAACATACCGATGACAAACGGAACAACGTATGTTGTTATGCGGTTTGACCGATAAAGATCTCCGTAGAATATGTAGGAACCAACATGAGCATCCAAGTTCCGCTATTGGTTATTGACCAAAGATGTGTCTCAGTCATGTCTACATAGTTCTTGAACCCGTAGGGTCCGCATGCTTAACATTCGATGACGATTTGTATTATGAGTTATGTGATTTATTGTACCGAAGGTTGTTCGGAGTCCCGGATGAGATCACGGACATGACAAGGAGTCTCAAAATGGTTGAGACATAAAGATTGATATATTGGACCATGTTATTCGGACACCGGAAGTGTTCCGGATGGTTTCGGATAAAACCAGAGTGCTAGAGGGGTTATCGGAACCCCCCGGGGAAGTAATGGGCCTTAGTGGGCCTTAGGGTAGAGAGAGGGCAGCAGCCAGGAGGTGGCGCCCCCCAAGGGGTGTGCGAATAGGGCTAGGGGAGGGGGGGCGGCCCCTCTTTCCCTCTCCCTCTCCCTCTCCTTCCTTCTTCTCCTACTTGGACTAGGAAAGGGGGGACCGGTTCCTACTTGGAGGCCTCATTTGGTTGCAAAGTGAAAATATTTCAGGGTAGTAATCCCACGAGGGGGAGTTTCCATGGTCATAGGAAATCCTCTCCCGCCACCGGGGGAGATCCCCACGTGAGTTTGGGGACAAGGGGGAGGGGAGGGAATCACGTCAGGGAAGTGCGAAATTTCTTGGAAAAGAAATATAGTATTCAAAAACCATGAAAACTAATTCCCTTTTTTCTTACAGAATCATCATAGTAGTACTGAAGTAAGTAATTTTCTAATTTCCATGCAAAATTCAGAAATGACAGAACAATGGAGAATAATTCTGTAATTTCAAGGATAAACCGGGAAATATGAAACACACATAATCAATAAAAAACACTTCAGTTCACATCACACACGCTGACCATAAATAACACAACACCGAGGATAAATTCCGGTGTGCTAATCATTGTTTAACATTTTTTTTAGACAAAAGGCAACAGCCGAGCCCAAGATTGGGCTCGAGCCTAGCCCGACTTTGAATTAACAAAGCCATCAACTGGAAGATTACAAGCAAACGCCCTCATGCGAAGAAAGAACAACACGGCAGTAAGATACATAAACGATGGACCACACCAAACTACTAACACGCTATGGAAACTGAAGATAATCATAAGAGAACGAAGCCGAAGACACTGAGGTCCTTCTCCAAGAATGCTGCACCAAGAACAATATCACACTGGCTCGGAGGAGATAGGGGCCGACACCAGCGCGGCATATGTTGTCACCATGCACCTATGGGCCCTGGCACGACACATCAGGTACACCATCTTCGAAGGAGTCCACTACCTCCTTTCTTGGATCGAAGGCGCCGCACCGTCGCAAGATGAGATGGATGCCTCCGAAAGATGGCCACATAGAGAAGGTCAGCGCATACCCAAAAAGATGTCGGAGGCTCTCCTTGAGCAGAACATCACCGCTGCACACATCCAACACTAGAGGGGGAAGTTCCATGTTAGGATAAGAGGGCCACACCGTCGCCGCCGCCCACCACCCACAAGCGCCAGCCGGCCACAAGGCTCACAAAGCGGAGCCTTCAAGAAGGGAACGGCACTGAGAGCACCACGGCGGCCCAACAAAGTTAGGGCTTTCGCCCGGGAGATCTAGGGGCAAGGGAAGTGAGGGGATGAGTCCATACCGACGCCTCCAAGGAGGGGAACGACACATTTAGTTCCATTAAAAAGATGTACATATGTGACTGATCCATACTGAAATGCGTTGTCACTAGAATAATCACTCTACTGAAACTTCCACCATCACCTTCTTTGAACATTTTCATTGGTTAGCTTTACGAAACCTGCAAATCAAAAAAGAACAATATAGTTACTATACAATATCACATTTTAAACTATATATAATCACATATGCATGGTTCTCAATGAAATAGATGCAAACATAATAAGCCAGACTGATTTATGTTCTAATAAATAAAATATTTTTCCCTTTGACTCCTAGACGACCACGGCATGAAAGCCATCATTTGGCAAGAAAAGAATGTTACACTGAAACCAGCTTGAAAATAGTCCTCGAAGCTTTTCAATTGTATAAACACTATTCCAATTGTATAATATTCAGAATAATATACACTGTCATGTCAGTTTCCTAGGAGTGGCAACATTAAGGTCAACACCCAGATGCATATATCTAGTCAGCACAAGATCCATACAATGACTATCTAATTAGTCTGGCTATACATGTGCATTGATGACTGTCTAATCAGCACACAACCGGATGTGTATTTCCAAGAAAACTGACATATATGGTATAGGGCTAGGGCTACAAATTATTCAGGTGACAACCTTCAAAAATTCTTCATGGATGAAAAGCCAAGAACACAACTGCTCTGGATCTTAGTGTACAAAATAAAATAGAAACATTCCTTGGAAGATCTGGAATATAGCATCATAACATCTAGCGGAGAGCAGGAGGAGGGGACAAACTTTGGTCGAAGGAAGAGGAAGATGAACGTCGGGTCATCATGATGAAACTTTGGTCGAAGGAAGAAAGAACACATAATAAATGAAGAACACAAGAAGCGAAAGTGCATTAGCTACTAGGCTTGGTCCCAACAAAACTAAGTAGACTAATTTCAACTAAAACTAGCAACAAAAGATTCATCATGTAAACGGTCATCTCGCAAAAAAGGGTTAAAACTAGTCTGCCACTAGGAGGTCGAAAAGGTTCAAAACTAGTCTTGATTACAGTAATGAAATAAAGTTCTGAAGCACATAAAAAAGTAGCAGCTACACCTTTCAATTCAAGCAACAAATAATTTGAAAGTTGGCTCATGGATTTAGATTTCAATGACATAATACATTCATAGTTGAGAAGAACTGATTAAGTATGCACTTCCATAAAAAGCATATGAAACAACAGTACTACAAATGTTTCATAAGAAACAGTTTGTCATCAACGATAAGTATTATATATGAAACAATGCATTATTTCATATGAAACGTCAGGAAACCTAGGAGAACTGGAAAAGAAACAAAATCAATGCATATGAAACATTGATCTGATATATATTTCAGTTCCTGATACGTCCATTTTGCATCATGCTTTTATATCAATATTTATTACATTATGGGCTGTTATTACACATTATGTCACAATACTTATGCCTATTCTCTCTTATTTTAATAGGTTTACATAAAGAGGGAGAATGCCGGCAGCTGGGATTCTGGGCTGGAAAAGGAGCAAATATTAGAGACCTATTCTGCACAGCTCCAAAAGCCCTGAAACTTCATGGGAGATGTTTTCCAAATATATAGAAAATACTCAGCAGAAGAAACTCACCAGGGGGGGCACACCATGCCCACGAGGGTGGGGGGCGCGCCCTACCCCCCTGGGCGCGCCCCCCTACCTCGTGGGCCCCCTGGTGGCCCTCCGGTGGCCATCTTCTGCTATATGGAGTCTTTCGATGGGAAAAAAATCATAAGCCATCTTCTCGGACGAAACTCCGCCGCCACGAGGTGGAACCTTGGCAGAACCAATCTAGGGCTCTGGCGGAGCTGTTCTGCCGGGGAAACTTCCCTCCCGGAGGGGGAAATCATCGCCATCGTCATCACCAACGCTCCTCTCATCGGGAGGGGGCAATCTCCATCAACATCTTCATTAGCACCATCTCATCTCAAAACCCTAGTTCATCTCTTGTATCCAATTCTTGTCTTCAAGTCTGGGATTGGTGCTAGTAGGTTGCTAGTAGTGTTAATTACTCCTTGTAGTTGATGCTAGTTGGTTTAATTGGTGGAAGATCATATGCTCAGATCCTATATGCATATTAATACCCCTCTGATTATGAACATGTTTATGCTTTGTGAGTAGTTAATTTTGTTCCTGGGGACATGGGAGAAGTCTTGCTATTAGTAGTCATGTGAATTTGGTATTCGTTCGATATTTTGATGAGATGTATGTTGTCTCTCCTCTAGTGGTGTTATGTGAACGTCGACTACATGACACTTCACAATTGTTTGGGCCTAGAGGAAGGCATTGGGGAGTAATAAGTAGATGATGGGTCGCTAGAGTGACAGAAGCTTAAAGCCTAGTTTATGCGTTGCTTCGTAAGGGCTGATTTGGATCCATATGTTTCATGCTATGGTTAGGTTTACCTTAATACTTTTGTTGTAGTTGCGGATGCTTGCAATAGAGGTTAATCATAAGTGGGACGCTTGTCCAAGTAAGGGCAGCACCCAAGCACCGGTCCACCCACATACCAAATTACCAAAGTACCGAACGCGAATCATATGAGCGTGATGAAAACTAGCTTGATGATATTCCCATGTGTCCTCGGGAGCGCTTTACATCATATAAGAGTTTGTCCAGGCTTGTCCTTTGCTACAAAAGGATTGGGCCACCTTGCTGCACTTTATTTACTTTTGTTACTTGTTGCTCATTACAAATTATCCTATCACAAAACTATCTGTTACCACTTATTTCAGTACTTGCAGAGAATACCTTGCTGGAAACCGCTTATCATTTCCTTCTACTCCTCGTTGGGTTCAACACTCTGACTTATTGAAAGGACTACGATAGATCCCCTATACTTGTGGGTCATCAAGACTCTTTTTTGGCGCCATTGCCGGGGAGTGAAGCGCCTTTGGTAGGTGGAATTTGGTAAGGAAAAATGTATATAGTGTGCTGAAATTTACTGTCACTTGTTACTATGGAAAGTAATCCTCTGAGGGGCTTGTTTGGGGTATCTTCACCCCGACCAGTAGAGCAAAGAGTTGCTCCTCAACCTATTGAACCTACTGAAAATTAATATGAAAATGAAAATGCTTACTTTGAAGTTCCTGCTGGTATGATAGAAAAACTGCTAGCTAATCCTTTTCTAGGAGACAGAACAAAACATCCTGATGAACATCTGATATATGTGGATGAAGTTTGTGGATTATTTAAGCTTGCAGGTGTACCCGGAGATGTTGTTAAGAAGAAGGACTTCCCTTTATCTTTGAGGGGAGATGCATCGACATGGTATAGGCTATGTGATGATATGAGGTCTTGGAATTACAAATGATTGAAATTGGAATTTCATCAGAAGTTTTATCCTATGCATCTTGTTCATCGTGATCGCAACTATATATATATAATTTTTGGCCTCGCGAAGGAGAAAGCATCGCTCAAACTTGGGGGAGGCTTAAATCAATGTTATATTCATGCCCCAATCATGAGCTCTCAAGAGAAATGATTATTCAAAAAATTTATGCTCAGCTTTCTGGTAACAATCGCACCATGCTTGATACTTCTTGTGCTGGCTCTTTTATGATGAAGACTATTGAATTCAAATGGAATTTATTGGAAAGAATTGAACGCAACTCTGAAGATTGGGACCTCGACAATGGTAAGGAGTCAGGTATTACACCTAGTTTTGATTGTGTTAAATCTTTTATGGGTACCGATATTTTTCGTAAATTTAGCACTAAATATGGACTTGACTCTGAGATAGTAGCTTCTTTCTGTGAATCTTTTGCTACTTATGTTGACCTCCCCAAGGAGAAGTGGTTTAAATATCATCCTCCCATAGAAGTAAAAGTAGCTGCACCTATTAAAGTTGAAGAAAAGACTATCACTTATAATGATCCTATTGTTCCTACTTCTTATGTTGAGAAACCACCTTTCCCTGTTAGGATAAAGGGTCATGCTAAAGCTTCAACTTTAGTCCGTAAAAGCAATATTAAACATATACACCTCCTGAGCAAGTTAAAGTTGAACCTAATATTGCTATTGTTAAAGATCTCTTGTCTGATAATATTGATGGGCATGTTATTTATTTCTGTAACGAAACTACTAGAATTGCTAAACCTTGTGCTAAAGATAAACCTAGACCTGTGGTAGGCATGTCTGTTATTTCTGTTAAAATAGGAGATCATTGTTATCATGGCTTATGTGACATGGGTGCTAGTGCTAGCGCAATACCTCATTCCTTATACAAAGAAATTATGCATGAGATTGCACCTGCTGAAATAGAAGATATTGATGTCACAATTAAACTTGCCAATAGAGATACTATTTCACCAATGGGAATTGTTAGAGATGTTGAAGTTTTGTGTGGGAAAACTAAATATCCTACTGATTTTCTTGTTCTTGGTTCCCCACAAGATAGCTTTTGTCCCATTATATTTGGTAGACCCTTCTTGAACACTGTTAATACTACCATAGATTGCAAAAGAGATGTTGTTACTGTCGGTTTAGATGATATGACTCATGAATTTAATTTCTCTAAATTTAGTAGACAACACCATGAAGAAGAATTACCTAGTAAGGATGAAATTATTGGTCTTGCTTCTATTGCCGTACCTCCTAGTGATCCTTAGAACAATATTTGCGAGACCATGAAAATGATATGTTTATGAATGAAAGAAGGGAATTAGATGAAGTTTTCTTTAAACAAGAACCTATTTTGAAAACTAATTTAGCTGTTGAAATCCTAGGAGATCCCCCTCCACGCAAGGGTGATCCCGTGTTTGAGCTTAAACCGTTACCTAATACTCTTAAATATGCCTATCTTGATGAGAAAAAGATATATCCTGTTATTATTAGTGCTAACCTTTCAGAGCATGAGGAAGAGAGATTATTGAAAACTCTGAAGAAGCACCGTGCTGCTATTGGGTATACTCTTGATGATCTTAAGGGCATTAGTCCCACTCTATGTCAACATAAAATTAATTTGGAAGAAGATGCTAAACCAGTTCGTGATCATCAATGCCAGCTGAATCCTAAAATGACAGAAGTGGTAATAAAGGAGATACTAAAGCTCCTTGAGGCAGGTATAATTTATCCCGTTGCTGATAGTGAGTGGGTAAGTCATGTCCATTGTGTCCCTAAGAAGGGAGGTATTACTGTTGTTCCTAATGATAAAGATGAATTGATCCCTCAAAGAATTATTACAGGTTATAGGATGGTAATTGATTTCCGCAAATTAAATAAGGCAACTAAAAAGGATCATTACCCCTTACCTTTTATTGATCAAATGCTAGAAAGATTATCCAAGCATACACATTTTTGCTTTCTAGATGGTTATTCTGGTTTCTCTCAAATACCCGTGTCAGCCAAAGATCAATCAAAGACTACTTTTACATGCCCTTTTGGTACTTTTGCTTACAGACGTATGCCTTTTGGTTTATGTAATGCACCTGCTACCTTTCAAAGATGCATGATGGATATATTCTCTGACTTTTGTGAAAAGATTTGTGAGGTTTTCATGGACGACTTTTCCGTCTATGGATCTTCTTTTGATGATTGCTTGAGCAACCTTGATCGAGTTTTGCAGAGATGCGAATAAACTAATCTTGTCTTGAATTGGGAAAAGTGCCACTTTATGGTTAATGAAGGTATTGTCTTGGGGCACAAAGTTTCTGAAAGAGGTATTGAAGTTGATAAAGCCAAGGTTGATGCTATTGAAAAGATGCCATGTCCCAAGGACATCAAAGGTATAAGAAGTTTCCTCGGTCATGCCGTTTTTTATAGGAGGTTCATTAAGGACTTCTCAAAAATTTTGTTGACACACGAACACGTCACGTGTACCCTCGACGCCGGGGGTGATGCACCGCAGCTCACGTCGAAGGAGACCCGACCGACAGCGCGATACGCAAGACAGTCGACGGGCGCTTTTGTAGACCCGAAAACCCCACACCCCCGGGAGGGACCCCGTCAGGGAGTGCGGCGGCTATGGGCTGCCCTAGGTCGATTCGCTCGCCCCTAGAGCCTCGTGGATCGCTGCCCTCCAATGCGAAGAACGAACGAAGAACGAGAAAGAAAGATACAAGGGTAGGGGATAAAGATAGATGAACACAAAAGTATAATAGATTGATTGGTTCGATTGGTGTTGTTCAATCGGCCGTCACCCCCAACATATATAAGAGGCGGCTGGACTTCCCGTACAAGTAAAGGATTCATCTAGGCTTTCCTTACAGGAAAAATTACATCAATTCGCGTCCTAGAGTCCTAGTTCTATTCCAACTCGGATTCAGTCTGAATCTGGCCCAACTTCTGTCTTCCTCCTTGTGCAGGCCGCCGAGCCTCCATATGACCTCCGATCAAGATGGCCCAAACATCAAACTTGTGCACCTCGACGATACGAACAACTCTCATGTTAACCACTTTTTCAAATAAAGCCATCTTGAATACTTTTCGAGGTCGTTTTTACCTTCCAGTCAGACTCGGTCTTGCGGTAGACTGAATTATCCGAGTGTTGTAGTGAATTTGCAGGTCATATACTATCTCTGATGACGATGACTCCAAAACCAAAGTTTACCGTCTTGATGATACGCACAACTTCTGTATTGAACACTTCTTCATCCGAGATTATCTTGATAAACTTTTGGGCACATGTTCACTTTCATTCGGATTTGAGCTCATCCACTCGGATATTAGAGTCTTTCACTCGACTGGACCTTTTCACTCGGATGACTATATTTTCACTCGGAAGACAATCTTTCACTCGGATGATGACCACATTTTCAGTCGGAAGACAATCTTTTACTTGATAGACCAATTTTCACTCGACCTTTTACTCAATCGACCTTTTACTCGATCGGTAGGTTTTCACTCGACTTTTTACTCGATCGGTAGGTTTTCACTCGACCTTTTACTCGATCGGTAGGTTTTCACTCGACCTTTTACTCGATCGGTAGGTTTTCACTTGACCTTTTACTCGATCGGTAGGTTTTCACTCGACCGGTGAGTTTTCACTCGGATGGTAAGTTTTTCACTCGACCAAAAACATAGCCTGATCTTGATTTGTCTCTCCAAGTCTCATACGACCTCGGATTGAGACGAATTATATATGAAAATCGATCGGCTCGACGAGACGAAACTTTTCTGTGTTGAAGGTTTTTCAATTCAAGGCCGTCTTGAAGGCCGAATTGCTCACGCATTGCGTCAGACACTCATTAACATGTGTCTGGTGTCAAGCGTAATATTTTGGTCTCTGGCCTGTCCAGACCGTATTGACTATAACTTTTGCATATGAACTCGGATTGAGATGATTTATATATGAAAATCGATCGCCTCGACGAGACGAAGACAACTCCTTCAGAGCACTCCTTCATCTGAGGCCATATTGAGGGTGTAATCG
>NC_041392.1:649540786-649577170 GCF_002162155.2 Triticum dicoccoides
ATAATTGTTATCGGCCATATGCTTAGGCTTGTTGTTTCTTGGGTAGAGCATTTTCAGATAATAGTCGTCTGAGAACAACCATTGGATGCCACGAATGCCTTCATGTCAGTCTCTCATGTCAATCCTTGACTTGACCTTTATCCAAGTACTCTATGGGGATATTAGAACCATTCGCGATACCGGTTGCCAAAAGATTATGTCCATGAACCTTAAAGGAACCATCAACTATTCGGTGAGTCCCCTCATTGTTGATAAAAAATACTCCATCAAGTCTCTGCCGAATAATGTCTGTCTCCTAACTTGGATCCTGCAGATAAGAGAAACTTTCTCCAGCCAGCTATATGACTCGCACTAGATCCATCAATGGCCGACTCCACCGTGGAGTCAGCCGCAACTCGTGAGGTCAATGTTTGAGTGATTCGTCGATGCATATAAGGATAACATTTATTGGACGGTTGGCAACGAATCATTTTAAACCTTGATGCATACAACTCTTGTAGTGGTTAGAAGTCCTTTAGCCCGAATAACACAGCATATTCGGCTTGATTATTAGTCGTGTAAGCTCTACCCGACAAGAAGTCTTGAAATCCATCCCGTGAAGAAATATGTCAATAATACCGACTCTGGGCGCTGCTAAACTGAATCATGAAAATAATCTCCACAAGACTTTGACTTGGCATCCAGGGAGAACGGACCGATAAATGTGATGTCACACCCCTGTCCTTCGGTCTCTGAGTCAACATTGCCTTGCCCCCCGAGTGAACGAAGCTTCATTCATCTCGGTGACACACTTTCTCTGGATCACCACAATGAACACAATTAGTCAGATGCCAGCTTTGTCAACACAATGTACTCTTAGGGCGACATGCAAATATCGGCCAAATGTCCTTATCTCATAGGACCTGGAGAACCCGTCCACCAAAGTGTGAATAGACGAAATAATTCAGATGTTTCAGCCGGGGATAAGTTCTGGGACGCTTTCTTTGATGGAACGACTGAAGAACATGGACGATGTGCCATTTGGAGTCTCCTATAATGAGATGAAAACTGTCGACTCTGCCTGCCGGCTTCACACTTGTCCTCTTTTACTCTTGCTGACTTCGCAATAGGAGATATGGTGCCGCTTTTGAGTCGAGGATTTCCCTTGGGAACCCAAGCCATGTTCCTCTTCTCCACCTCTTTGGCCCTAAGCCAATTCAGCTTTTTCTGTTGCGAATATGGTAAGCCGAGTGGGCATCCCGGCTGTGACTTTGGTTTACGCACTGGCAAGTTCTTCCTGGCTTTGGGCACCTCCAGCTTGGCCTTTCCAAACTCGGCGATTGGATCCTTGAAAGTTACTTGCTTCACTTTCTTGTCCTTAGTAGTCAACATAGACTCGACTGTCTTTTTGTCATCTAGAGTCGGATCTGAAATAGCACATTTGCGGCCATCCTTTTTCACTCGGTATACTTGCTTGACCATGTCCATCTTCTTCGCTGTGCTCCAGACCGATACTTTTTGGTTGAGTCGGTCTTTAGCATGTGGTTGTTGAACAAATGACGATCCTCTAGGAGCTGCATAATTTTGTTGAGGTGGTTTAGAATATGATGGATGGTGTGCCCTTGATTTATACTTGCCCAATGATTGATATGAATAATAGTCGGCAGGGGGAGGTATCCATGACATCGGCATTGGTGGCCCAAAAGGAGGATATGGAGTCTGCTTGCTCAACATCTTCCTTCGCCAATCCTTGTCTTCAAATTTATGCCTTGGGGTGACTTCGATGCTTTTGTTTCACTCGGCCGATAAGCACTCTTTGCCTCACTTATCTTCTGATATTTTTCTAATAACTGTGCGAAAGTGACTTTCGGCTTTCTACCTTTGTGCTTACCATGGCCTTTGCTTTCTTTAGTTGTGTTTGCATCGGTCTTCGAATTTCCTGGTTGCCCCCCAGTGCTAGATGTCTCCATTGTAGATTTCATGGAATTCTCATCTTCGAGATTGTTGTGGATGCACTTTCTAACAATATCCTTGCTCGAAGACTTGACCCCATCATCATTGGTGTGAACCTGTCGACCTTTTGATGAATCGGCTTGAGGTAACCGAGTCAACATTTGATCGTCATCAAGGCCAATCTGATACGACTGGCCATATGCTCGTGCCTCAACAAACTCCAATCGTCCTATGTTGTCCGATTGCTCGACTTGATGGATCATGTTGCAATCTTTGACATTTTTCTCGAATAAACATTGCATTCGCTCTTGTCTTGACGACTCGACATCGTGATCAATTATAATAATAGGATTAGTCAGCGATGTACCGATGATGTGATCAACTATGCCTGCACTGGACGTACACTCCTGGTCCATTAAACGATATTGTGATATCGGCTCTGAAACAAAACAACCGAGTGGTGCCAGCTTAGTGTCATCTGACTCGGCTATGCATTGATTTTCGTCGTCCTTTCCCGATGCTTTTGAATCGGCTATCCTGGAGAACTTTGAACCTGGCTTTATATTCCTACAACCAAAATAATTACAGAATATATGTCTCATCTGAGACCAAATGTTAGCCAGGCATGAAACAAACAAAGTTGCCCATATGAATATAAAGTTCAGTCGGCATGACGGGAACAACTTTGGTTGCGATAAGTTGTCACTATTAGCCTCTATGAATGGTGCCATGTGTTGATCAGCATGATTAGTAACAAGATAATTCGAAACAAACAGATTACTCTTCTCGATCGGTCTTTCAAAATTAATTAGAATCTTACTAACGGGTGCATCAACAATATGATTTTGACCGAATCGAAAACTGAGTAAACTCTCGGCTAGGTGTACCTTTGTGAAGTCATTGGAACGAGAAGATGGTTGCACCACTAGAACAATACCTTGCTCCACTTCTGAATAATTCTTGAATGCGTCTTCTTCTTTTTCTGGATCTCGTGCCTCATCACTCGAATTGATTGAGCAGATTTCACTCGGATTGCCTGAGTATACTTCACTCGGATTACCCAAGTGGATTTCACTCGGACGCTCTTTGTCAGTTGAACTTTGCTCAGGTGCACGCTTTGGTTCTTGATCTTTATCACTAGCCAAACTTTGTTTGGCCATATAACTTTTCTCTTGATGCTCATCAATTTCTTTGGCACGGAACTCATAGGGCAGCATGTAAGCTCCCTCACATCCAGAAAAATCTAACACGGCCAACTCGTTGCGTTTACCGTTCCTTTGCTCGGCGAAACTTGCATCTTCTGTTTTAGCACACGCGGCAATAATTGGCTTGATGCACTCGACTTTAGCCGGCGATGCACTCATCTGGAATGATGCACTCGACTGGCATGATGTACTCAGACAGGTTGATGCACTCGGCTGGTATGATGTACTCGGTATGGACTCTATGCACTCGGTTGTAACCGTCTCTGTGCTCAATCTGGTTTCAACTGAATCCACCATCGTCTTTTCTTTAAAGGAATCGTTCGACTCGGCTGTAGATGACTTATTCATATTTGACTCAGTTTCAACCGAATCAACCATATTAGCCGAGTGAACCCTTTCTTGCTGATTTGCTTGCAAACCTTCTTGCTTCAATATCGCAGAAGGGCCAACATAGTTGCTGGATGGAGGAAGGCACTTGACGTATTCTTGCAAATATTCCTCTCCACGGCTCTTCTTGAGTGCTTCGTAAGCCTGTTGATATTCTGCTGGTAATTCCTCAAGAGTTGGCGTAGTAAATTCGCTGACGCTATTCCCTGTGAGCTTTGGCTTGATCTTGTCCACTTGGGCCACATATTTTTCTGTAAACTCGGCCCTACTTGGATTGGCTTGCCCCCCAATACTTTTATGATCTTTCGGCAATGAAGTAATGTTGCCGAAATTTTGCAATTGTATAGGGGGTGTATAGCATGCTGCAGTGATAGGTGAAGACATGTGCACTACTGTCGAATATTCTCTCTCGCCAATTTGATCAATCGGCAAAACTTTGTCTTCCTTCAGAACCCTAGCTCTTATTGCATCATAATCAGGAACTAATCCCTTTTCATGTTTCCCAAGGCAAATAGCACTAATCTTCTTATTTTGGGCTAAAGTTTTTAATGCAGCCAGAGCCACCTCATCTCCTGTAATATTAGGCACGTATGCTCCTGCAGAATCTCCATTCACTCGGCCATAACCACAAAGGTGATCCGAGTCATAAATATTTTTAGTTTCATATGCCACCGAACAATTAATCTCACGAGGTGTAGTATATGATGTTTGAGGATAACTGGCCAAATAGCTAATGGAAGCATGGCCGATTCCCCCATCCATCGGCATGTTTGGGGATGAACCCACATATTGCGAGTCGGTTGCCGATGGATAAAACAGTGAGACACCCTCCTGTAATTGAGGTGTCATATATTGATCACTCGAACAAATCGTGTTGTTCACCGGCATATTGAAAGATGTTGCCGATGCACGAAAGTTCAGATTCGTAGGTTGCATGTCGCGATTCTGTAACTTCCAAGTTTCTCCAACGGAATAACTAGTCGGCCTTTGCTCGTTAGGGCTAGCCGACATGACATGTCCATTGAAAGATCTAGCAACATCAACATAATGGCTATTTGCATCTACATAAGGAGATTGATGATACATGTTACCGTTGTAGATTGCAGCCGCTTGATGACGCTCTCCTCGTAGCAAGAACATGCTGGAAACTGTTCAAAGCTTCGTCCCCAGCGGAGTCGCCAAAAAGTGTGTTGACACACGAACACGTCACGTGTACCCTCGACGCCGGGGGTGATGCACCGCAGCTCACGTCGAAGGAGACCCGACCGACAGCGCGATACGCAAGACAGTCGACGGGCGCTTTTGTAGACCCGAAAACCCCACACCCCCGGGAGGGACCCCGTCAGGGAGTGCGGCGGCTATGGGCTGCCCTAGGTCGATTCGCTCGCCCCTAGAGCCTCGTGGATCGCTGCCCTCCAATGCGAAGAACGAACGAAGAACGAGAAAGAAAGATACAAGGGTAGGGGATAAAGATAGATGAACACAAAAGTATAATAGATTGATTGGTTCGATTGGTGTTGTTCAATCGGCCGTCACCCCCAACATATATAAGAGGCGGCTGGACTTCCCGTACAAGTAAAGGATTCATCTAGGCTTTCCTTACAGGAAAAATTACATCAATTCGCGTCCTAGAGTCCTAGTTCTATTCCAACTCGGATTCAGTCTGAATCTGGCCCAACTTCTGTCTTCCTCCTTGTGCAGGCCGCCGAGCCTCCATATGACCTCCGATCAAGATGGCCCAAACATCAAACTTGTGCACCTCGACGATACGAACAACTCTCATGTTAACCACTTTTTCAAATAAAGCCATCTTGAATACTTTTCGAGGTCGTTTTTACCTTCCAGTCAGACTCGGTCTTGCGGTAGACTGAATTATCCGAGTGTTGTAGTGAATTTGCAGGTCATATACTATCTCTGATGACGATGACTCCAAAACCAAAGTTTACCGTCTTGATGATACGCACAACTTCTGTATTGAACACTTCTTCATCCGAGATTATCTTGATAAACTTTTGGGCACATGTTCACTTTCATTCGGATTTGAGCTCATCCACTCGGATATTAGAGTCTTTCACTCGACTGGACCTTTTCACTCGGATGACTATATTTTCACTCGGAAGACAATCTTTCACTCGGATGATGACCACATTTTCAGTCGGAAGACAATCTTTTACTTGATAGACCAATTTTCACTCGACCTTTTACTCAATCGACCTTTTACTCGATCGGTAGGTTTTCACTCGACTTTTTACTCGATCGGTAGGTTTTCACTCGACCTTTTACTCGATCGGTAGGTTTTCACTCGACCTTTTACTCGATCGGTAGGTTTTCACTTGACCTTTTACTCGATCGGTAGGTTTTCACTCGACCGGTGAGTTTTCACTCGGATGGTAAGTTTTTCACTCGACCAAAAACATAGCCTGATCTTGATTTGTCTCTCCAAGTCTCATACGACCTCGGATTGAGACGAATTATATATGAAAATCGATCGGCTCGACGAGACGAAACTTTTCTGTGTTGAAGGTTTTTCAATTCAAGGCCGTCTTGAAGGCCGAATTGCTCACGCATTGCGTCAGACACTCATTAACATGTGTCTGGTGTCAAGCGTAATATTTTGGTCTCTGGCCTGTCCAGACCGTATTGACTATAACTTTTGCATATGAACTCGGATTGAGATGATTTATATATGAAAATCGATCGCCTCGACGAGACGAAGACAACTCCTTCAGAGCACTCCTTCATCTGAGGCCATATTGAGGGTGTAATCGACCGAAAAGCACTCAGAACATTAAATTTTTTCACTCGGAGTACAACTTCGGCCACTGAGATGAGGTCGGATGTTGATGACTTAAAAATCAAAGTTGTTCCACTCGGCGGCCTGAAACTTTTCATGCTTAAAACTCTTTCACTTGAGGCCATCTTACTTGCCTTTTGTTCCTTGCCAAAATCCGGTGTCAACAAATTTCTCGGCCTCTGACTAATTTATTACAAAAAGATATACCATTTGTCTTTGATGATGATTGCGTAGAAGCATTTGAAATACTTAAGAAAGCATTGATTTCTGCACCTATTGTTCAGCCACCTGATTGGAATTTACCCTTTGAAATTATGTGTGATGCTAGTGATTATGTTGTAGGTGTTGTTCTAGGACAAAGAGTTGATAAGAAACTAAATGTTATTCAATATGCTAGTAAAACTCTAGACAATGCTCAAAGAAACTATGCTACTACTGAAAAAGAATTCTTAGCAGTTGTATTTGCTTGTGATAAGTTTAGACCTTATATTCTTGATTCTAAAGTAACTATCCACACTAATCATGCTGCTATTAAATATCTTATGGAAAATAAAGATGCCAAACCTAGACTTATTAGATGGGTTCTCTTACTACAAGAATTTGATTTGCATATTGTTGATAGAAAAGGAGCCGAGAACCCCGTTGCAGACAACTTGTCTAGTTTAGAAAATGTGCTTGATGACCCACTACCTATTGATGATAGCTTTCCTCATGAGCAATTAAGTGTCATAAATGCTTCTCATACTGCTCCATGGTATGCTGATTATGCTAATTACATTGTTGCTAAGTTATACCACCTAGTTTCACATACCAGCAAAAGAAAAAGTTCTTCTATGATTTGAGGCATTACTTTTGGGATGACCCAGATGGTGTTATTAGATATTGTGTACCTGAGCATGAACAGGAACAGATCCTACGCAAGTGTCACTCCGAAGCTTATGGAGGACACCATGCTGGAGATAGAACTGCACATAAGGTACTGCAATCTAGGTTTTATTGGCCTACTCTCTTCAAGGATGCCCGTAAGTTTGTCTTATCTTGTGATGAATGTCAAAGAATTGGTAATATTAGTAGACGTCAAGAAATGCCTATGAATTATTCACTTGTTATTGAACCATTTGATGTTTGGGGCTTTGATTATATGGGACCCTTTCCTTCCTCTAATGGATATACACATATTTTAGTTGCTGTTGATTACGTTACTAAGTGGGTAGAAGCTATTCCAACTAATAGTGTTGATCATAACACTTCTATTAAAATGCTTAAAGAAGTTATTTTTCCAAGATTTGGAGTCCCTAGATATTTAATGACTGATGGTGGTTCACATTTTATTCATGGTGCTTTCCGTAAAATGCTTGCTAAATATGATGTTAATCATAGAATTGCATCTCCTTATCACCCTCAGTCTAGTGGTCAAGTAGAATTGAGTAATAGAGAACTCAAATTAATTTTGCAAAAGACTATTAATAGGTCTAGAAAGAATTGGTCCAAGAAACTAGATGATGCATTATGGGCCTATAGAACTGCATATAAAATCCTATGGGTATGTCTCCATATAAAATGGTCTATGGAAAAGCATGTCACTTACCTCTCGAACTAGACACAAGGCTTATTGGGCTATTAAAGAACTTAATTATGATTTTAAACTTGCCGATGAGAAGAGGTTATTTGATATTAGCTCACTTGATGAATGGAGAACCCAAGCCTACGAAAATGCCAAGTTGTTTAAAGAAAAAGTTAAAAGATGGCATGACAAAAGGATACAAAAGAGTGAGTTTAATGTAGGTGATTATGTATTTCTATACAACTCTCGTTTAAGTTTTTTTGCAGGAAAACTTCTCTCTAAATGGGAAGGTCCTCACGTCATCGAGGAGGTCTACCGTTCCGGTGCCATAAAAATCAACAACTTCGAAGGCACAAATCCGAAGGTGGTGAACGGTCAAAGAATCAAACATTATATCTCAGGTAATCCCATAAATGTTGAAACCAATGTTATTGAAACCGTAACCCGGGAGGAATACATAAGGGACACTTTCCGGAACGTTTCAGACTCCGAAAAGGAATAGGTATGTGGTACGGTAAGTAAACCGACTCCAAAACAATTTTTAAGGCAATATTTCTCTGTTTTGGAATATTTAGAAAAATAGAAAAATAAGTAGACACGAGGGTGAAGGGTGCGCCCTACCCTACTGGGGGCGCCCCCTACCTCGTGGGCACCTCGTGTGCTCTCCGGACTCCATTTTCGTACATGACACATATTTTGGTCGGTAAAAATTCATTATATAATCTCCTGGGGGTTTTGACTCCCATATCACGCAAATATCTCTTGTCTTTGTTTTGAGTTGTCCTTCTGCAGATAGAGCAACATGTCGTCCTAGGATTCGGAAGGAGAAAGCTACGTGGCTGATTACCTTGCAGATCCTAAGGTCTATGGGGATGTGGAGCATTGCAGTTGGACTACGGAAGAAGAAGAGGACTATGAACCCAAGGGAAAGGGGGAGACGAGCTCAGATGAAGACGAAGTCCCACTACCTCAACCTGGGGACATGCATGTGGACTTCAAAAAGTCAGGCCTCCCAGATAGGGTAAAGAAACCTAAGATCGAGTTTATCCCTTTTCGCCTCTTGCAGGAAAACAAGAAGGAACTATGCAAAAAGATACTGAGCTTGGAGCAGGAGATCGAGGACCTAAGGGACCAAAATTCTGTCCTCAAGCACAAATTAAGGAAGAAGCCTACGCCATCAACAAAATCACCACCGTCTCCATCAACAAAGCAGAATTGAGTATCTGGTATGGGCACTCCACTTGGCAACTGCCAAGCTTGGGGGAGTGCCCCGGTATCGTATCACCATCACTTTTATCTTTACCGTTTTTCTTAGTTTGATCCTTTTGGTAATATCTTGATCTAGTAGAATAAAAGTTCTTAGTATGATCTAGTTGTGAGTTTTGCTTTATTATCCTTCTATGTAATCGAGTCCGTGAGCTATATAATAAAGATTAGTGTTGAGTCAAGGGCTTGATTATTTTGCCATGATCCTAAGGGAATAAAAGAAAAGAGAAAGAGATAAAAAGAAACAAAGAGATCATGTGAGTCTTATGGAGAGTAATGAGCTCACATAGAAAGAGTATGATGAATAAAAGTTGTTGAGGATTGACAAACACAGTTTTGCTCATCGTTGCAATTAATAGGAAGTAATAAAGAAAGAGAGGTCTTCACATATAAATATACTATCTTGGACATCTTTTATGATTGTGAGCACTCATTAAAATATGACATGCTAAAGAGTTGACATTGGACAAGGAAGACAATGTAATGGATTATGATTTCTTACATCTGAGATAAATTATATTGTCTTGGATCTTCCAACATGATGAGCTTGCCTTTCCCCCTCATGCTAGGCAAATTCATTGCACCAAGTAGAGATACTACTTGTGCTTCCAAATACCCTTAAACCAGTTTTGTCATGAGAGTCCACTATACCTACCTATGGATTGAGTAAGATCCTCTAAGTAAGTTGTCATCGGTGCAAGCAATAAAAATTGCTCTCTAAATATGTATGACTTATTAGTGTGGGAGAAAATAATCTTTATACGATCGTGTGATATGGAAGAAATAAAAGCGATAGACTGCATAATAAAGGTCCATATCACAAGTGGAAATATAAAGTGACATTCTTTCGCATTAAGATTTTGTACATCCAACCATAAAAGCACATGACAACCTCTGCTTCCCTCTGTGAAGGGCCTATCTTTTACTTTTATCTCCTACCTTGCATAAGAGTCATGGTGATCCCACCCTTCCTTTTTACATTTTAACCTTTGGCAAGAACAATATGTTGGAAAGATCCTGGTATATATGGCTAATTGGATGTGAGTTTTCATGAACTATTACTGTTGACATTACCCTTGAGGTAAAACGTTGGGAGGCAAAACTATAAGCCCCTATCTTTCTCTGTGTCCGATTAAAACTCCATACCCATAAGTATTGCGTGAGTGTCAGCAATTGTAAAAGATTATATGATAGTTGAGTATGTGGAATTGCTGAAAAGCTCTTATACATTGACTCTTTCCTATGTTATGATAAATTGCAATTGCTTCAATGGTTGAGATGGTAGTTTGTTAGTTTTCAAAGAAGTTTACGATTCATACTTGATATTGTGATTGAATTATTACTCTAGCATAAGAGATTATATGAGAAGAATTATATAAGTTGTTGTTCTAAGAATGATCATGATGCCCTCATGTTCGTATTTTATTTTTATCGACACCTCTATCTCTAAACATGTGGACATATTTTTCGATTTCGGCTTTTCGCTTGAGGACAAGCGAGGTCTAAGCTTGGGGGAGTTGATACGTCCATTTTGCATCATGCTTTTATATCAATATTTATTGCATTATGGGCTGTTATTACACATTATGTCACAATACTTATGCCTATTCTCTCTTATTTTACAAGGTTTACATAAAGAGGGAGAATGCCGGCAGCTGGGATTCTGGGATGGAAAAGGAGCAAATATTAGAGACCTATTCTGCACAGCTCCAAAAGTCCTAAAACTTCACGGGAGATGTTTTCCAACTATATAAAAAATACTCAGCGGAAGAAACTCACCAGGGGGGCATACCATGCCCACGAGGGTCGGGGCGCGCCCTACCCCCTGGGCGCGCCCCCTACCTCGTGGGCCCCCTGGTGGCCCTCCGGTGGCCATCTTCTGCTGTATGGAGTCTTTTGATGGGAAAAAAATCATAAGCCATCTTCTCGGACGAAACTCCGCCGCCACGAGACGGAACCTTGGCGGAACCAATCTAGGGCTCTGGCGGAGCTGTTCTGTCGGGGAAACTTCCCTCCCGGAGGGGGAAATCATCGCCATCATCATCACCAACGCTCCTCTCACCGGGAGGGGGCAATCTCCATCAACATCTTCATTAGCACCATCTCATCTCAAAACCCTAGTTCATCTCTTGTATCCAATTCTTGTCTTCAAGTCCGGGATTGGTGCTAGTAGGTTGCTAGTAGTGTTAATTACTCCTTGTAGTTGATGCTAGTTGGTTTAATTGGTGGAAGATCATATGTTCAGATCCTATATGCATATTAATACCCCTCTGATTATGAACATGTTTATGCTTTGTGAGTAGTTACTTTTGTTCCTGGGGACATGGGAGAAGTCTTGCTATTAGTAGTCATGTGAATTTGGTATTCGTTCGATATTTTGATGAGATGTATGTTGTCTCTCCTCTAGTGGTGTTATGTGAACGTCGACTACATGACACTTCACCATTGTTTGGGCCTAGAGGAAGGCATTGGGGAGTAATAAATAGATGATGGGTTGCTAGAGTGACAGAAGCTTAAACCCTAGTTTATGCGTTGCTTCGTAAGGGCTGATTTGGATCCATATGTTTCATGCTATGGTTAGGTTTACCTTAATACTTTTGTTGTAGTTGCGGATGCTTGCAATAGAGGTTAATCATAAGTGGGATGCTTGTCCAAGTAAGGGCAGCACCCAAGCACCGGTCCACCCACATACCAAATTATCAAAGTACTGAACGCGAATCATATGAGCGTGATGAAAACTAGCTTAACGATATTCCCATGTGTCCTCGGGTGCTTTACATCATATAAGAGTTTGTCGAGGCTTGTCCTTTGCTACAAAAGGATTGGGCCACCTTGCTGCACTTTATTTACTTTTGTTACTTGTTGCTCGTTACAAATTATCCTATCACAAAACTATCTGTTACCACTTATTTCAGTACTTGCAGAGAATACCTTGCTGGAAACCGCTTATCATTTCCTTCTGCTCCTCGTTGGGTTCGACACTCTTACTTATCAAAAGGACTATGATAGATCCCCTATACTTAGTTCCCTACACACTACGGAAGAACTACTATTGACCAATGCATATGAAACTTGTGTAAAGCAACATCAGTAGAAAAATATAACAATCATTTTCTGTTTCTTCTAAACTACTAATCAATATGTACGTGCAATGCACATTAATTTGGAAGTATATTAAGTGCATGCGAATATTAAGTAGGATATTATTTGCGTGTTATTATGTGATTGGCATTATTTTTGGCATGAAATTAACTACACGCTAAATGTGTTGAGCGCTCGACATTGAAGCAGTCTAGGTCGTTGGATTGACATGATTTGATGGCCAAGATTAATTGGATCTACCCATTTGGGTCTTTTTATATTGGTATAGATATAGACTAAGCATTGCTTACATTTCTTTCATTTTCTAATATCCAACACTGACGTATCAATCCTTCCTTCTTCTGGACAAGTGGTTTGTACAAGCAAATAAAACATTCCTGGATCTAGCATTGTGTAGTTCTTCTGGACAGCCACTAAAACATCAGCAACCAAATATTGTGTAGTGATCTAAGTGCTCACCGGTGATTGGCAATGGTGGGAATGATATGAAAGAACATTGCGGTGCTCACTTCCTGGATATGGATGTTCAAGTTCATCAGTGACGGTGAAGGCATGAATTCAAGAAAGATAGAAGTTGTAGAGGGGGGAGAAGGAGGAGGGGGCTAACCTTGACCGAAGGAGGTAGAAAATGACCACAGAACCATCGTCATCATGGTCGCCAAAGGGGGTCGGAGGGGAGATCCGAGGAAGGAGGACGGTGATGGCCGCGGTTAGTCGCCGTTGCTGTAGGGGAGGACGTTGGATCCTGAACACCGGAGGGAGGGATCGGGGGAGTCGCTTCTGTCGTTGGAGGAAGGAGCTCGAAGGCGGAGGAGGCGGCGGCGGCGGATCTTGGTCGACGGCGCATTGTATGCTCGTCTACCACTGGAGCCGTGGCTTTCCTCCCTGACCTGTCGGGTCGTGGCTTTCCTTCCCGTGGTAAGGTCGTGGGTCGGACAGGGTTAACCGTCGAAGGATGCGGTCCAAATGGCCATCTCGATTTCCCTGGGCCAACTCGGCCCGTGGTTCTCTGACCCGGGGAAACAGCGGGATCCCCCCGGGATACCTTGCAACCAAACGAGGCCGGAGTAGGATTCCACCCCCCCCTTGGGCGCGCCCCTTGTGGCCGGCCGGCCTCCTCCTCCCCTGCTTTATATATGGGGGAGGGGGGCACCCCATAGACACACAAGTTGATCTTTAGCCGTGTGCGGTGCCCCCTCCCCAGTTTTACACATCGGTCATATTATCGTAGTGCTTAGGCGAAGCCCTACATGGGTAACTTCATCATCACCGTCGACACACCATTGTGCTGACGAAACTCACCCTCGGCCTCAGCTAGATCAAGAGTACGAGGGATGTCACCGAGCTGAACGTGTGCAGATCACGGAGGTGTCGTGCATTTGGTAATTGATCGGTTGGATCATGAAGACGTTCGACTACATCAATCGCGTTACTAAACGCTTCCACTTTCGGTCTACAAGGGTACATAGACACACTCTCCCCTCTCTTTGCTATGCATCTCCTAGATAGATCTTCCGTGATCGTAGGAATTTTTTTGAAATACTACGTTCCCCAACAGTGGCATCCGAGCCAGGTCTATGCGTAGATGTTATATGCATGAGTAGGACACAAAGAGTTGTGGGCGGTGATAGTCATACTTCTTACCAGCATGTTATACTTCAGTTCGGCGGTATTGTTGGATGAAGCGGCCCAGGCCGACATTACATGACCGTGTTCATGAGACTGGTTCTACCGATGTGCTTTGCACACAGGTGGCTAGTGGGTGTCTGTTTCTCCTACTTTAGTTGAATCAAGTGTGACTACGCTCGGTCCTTGTTGAAGGTTAAAACATCACACTTGACAAAAAATCATTATGGTTTTTGATGTGTAGGTAAGAACGGTTCTTGCTAAGCCCGTAGCAGCCACGTAAAACTTGCAACAACAAAGTAGAGGACGTCTAACTTGTTTTTGCAGGGCATGTTGTGATGTGATATGGTCAAGACATGATTATATAAATTGTTTTATGAGATGATCATGTTTTGTAATAAAGTTATCGACAACTGGCAGGAGCCATATGGTTGTCGCTTTATTGTATGAAATGCAATCGTCATGTAATTGCTTTACTTTATCACTAAGCGGTAGCGATAGTCATGGAAGCAATAGTTGGCGAGACGACAAGGATGCTACGATGGAGATCAAGGTGTCAAGCCGGTGACGATGGTGATCATGACGGAGCTTTGGAGATGGAGATCAAAGGCACAAGATGATGATGGCCATATCATATCACTTATATTGATTGTATGTGATGTTTATCTTTTATGCATCTTATTTTGCTTAGTACAGAGGTAGCATTATAACATGATCTCTCACTAAATTTCAAGGTATAAGTGTTCTCCCTGAGTATGCACCGTTGCTACAGTTCGTCGTGCCGAGACACCATGTGATGATCTGGTGTGATAAGCTCTACGTTCACATACAACGGGTGCAAGCCAGTTTTGCACAAGCAGAATACTCAGGTTAAACTTGATGAGCCTAGCATATGCAGATATGGCCTCGGAACACTGAGACCGAAAGGTCGAGTGTGAATCATATAGTAGATATGATCAACATAGTGATGTTCGCCATTGAAAACTTCTCCATCTCATGTGATGATCGGAGATGGTTTAGTTGATATGGATCACATGATCATTTAGATGACTAGAGGGATGTCTATCTATGTGGGAGTTCTTAAGTAATATGATTAATTGAACTTTAATTTATCATGAACTTAGTACCTGATAGTATTTTTGCATGTCTACGTTGTTGTAGATAAATGGCCTGTGCTACTGTCCCTTTGAATTTTAATGCGTTCCTAGAGAAAGCTAAGTTGAAAGATGATGGTAGCAACTACACAGACTGGGTCCGTAACTTGAGGATTATCCTCATTGCTGCACAGAAGAATTACGTCCTGGAAGCACCGCTAGGTGCAAAGCCCGCTGCAGGAGCAACACCAGATGTTATGAACGTCTGGCAGAGCAAAGCTGATGACTACTCGATAGTTCAGTGTGCCATGCTTTACGGCTTAGAACCGAGACTTCAATGACGTTTTGAACGTCATGGAGCATATGAGATATTCCAGGAGTTGAAGTTAATATTTCAAGCAAATGCCCGAATTGAGAGATATGAAGTCTCCAATAAGTTCTATAGCTGCAAGATGGAGGAGAATAGTTCTGTCAGTGAACATATACTCATAATGTCTGGGTACCACAACCACTTGACTCAACTGGGAGTTAATCTTCCTGATGATAGTGTCATTGACAGAGTTCTTCAATCACTGCCACCAAGCTACAAAAGCTTCGTGATGAACTATAATATGCAAGGGATGGATAAGACAATTGCCGAGTTCTTCGCAATGCTAAAAGCTGCGAAGGTAGAAATCAAGAAGGAGCATCAAGTGTTGATGGTCAACAAGACCACTAGTTTCAAGAAGAAGGGCAAAGAGAAGAAGGGGAACTTCAAGAAGAACGGCAAACAAGTTGCTGCTTAAGTGAAGAAACCCAAGTCTGGACCTAAGCCTGAGACTGAGTGCTTCTACTGCAAAGGGACTAGTCACTGGAAGCGGAACTGCCCCAAGTATTTGGCGGATAAGAAGGATGGCAAAGTGAAAGGTATATTTGTTATACATGTTATTAATGTGTACCTTACTAATTCTCGCAGTAGCGCCTGGGTATTTGATACTGGTTCTGTTTCTCATATTTGCAACTCGAAACAAGGGCTATGGATTAAAGTAAGATTGGCTAAGGACGAGGTGACGATGCGCGTGGGAAATGGTTCTAAAGTCGATGTGATCACGGTTGACATGCTACCTCTACATCTACCTTCGGGATTAGTATTAGACCTGAATAATTGTTATTTGGTGTCAGCGTTGAGCATGAACATTATATCTGGATCTTGTTTGATGCGAGACGGTTATTCATTTAAATCAGAGAATAATGGTTGTTCTATTTATATGAGTAATATCTTTTATGGTCATGCACCCTTGATGAGTGGTCTATTTTTATTAAATCTCAGTAATAGTGATACACATATTCATAGTATTGAAGCCAAAAGATATAAGTTTAATAATGATAGTGCAACTTATTTGTGGCACTGCCGTTTAGGTCATATTGGTGTAAAGCACATGAAGAAACTCCATGCTGATGGGCTTTCAGAATCACTTGATTATGAATCACTTGATGCTTGCGAACCATGCCTCATGGGCAAGATGACTAAGACTCCGTTCTCCGGAACAATGGAACAAGCAACAGACTTATTGGAAATAATACATACTGATGTATGCGGTCCGATGAGTGTTGATGCTCGAGGCGGGTATCGTTATTTTCAGACCTTCACAGATGATTTGAGTAGACTAGTCGTCAACCCGTGCATTCGCACGGGCTAGTTTAGTAATCTGCAATAGGTTTAGTTTTGAGACTACATTTCATTTACCGGGATTAATTAAATAAGGAATTCTCAAATTTCTATTGGAACAGTTCCATCTTGTCCTATGACCATACATGTTCAACAGTCAAATCTTATGGTAGTTAAAATTTTATACTTAAAATAACAGAATATGAAATGACTCGCATATACTCAAATGTTCTCCATCTAGATAAAAATAATCCAATTATTTAACAACCTCTAAATCTTGGTATATGATCCCTTCAACACATTGAAATTAAATTTTGTTGATTGTTCATTAACTTGGCACCTATTCCGGCCAGTCTCTAGACTACTTAGGGAGTTTACTTTATATATAAGATGAAAGAGCCTCACAAAATCAACAAAACAGACAATTAGACCTTTTTAAACAGAAAAGGAATAGATGTACGCATCGGCGACAATTTTTTAGTACTTCTTTTCTTCTTTGAAACTTTTTTCATTAGAAGACAAAAGCCTAGTCCATACCTGATAAAATAAAATCATGGATAGAGAAAATGGTCATTCCGTTGAGCTTGTGTACATGTTGAGATGGTTGCACTTCGGTGCATCTGCTTTGCTTCGATCACATCAAAATGTATTTATCTAAACATGTTCACTTTCATTATATTAGTCATTTCCTAAAAATAAATGCTAATATAATAACATATAGACAAAAGTAAACTGTTCTGGTCTCTATTTAGAATTCACACGAAATTTGTCTAATAAGGTATATACAAAAACCTTACTAAAATAATTTTGTATATAATGAGACCAAAATAAAACGTAAATCCATATATAGCGAAATACTGATACAATATTTACCTGAAATCTTAGTTATATATTCAAACAAACCAATGCACATACCTCGTATCCATTATCTGCACCCTATATATGTCGTTCCAACAAATTAATATGCATGTTATTCCTAACGTGGTAGTTTGCTGAGTTCTCTTTTTTCGAAACTCAGCAATGGTTGTTTAAAATGTTTGTCGAGTGCCCAATAATAAGAACTTAGAAAAGTTCAAGATTTCTCACGTCCGTCCAACCAAGTGTCGTTTGCTGAGAACAAAACTGGGCAAACACAATGCCAAGTTGAGGCTTTGCCGAGTATGCTGCAAACTTGGCGAATTCGGCGATTCCAGTAGTGACGTGACATTAATAATAAAGTTTATCAAGTTCACGTTCCAAAAAAATGAACAGTGTAAAAGAAAGTAACTATCTTTCCCGAACGAAGACTATTCTTGGGTGCATGCTTAGTTTTGTTGCTTGTATGTAAGATTGACCTTTATAACATGTCACCCTGGAATTCGGTTGCATTTAGTTGGGGTACGGGAGGTGTATTGGGTTCGACTACCATGGAGGTATTTCATACGTTTACATAGGTATGGGTTACTGGACAAATAATCTGATCATATATATGTAGCAAAATAAGAAACAAAACATGTTTAACATATCTGTCTACTCTCAAAAACCAAACACATATTTATCATATTTTTACCCTAGATTAACTTACAAAAATTATAGTGCATGGACTGATATCAATTTCAATTGTTACTTATTAGCAATACAAAGTTAAGTACCCTAACAGTCAGAAAACCAATTCGAGAGAAGATAGGCAACTCTTACCTCCGATGCATTAGGCAGTGCAAAGTTTGGCAAGATGGTGACCTGATGAGATATATGATTCATGCATGGCCTATTTTGCATGGCGGGGTTGCCATAGTTCTGCTCTAATTCAGTCTCACGCATTCACAAAGGTTAATTAGGATCCCTCCAATTTTGTGATCTGGTGGCTTTTGTGGATAAGGTCAAAAATTCTTCCTGCATGAAAAATCTATTGCATGGAATATGAGCATTTTCTACCTTGCTGATAATAACCCCTGTGCCCAACAACGATGCTAGCCTGCAAAATAATTCACTGGTCGTCCTGGAAATTGAGAACATTAATCGCATATTATGCTTGGAAACTGAATAAAAGATTAATCGGTTGGAATTCTTATAAAACCCATTAAATCAGGCCCAACATAGAACGTGAGAAACTAAATGCACATATAGGATAGAACCTCAGAAGCACAGTCCAAGTATAAGACGTTACAAAAACAAACTGGACTGCAAGATAACTTCTTTTTTACTCATACCATGGGCATCGGTAGTCCCTCGATGGACAACTTCATGGGCTCGATTGAATAGTTGTGCATTCATACGTCCATACAATCAAGGGAGACATTGATCTTATTAATAGAATTGGCTGACAGTACGTCTCAAAGATGAGGAATAGGGGGGGTATCAATGCAGTTTTGATGGTAGAAGAAAATGTGACATGATAATTAGGGTATAAAATATGAAAAATTAAAAGACAACAAAAGAGAGACAAAATCAGTGATAAAAATATGAAACTTGTTTTGTTAAGTGAATCCTCATGCTCCAAATAACAATAAATCACATAGCTTGACTGATTTGAGAGGGTATAATTATATATGTATACTTTTCAGCCATCACAGACTAACACCTAGGGCCTACTAACACCTGTAAGTTGTTTGTCTTGCCTAGTTAATTACTTAATGAACCACGATCTTTCTTAGATGAACGCTACCTACAGACAAACAGCTTGTAGAGGTGCATGTTAAAAAGACACTGTAAGTAAATAAGAAAATATTATACTACCTCAGATCAAAAGTTTCTTCACACGCTTAATCCATCACCAGACCAGTTGCTTAATGGTGAGCTTATCACCGCATCCTCGGCCTCGACGGGCTGCAGCAAAGAAGAGCTTCCCATATGCACCCTGGATGGATAGGCTAAACAATGTTAGAACTGACATACTGCAGACAAACAACATTATATTTACCTATCAAAAGATTGGGTTGGGTGATGTTTAAAAGATCACTGTATAGTGGATGGTCCTGCATTGCACTTCATCGACCAATTTTGTATAACCTGTGGAGGCACCCAATTATATAATCAATAGATGACGTTCATCACCTGCATTGAAATCTCGCTTTTCTCAAAATTGTCACTGGATCTAACTCACTGCATTATCTTCGTCATCTGCAACACACACACACACATATACATACACATAGAGAGAGAGAGAGAGAGAGAGAGGCTAACCACACCAGGAGAAAGTGGCCAAGGCCTATCCGCAACGCCCAATTATGTATAACATGTGAGGCAGCCAATTTGATGATGTTCATCACCTACATGCAAATCTTGCTTTTCTCATATTTGCCGCTGGATCTAACTTGATGTGTTCTCTTCATCATCTGCAACAAACACAAAGAGAGAGAGGCTAATGACACCAGGAGGAAGAGGCCAAGGCCTATCCGCCATGAATTGGTGGAATTAGATTTAGTCTGGAGATGTGATTTGCTGTTGGATCTAACACGCCGCCAATGAAACGAAAGGCATGAGAAAGACAATTGCGGAAGAGAGAGAGAGAGAGAGAGAGAGAGAGAGAGAGAGAGAGAGAGAGAGAGATGCCTGCGGGGAGGAGAACGCACTGAGGTTAGGCGATGGAGACCACGACCAGGACCATAGCCAGATTGCGGCACGAGGCGACGGCATATGGAAGGGGCGATGGAGACCTCGACCAAGAGCTCTCGATCATGGTTTAGGCTAAGACAAATCGTGGAGGCTAGGGAAAGTAGATCGGGACTCTTATTTAGTTTTGGAAGAGGCCGTGGAGTATGTTAAGTTTTTTTTCGGTGGAAGGACGTGAGGCTTTTTTGGGTACAATTGAGATTATATTTTTTTTGGTGGAAGGACGTGAGGCTTTTTTGGGTACAATTGAGATTAGATTTTTTTTCTTTTTTTGGTGGAAGGACGTGATTTTTTTTGAGGATTACGTGAAGCTTTTAGGTACAGTTGAGATTGGATTTTTGTTCTTTAGTTTTTTTTGTTCTTTAGTTTGGACGTGAAGTTTAGGTACAATTGATATTGGATTTTTTTTCTTTAGAGAAAATGTCTTTTTCTGACTGAGGATTTTATGATCGGATCTACACCGTTATAATTCGGTCCCACCAGATGAATGGCTCGTAAAATCTAATTAACATGGTAATTTTGTGGGAGTCTGTAATTAGTATAGG
This sequence comes from Triticum dicoccoides, assembly GCF_002162155.2. Lineage (NCBI taxonomy): Eukaryota > Viridiplantae > Streptophyta > Magnoliopsida > Poales > Poaceae > Triticum > Triticum dicoccoides. The sequence goes on from NC_041392.1 coordinate 649,561,541, forward strand.
TACAGATAGATAGATATGGGTATATCTATTTGATGAAACATAAGTCTGAAACATTTGAAAAGTTCAAAGAATTTCAGAGTGAAGTAGAAAATCATAGTAACAAGAAAATTAAGTTTCTACGATCTGATCATGGAGGTGAAATTTTGAGTTATGAGTTTTGTCTTCATTTGAAACAATGCGGAATAGTTTCGCAACTCACGCCACCTGGAACACCACAGCGTAATGGTGTGTCCGAACGTCATAACTGCATTTTATTAGATATGGTGCGATCTATGATGTCTCTTACTGATTTACCGCTATTGTTTTGGGGTTATACTTTAGATACGGCTGCATTCATGTTAAATAGGGCACCATCGAAATCCATTGAGACGACACCATATGAACTGTGGTTTGGCAAGAAACCCAAGTTGTCGTTTCTTAAAGTTTGGGGCTGCGATGCTTATGTGAAAAAGCTTCAACCTGATAAGCTCGAACCCAAATCAGAGAAATGTGTCTTCATAGGATACCCAAAGGAAACTGTTGGGTACACCTTCTGTCGGTGTCAAAACTGGCGGATCTCGGGTAGGGGGTCCCGAACTATGCGTCTAGGCCGGATGGTAACAGGAGACAAGGGACACGAAGTTTTACCCAGGTTTGGGCCCTCTCGATGGAGGTAAAACCCTACGTCCTGTTTGATTAATATTGATGATATGGGTAGTGTCGGTGTCAAAACCGGCGGATCTCGGGTAGGGGGTCCCGAACTGTGCGTCTAGGCCGGATGGTAATAGGAGGCAGGGGACACGAAGTTTTACCCAGGTTCGGGCCCTCTCGATGGAGGTAAAACCCTACATCCTGCTTGATTAATATTGATGGTATGGGTATTACAAGAGTTGATCTACCACGAGATCAGAGAGGCTAAACCCTAGAAGCTAGCCTATGGTATGATTGTTGATGTGTATGTTGTCCTACGGACTAAAACCCTCCGGTTTATATAGACACCGGAGAGGGTTAGGGTTACATAGAGTCGGTTACAATGGTAGGAGATCTGATCATCCGTATCTTCAAGCTTGCCTTCCACGCCAAGGAAAGTCCCTTCCGTATGCGGGACGGAGTCTTCAATCTATCCGAACACCCCCTAATCCAGGACTCCCTCAGTAGCCCCTGAACCAGGCTTCAATGACGACGGGTCCGGCGCGCAAATTGTCTTCGGCATTGCAAGGCAGGTTCCTCCTCCAAGTACTTCATAGAAGATGTTGAACACAAAGATAGTGTCCGGCTCTGTAAAATAAGTTTCCACATATTGCCATAGAGAGAATAATAATATTACCACAAATCTAATCTGTTGACGTATTCCATGGTGCGACACGCCACGGCCAAGCCTTTATCTGAGTCGTTCAATTACCCACCTCAGCGTGTCATGCGAGGTGGTTTCCTTGGCAATCTTGTTAAAGCAGAGATCGTGTCCCCTTATTACAGGATTCTCATCAACACGGGCGTGGGTAACCCAACCGCTTCTAGGACTCCTAGATCATAGGCAAGTCCAAACGGACTTGGTGAGGATGCTTGATATCCACCCTTCTTTATAAAGGGGCAAAGCTTCTACTTTTCCCTCCCGTGCTCAATCGAATCCTTCCCCCACCTCAAGCTCAAACGCCCGAAGCTCAGGTCAGGTGCTCCGAACCTTCAGTCATGTCCGGATCCAGCCTTCAAGGCCGATGGATGCCCTCCTCCGTCTCGGAAGAGGACATCAAAAAGTTGAGAGAGGCCAGGTATCTGACCGCCGAAATATCGCATTGGCTGCCTCCCCGGGGGCAGGCCGTCCCCTCTCCCAAACCCAACGAGTGCGTCGTGTTCGTCCCCCACTTCCTCCGAGGTCTAGGTTTTGCACTGGATCCTTTCGTTAGGGGCTTGATGTTTTATTACGGGCTAGACTTCCATGATCTAGATCCGGACTCCTTCCTGCATATCACGACTTTTGTTGTCGTATGCGAGGCCTTCCTCCGGGTTACCCCCCACTTTGGTTTATGGCTCAAGACCTTTGAAGTAAAGCCGAAGATGATCGAGGGGCAACATGCAGAGTGTGGAGGCGCCTCAATACGCAATATGGTAGGAGCTCCGTGGCCCAAAGGTTCCATCCCAGAGGTGTCTGCATTGTGGCAACAGTAGTGGTTCTATATCACGACTCCTAGAAGCGCCAAGTGGGCGGCCGCCCCCGTTTTTCGCTCGGGCCCTCCACCACGACTGATGTCATGGATTAGCAGAGGACTGAGCTGGGGTCCAGCCAAGGACGTGCCCTTATTACAAAGCCGCATTCGAGATCTCTTCGACGAAGATCTCAGTTTGGTCGCAGTAATACAAGTTATGCTGGTCCGTCAAGTCCAGCCTTGCAAACGTCGGCCCCTTCGCTTGTGGGAGTTCAATCCCGAGGGTCCGCGTGCCATTCAAAATTTTCTCGGCCTGACGCACGAGGATATGTATAAGTTATTCTTCGGACCTCAAGTAGAGTGTCCGGAATTCACCGAGGACGTGGGCCTGAATAGTAACCGCGCCGCCGAACAGGTAAGGAATCTTCTGGCCGAACATATTATCTCTCCTTCGTTACGAAGTTATTTCTGAGAGTTTGCTTTTTCGACCAGGACTGGCTAGCAAAGGCGAAGTTGATTCGGTGTTCGCCCCCCCCCCCTTCCTGAGGGTTTGGAGAATCCGGTATTGGAAAAGATGCTCCAGGCCGCACCTTTCCCGGATCCCTTGAAGGAAGACATTGTGGAGGATAATACGGGCGGATGCGGGCCCCCAACGCTGCCTATTCTAACCGAGGGAGCGAGCGTCTCCATGAAGGAAGACGACCGGAAAAGGAAAAGGACCGCGCCCGGGAATTCGGAAGCCGAAGCTTCCAAACGGGAGAAGAAATCTTCCGCCGGGGGCCCTACCTTGGGGGCCGCTGCTTCCGCACAAAGTCCGCGGGGGGATCAATTCTCCTGGGAGTCGTAAGTGACCCGAAAACTTTAATAGTACAGATATGCCATCCCTTTCTTCTGAGAAAATAACCACAGCATACATTTGTGCAGTTCGGGCCTTAGCCCCTCTCAAATGAGCTCGTCTTCAGGGGATCTTCTTCCAGAGATGATGGAGAGCGAGACTCCTCCGCTCCGGAAGCGGGCGACCCTGAAGTGTCGTCGCGGACGGCCTCTCCGAGTTCGGAGAGGCCAGAAGGTGATCCTATTGATCCCCGAGGCTCCCCGTGTTCGGCTCCCGAAGAGAGTGGACAAAAGAGTCCGGCGCCGTCTAGTGTGCGATCGGACGTTCTGAGGGGGTTGGTGGGGCGAGCGGCCATCTTAGACGATCACCGTGTGCTGATGAATATGGTGATGGAGAGGATATCGTCCGCCGAAAGCGGATTGCATGAAGCTTTTATGAGTCTACTGACAGGCTTTGAGGTACGTAAAAAAGGAATGTGTAATAGTCCTGCACATGCTAGGTGTGCCCTGTGTATATAGTAGCCCCTGAGATTCTGGTTGTCGTTGGAAACAATGACGAACGGAGGATCATATTCCCAGGTAATAACCATACTGCCTTGCCTTTATGTGCAGGAGATGGAAGCTCCGGTGGCCAGCCGGACGAGCCAGTTTGCCCATTTAGAACGGCGGTTGGATGCGGCAGATGCTGACATCGAGCTTGTTAACAGAAGGCTTGACGAGGCGCAGGGTAAGTATCCTTGTCTAGTAAACACCAAATAGGAAGAGTATGATGCCAGTGTTTTTAACATGTTATGACTGCAGATGGAGCTGCCACTGTTGAAGCCTTGCGGGCAGAACTTGCCCGAGCCAAGGAACAAGCAAGATTGGGTAATGCGGCTGCTTTGAAGGCGGCCGAAGAGTTGCGAGCCGAGAAGGCCGCACATGGCGAGAGCCAGAAGAAGATGGCCAATATGGCCGTAGAATTAAAAGCCGCCGTAGACCGTTGTCGGGCTCTTGAAAAGGAAAACCAGGCGAAGGCATCGGACCTTGAGAAGGCTGCTATAACGGGAAAAGACCTCCGCTCTGCTATGAGGGCGAAGAAGGAGGAGCTGCGGGAAGCCAGGGATATTGTAGCCGGGAAGTCCTTTATGCTGCAGAGGAAGTACGGAGATCCACGGTATGCCCCTCTGGATCGGCTGTGGAGTTCGGAGGATGCGTATATGGATTTGGCGGCGAGCGCTGCCGATGCGGCCAAGTACTTCCAGAGTCACACGGACCGCGAAGTAGACCAGCTGTTTTGGAAGCAATTCCTTTCTCCCGAGCGTCCGCTTTCGTTGACGGACCAATTAGCCGAATGGGCCGAACTGAATAGGTTGTCCGGACTCTCCATGAGGTCTGTTGTGGATCAGCTATGGCCTGGAAGGTCAAAACCGAGCAGCTATTTCAGCTTGGTGCATTAGGTCCTCGATGTGGTGCCGCGCATAAATGCGATGAAGAGGTCGGCGTGCATAGAAGGCGCATGGATGGCCTTTGCCCGTGCTAAAGCGTACTGGGCAGAGATGGATGCTACCACTGTTGCAGCGCATGATTCGGCCATAGGTCGAAGGGCTGCTGAGCACTACTTTGAGGAAGTACTTGAGGGTGCTCGTTTGATAGAGACCCAGTGCTCAAAAAATATTATGTTTGAGTGACATGTAATCTCATTGTAAGCGAAATGCTTTTATAAATTTTTATGAGGCTACTTTTATACTTTTGCCTGAAAGTAATGTGATGCCTCCTGGGCGGCCGTTTATGTATACATGAGTATAACCTGAAAGATTGCAGTCGTCGGCTTCAACCCCCACGCATATAATGCGGAGGTGTTCGCAGAAACACGCGTTCACACTTAACCCAATGTCTTGGTCCTATTAAGGAGGTGATAGCCGAGCGAGCAAGGCTACCGGACTATAATGCTTTAACACTTTCACTTAGCCATAGGAGTTTGACAGTGGGGCTACTAGATAGCCCCTGGTGGCTCCGCACTCTCCCGATCCCGGGGTGCGTATATGCCTGGCTGGAAAGCGGCCCTTCGTTAGAGCGGAGGAATTCTAACATTCCCATGAGTCATCGAGTGGTTGACCAGTCTCACGCTAGATCATGACAGTCAGTTTTCGACTTTCTCTACTGAGGTGCTCGTCCGGATAAACCAGGGCACAATCGCAGTAGTTCTCCTGGTGCTACCTTAGCCGGTAAAGCGGAACATAAGGCACCAAAACGCAGGAGCCGGGCAAACCCAACATTTGACCAAAGACAATGATTCAGAGCTGATGCATATAGAGCCAAACTCGCGAAGCCGAACACTCCCTAAGGTATTCGGTCTTTGTGGTATAAACTGGGCCTGAAGAATGGCCTTTGTAAGAAGCCCCTTGTGTCCAGGTACGTGCATTGTTCTGGCGTGGACACATGCCAAGACGTCAGCATCCTACTCAACAGTGGATATGTATCAACAAGAGACAGTAAAAAAGGTTTACGCAGGGTCTTAATCTAAAAAGAATCCTTGGGTCAGGTCCCTGCTGCACGTCTGCGCCTGTGTCTCCGTTATGCCGTATCCTAGACGGGTGTAACACGATGATCATCTGTAAAAGAGAGGAATTTAGGTGAAAAGGTTGGCGTGCAAAAGGATAGTTTTCTAAAGAAACCATGTGTAATTTAAGATAAGAAGAAATCACCACTCGTCTGCGTGCGTTGAGCCCCTTGTACTTTTGAAAGATAGGGGTGTGACCGTTTATTCGATATGAGTAGAGGCGCCGGACTTGATTAGTTGTGACTGAGGTCTTGACGACCTATTGGATGCTTTTGCTGGTCCGGGCGCCTTTATTGTGCGGCTGCCAAGGCAGCCTCACTCTCTTCGGCGCGCAGAGATCGCTTGATACTTCCGTGCACTGAAATGATGCCAGGAGGACCGGGCATCTTGAGTGATAGGGAGGCGTAGTGTGGTATTGCATTAAAGCGAGCGAAAGCTTCGCGTCCGAGTAGTGCTTGATAGCCACTTTTAAATGGAGCGACGTGGAAAGTTAAATGCTCGCGACGGAAGTTATCGGGGGAGCCGAATATAACTTGTAGTAGGAGGGAGCCCGTACAACGAGCCCCTGGGTCTGGCGTTACTCCTTTAAAGGTAGTATTGCTATGGCAAATTTGTGTTGGGTCTAACCCCATCCCGCGGATTGTATCTTGATATATTAGGTTTAGGCTACTGCCGCCATCCATCAAGACTCGTGTGAAGTGGTATCCGCCAATTACTGGGTCTAATACCAGGGCAGCCCATCCTGCATGCCGGGTACTTGATGCGTAATCGCGATGGTCGAAGGTGATCGGTTGGGACGACCAGTGGCGGGACTTCGCGGTGACGGGCACTTGGGTATATTTTTCAGGGAGTGCCGCATTGTTTTTCCTCTTGATCACGTGTAACACGTTTACTGTTTTGACTTAAGGTGGAAATTTCTTTTGTCACCCCTTGTCTTGCTTGGGAGGGTCGTCCTCGTCTTCACTTGGTGTATCCTCCCCCTTGTGTATGGTGTTAAGCTTGCCGGACTGCTTGAAGACCCAACATTATCTATGGGTATGATTAGCAGGTTTGCTAGGGGTACTATGGATCTGACATACTTGGTCCAGGATTTTGTTGAGGCTGGACAGTTCAACCCTGGTGCCTTTGGAGGGCGGCTTTTGGTTTGACCGAGGGACTTTGAATCCGGCGTTTACTGTCGTGCCCTTCGTGCTGTCTTCTTTATTCCGGCATTTGTTATTGTTGTTGTGCCGTGATTTCCCGTTTCCATCTCTAACTTCAGATGTACTGGGGTCGCTGGTGCTGCATCTAGCTAGCCAGCTGTCCTCACCCGCGCAAAAGCGGGTCATGAGGTTTGTTAATGCGGCCATCATTCTCGGCTTGTTTTGGCCAAGGTGTCTGGCGAGCCATTCGTCGCGGACGCTGTGCTTGAAAGCCGCTAAGGCTTCGGTGTCCGGACAGTCGACAATCTGGTTCTTTTTAGTAAGAAACCTATTCCAAAGCTTTCGGGCTGACTCTCCGGGCTGTTGAGTTATGTGACTCAGGTCGTCCGCATCCGGAGGTCGGACATACGTCCCTTGAAAGTTTGCCCGAAAGGCGTCTTCGAGCTCTTCCCATCTTCCAATGGAGCTTTCGGGGAGGCCTTTGAGCCAGTGACGAGCTGGCCCTTTGAGTTTGAGAGGTAAGTACTTGATGGCATGGAGATTATCCCCTCGAGCCATATGTATATGGAGGATATAGTCCTCAATCCAAACCCCAGGGTCTGTTGTTCCGTCGTATGCCTCTATGTTTACGGGCTTGAATCCCTCTGGGAATTCGTGGTCTAGCACCTCATCGGTGAAACATAGGGGGTGTGCGGCACCCCTGTAGCTGGGTGTGCCGCATTGTTCGGATGTTTGTTGTGTTGCATTGTATGTTGGGGCGCGCTTGCGTGATCCATAGATGTATCTTGTTGCACCGTCCTTTGGGTGCGAGCCCTCGCATGGGTCGCGTGTTGTATTATGAGCGGCGTTGCATGCCGTTCTGCGGTGGTAGAGGGGTCGTTTATCCGACCGGGTGGCTGCTTTGATATTTGGTTGTGGGGGGTCTGAGGCCTCCTCATCGAATTCGGGTAGCAGCTTCCACTTTGGGTAGCTCTTGGAGGGGCGATTGTCGTCGTACCTTGCTACGGTGTTGAGTATCTTGCTCCATCTTAATTGGAGCGTTTCTTGCGCGGCCTTGAGCCTTCGCTTCTGCTTTTTAAGGCTCCTCGCGGTGGCAACGAGCCTTTTACGGGCATTCTGCTACTCCGGGTGCCTGTCCGGTGTTATGTCGTCCAGACCATTATCCCTGATAGGATTTGTTTGTTCAGTTTGATTATCCAGATTGTCGTTGTTCGGCAGTGGTTCGCCCTGCTCCAGCGCTGGGCCTGTGTGATCACTATTTCTGTCGAGGCGGGTTTTGGGGCGGCGCTTGCGTCACGGCTTTGACTGCTTTTCGAGGAAACAATCCTTCGGTGCGTCCCTCCGCTCCTCGTCGTCATCTTTTGGTGCGCCCACCATGTATACGTCGTATGACGAGGTGGCGCTCCAAGGCTCAATAGGCGCTGGTTCTTTATCGTCTCCTTCATCGGCGTCCATACCGTCAATGTCGTCGGAGTCGAAGTCGAGCATGTCGGTTAAATCGTTGACAGTGGCTACCAAGTGGGTGGTGGGTGGGCTTTGAACTTCTCCATCGTCCGAATCCCAACCTTGTTGACCTAGTCCAGCCAGGGCTCTCCTGATAGAGAGAGAGACTCCAGTGTCTTCAGAATATCGCCGAAGGGCAAGTGCTAAAAGATGTCCGTGGTAGTAAACTCCATGACCGGCGCCCAATCGGATCCGATTGGCAGGGGCGCGGGGGGTTCGGAATCCGGAGAGGAGTCCGGCTCCTCGGAGTCACGAGTCTCGCGGAGTGCGGGGCTGGTGTTCGGCTCGATCGCCGTTGGGATCTCAGCCCCTGAGGCGGCGTCCAACCGCCCGTCCTCAATCGGCGCGGCCGGCTCCGAACTAGGGGTTGGAGCCAACGCGGGTGCGGCCTCTAGGGCACTGCTCGGTAGCAGAGCTAGATCATGCTCATCGTGACAGTGCGACGCGCTCGGCAGTGGTTCGAATCCGTCGAAGATCAAGTCCCCGCGGATGTCGGCCGTGTAGTTTAAACTTCCGAATCTGACCTGACGGCCAGGGGCGTAGCTTTCGATCTGCTCTAGATGGCCAAGTGAATCGGCCCGCAGTGCGAAGCCGCCAAAGACGAAGATCTGTCCGGGGAGGAAGGTCTCACCCTGGACTGCATCGCCATTGATGATCGTAGGAGCCATCGGGCCTGACGGCGAGGGCACAGAGGAACTCTCAATGAAAGCACCAATGTCGGTGTCAAAACCGGCGGATCTCGGGTAGGGGGTCCCGAACTGTGTGTCTAGGCCGGATGGTAACAGGAGGCAGGGGACACGAAGTTTTACCCAGGTTCGGGCCCTCTCGATGGAGGTAAAACCCTACGTCCTGCTTGATTAATATTGATGGTATGGGTATTACAAGAGTTGATCTACCACGAGATCAGAGAGGCTAAACCCTAGAAGCTAGCCTATGGTATGATTGTTGATGTGTATGTTGTCCTACGGACTAAAACCCTCCGGTTTATATAGACACCGGGTAGGGTTAGGGTTACATAGAGTCGGTTACAATGGTAGGAGATCTGCATATCCGTATCGCCAAGCTTGCCTTCCACGCCAAGGAAAGTCCCTCCCGGACACGGGACGAAGTCTTCAATCTTGTATCTTCATAGTCCAGGAGTCCGGCTGAAGGTATAGTCCGGCCATCCGGACACCCCCTAATCCAGGACTCCCTCACCTTCTATCACAGATCTGAAGGCAAGATATTCGTTGCTAAGAATGGATCCTTTCTAGAGAAGGAGTTTCTCTCGAAAGAATTGAGTGGGAGGAAAGTAGAACTTGATGAGGTAATTGTACCTTCTCCCTTATTGTAAAGTAGTTCATCACAGAAATCAGTTCCAGTGATTCCTACACCAATTAGTGAGGAAGCTAATGATGATGATCATGAAACTTCTAATCAAGTTACTACCAAACCTCGTAGGTCAACCAGAGCAAGATCCGCACTAAAGTGGTATGGTAATCCTATTCTGGAGGTCATGTTACTTGACCATGACGAACCTACGAACTATGAGGAAGTGATGATGAGCCCAGATTCCACAAAGATGGCTTGAGGCCATGAAATCTGAGATGGGATCCATGTATGAGAACAAAGTATGGACTTTGGTTGACTTGCCCGATGATCGGCAAGCCACAGAGAATAAATGGATCTTCAAGAAGAAGACTGACGCTGACAGTAATGTTACTGTCTACAAAACTCTACTTGTTGCGAAAGGTTTTCGACAAGTTCAAGGAGTTGACTACGATGAGACTTTCTCACCCATAGCGATGCTTAAGTCCGTCCGAATCATCTTAGCAATTGCCGCATTTTATTGTCACGAAATTTGGCAAATGGATGCCAAAACTGCATTCCTTAATGGATATCTCAAAGAAGAGTTGTATATGATGCAACCAGAAGGTTTTGTCGATCCTAAAGGTGCTAACAAAGTGTGCAAGCTCCAGCGATCCATTATGGACTGGTGCAAGCCTCTCGGAGTTGGAATATACGCTTTGATAGTGCGATCAAAGCATATGGTTTTATACAGACTTTTGGAGAAGCCTGTATTTACAAGAAAGTGAGTGGGAGCTCCGTAACATTTCTGATATGATATGTGGATGACATATTGTTGATCGGAAATGATACTGAATTTCTGAATAGCATACAAGGATACTTGAATAAGAATTTTTCAATGAAAGACCTCGGTGAAGCTACTTATATATTGGGCATCAAGATCTATAGGGATAGATCAAGATGCTTAATTGGACTTTCACAAAGCACATACCTTGATAAAGTTTTGAAAAAGTTCAAAATGGATCAAGCAAAGAAAGGGTTCTTGCCTGTGTTACAAGGTGTGAAGTTGAGTCAGACTCAATGCCCGACCAGTGCAGAAGATAGAGAGAAAATGAAAGTCATTCCCTATGCCTCAGCCATAGGTTCTATCATGTATGCAATGCTGTGTACCAGACCTGATGTGTGCCTTGCTATTAGTTTAGCACGGAGGTACCAAAGTAATCCAGGAGTGGATCACTGGACAGCGGTCAAGAACATTCTGAAATACCTGAAAAGGACTAAGGATATGTTTCTCGTTTATGGAGGTGACAAAGAGCTCATCGTAAATGGTTACGTCGATGCAAGCTTTGACACTGATCCGGATGACTTTAAGTCACAAATCGGATACATATTTTTATTGAATGGTGGAGCTGTCAGTTGGTGCAGTTCTAAGCAGAGCATCGTGGCGGGATCTACGTGTGAAGCGGAATACATAGTTGCTTCGGAAGAAGCAAATGAAGGAGTCTGGATGAAGGAGTTCATATCCGATCCAGGTGCAATACCTAGTGCATCGGGTCCAATGAAAATCTTTTGTGACAATACAGGTGCAATTGCCTTGGCAAAGGAATCCAGATTTCACAAGATAACCAATCACATCAAGAGATGCTTCAATTCCATATACGATCAAGTAAAGGAGGGAGACATAGAGATTTGCAAGATACATACGGATCTGAATATTGCAGACCCGTTGACTAAGCCTCTCTCACGAGCAAAACATGATCAACACCAAGACTCCATGGGTGTTAGAATCATTACTGTGTAATCTAGATTATTGACTCTAGTGCAAGTGGGAGACTGAAGGAAATATGCCCTAGAGGCAATAATAAAGTTGTTATTTATATTTCCTTATATCATGATAAATGTTTATTATTCATGCTAGAATTGTATTAACCGGAAACTTAGTACATGTGTGAATACATAGACAAACAAATTGTCCCTAGTATGCCTCTATTTGACTAGCTCGTTAATCAAAGATGGTTAACTTTCCTAGCCATGGACATGTGTTATCATTTGATGAATGGGATCACATCATTAGAGAATGATGTGATGGACTAGACCCATCCGTTAGCTTAGCACTATGATCGTTTAGTTTATTGCTATTGCTTTCTTCATGACTTATACATGTTCCTTTGACTATGAGATTATGAAACTCCCGAATATTGGAGGAACACTTAGTGTGCTATCAAACATCACAAAGTAACTGGGTGATTATAAAGATGCTCTACAGGTGTCTTCGATGGTGTTTGTTGAGTTGGCATAAATCGAGATTAGGATTTGTCACTCTGCGTATTAGAGAGGTATCTCTGGGCCCTCTCGGTAATGCACATCACTATGAGCCTTGCAAGCAATGTGTCTAATGAGTTAGCCACAGGATGATGCATTACGGAACGAGTAAAGAGACTTGACGGTGATGAGATTGGATTAGGTATGATGATACAGACGATCGAATCTCGGGCGAGTAACATACCGATGACAAAGGGAACAACGTATGTTGTTATGCGGTTTGACTGATAAAGATCTTCGTAGAATATGTAGGAACCAATATGAGCATCCAGGTTCCGCTATTGGTTATTGATCGGAGATGTGTCTCGATCATGTCTACATAGTTCTCGAACCCGTAGAGTCCGCACGCTTAACATTCGATGACGATTTGTATTATGAGTTATGTGATTTGATGTACCGAAGGTTGTTCGGAGTCCCGGATGAGATCATAGACAAGACGAGGAGTCTCTAAATGGTCGAGACATAAAGATTGATATAATTGACCATGTTATTCGGACACCGGAAGTGTTCCGGATGGTTCGGAGTGCCGAAGGGGTTACCGGAACCCCTCGGGGAAGTAATGGGCCTTAGTGCGCCTGAGGGAAGAGAGAGGGCAGCAACCAGGAGGTGGCGCGCGCGCCCCAAGGGGAGTCCGAATAGGACTAGGGGAGGGGGCACGGCCCCTCTTCCCCTCTCCCTCTCCCTCTCCTTCCTTCTTCTCCTACTTGGACTAGGAAAGGAGGGACCGATTCCTACTTGGAGTAGGATCCCCCTCTTGGGCGCGCCCCTTGTGGCCGGCCAGCCGGCCTCCTCCCCTTCTTTATATATGGGGGAGGGGGCACCCCATAGACACACAAGTTGATCTTTAGCCATGTGCAGTGCCCCCTCCACAGTTTTACACCTTAGTCATATTGTCGTAGTGCTTAGGCGAAGCCCCATGTCATTAACTTCATCATCACCATCGACACGCCGTCGTGCTGACGAAACTCACCCTCGGCCTCAGCTGGATCAAGAGTACGAGGGACGTCACCGAGCTAAATGTGTGCAGATCGCGGAGGTGCCGTGCGTTTGGTACTTGATCGGTTGGATCACGAAGACGTTCGACTACATCAATCGCGTTACTAAACGCTTCCGCTTTCGGTCTACAAGGGTACTTAGACACACTCTCCCATCTTGTTGTTATGCATCTCCTAGATAGATCTTGCGTGATCGTAGGAATTTTTTGAGATACTGTGTTCCCCAACATATTCACCCCACGCTATTGCTCCCTGGCAATGGCGCTAGAAATAGGTCTTGATAACCCACATGTATAGGGGATCGTTTGTAGCCTTTTTTGATAAATAAGAGTGTCGAACCCAACGAGGAGCTAAAGGCAGAACAAATATTCCCTCAAGTTCTATCGACCACCGATACAACTCTACGCACACTTGACGTTTGCTTTACCGAAAACAAGTATGAAACTATTTTGTAGGTGTCATGCTAGAACTACTTTGCAAGAATAAAACTAGAAATACTTTGCAAGATAATAAATGTTAAGTGTTTAGTAAAAGGGTTCGTGTCAACAAGAAAGTTATTTGTCCCCAGGCAACCGATAACAAGTACCGGTAATCATTCTTGTAATTTATATGAGGGAGAGGCATGAGCTAACATACTTTCTCTACTTGGATCATATGCACTTATGGTTGGAACTCTAGCAAGCATCCACAACTACTAAAGACCATTAAGGTCATGAAACCCAACCATAGCATTAAGTATCAAGTCCTCTTTACTCCCATACGCCATAACCCGCCTACTCGGGTTTAAGTTTCTGTCACTCTCACAACCCACCGTAAGCAAATCATGAACATATTGCAACACCCTACAATGGGGGCCCCTCATGTTGGTGCGAGAATGGAGGGTATGGTAGGACAGCACCGTAAATAAAATATACAATCATACCAACCAAGATCACGATTAACCCACAGGACAAAACGGATCTACTCAAACATTGTAGCGACCAGACCTCAAACGGTCTGATCTCTGTGCTCCGGTGTCATCCCTGGATCAGTAATGCTGACACCACACAATACTCGGAGGATTTATAATAGAGTAGCAATCACACACTTATTACATCGAGTGTCTCCATAGAGAATTTATTACAATAAATATGGCTTAAGGCCATCTAATAACGATAACAGCGGAAGACTTGGAAGATAAGTGAGTCCATCAACTCCAACGGCATCACTGAGTATAGAACCACGACCTAAAACTCCTTATTCGTCGTCTGAAAAGTCTGCAAGATTAACGTTGCAGCCCGAAACGGGTCAGCACATGGAATATGCTGGCAATGTAACACATAGAGAGTAATGGAATGAAACAGCTATACTACATGCATATTTGGCTAGTGGAAAGCTCTATGGTTACAATTTTGCGTAAAGCCAATTCTTCCCTACTGCAAAGGAATAAATTTATTTAACTATCATGGTGGTTGTTAAACATTGAGAATGGTTGACAGCATTCTCAATCCCAATTAAACATCATCATTAATCAAAACCCAACAAAATTAATTTAGAGTAACATGTTGAGATTCACATGATAATCCAAGTACTAGATACTCAAGATGTCCATAACCGGGGACATGGCTAACCATGATTAGTTTATACACTCCGCAGAGGTTTGCGCACTTTTCCCCACAAGACTCGATCGCCTCCGTTTGGTTTCTTGCACTACAGGGTGTTTGAGAAGACGGTTGACCGAGACATAGTCTTTCAGAAGCGCTAGCACCTTACGATGGATAGATCGTTACACCTACTTTCCCCTACATCTGCTAGTCTACCCTGTAAGAGTTCACACGAGTTAATCAACTATGCTAGAGCCCATAATAGCTTGTGGCTGCACACGGAAGTTTCTAGTATGAATAATCTCATGATCCCTATGAGCCTCGGTGGCGGTCCAAACGAAAATAGGCAAATCCTGGAATACCCAGGTACCTCAATCCACCCAGATGTGTGTTTAAGTTGCCACCTCAGATAAACCATTAATTTAACAATCTCACATCTGTCATGGATACACTCACCCAATCCATGTCTACTAGCATAGCATGGCAATAAGCAAACGTAGAAGTAACTCCCAAAGGTTTGATAGTAGATAGGTAATAGGTACTACCTCAACTACTTCCCATCCCACAATTTAATTAGATCCTAATCATGCAATGTGTGAGGATTGATCTAATGCATTAAAACTGGGTAGTAGTAAAGGTGTGATCAAGTGTTACTTGCCTTACTGATGATCGGCGAAACCTAGCGATTTGAAGTAACAGGCGGCACACTCCGGGTATTCTATCACAGACAAACAAACAAGCATACAATAAGTACTCATCTAATGCACGGGTAAAACTAGAATAAGTGATCTAACCAGAAGGTTCAACTTAAGAACTCTGGTTTGCAAAAAGAATCAAATCGAACGAAGCAACGAAAGTCAAACGGCGAAAGAAAACAACTTCATTCTAGTAATCTGGATCTAAAGCAATTTTTACAGTATCAAAAGCTTGTTTAAGTTGGTTAAACGGATAGAGGGTTTCGAGACGAAACTCCAGGCGCTTGAATCGCCTGATTCCGATAAACGAGCGAAAAGTTATACTAAAACGAAAATCGGATCAGGAATCGCGATCAGAAAAATCGCGGATTTAATCCGAGAAAAAGAAAAAAACGAACGTTCGTTAGAACGAACGAACGGACGAACGCTCGCTATTTAAATAAATCGGAAAAACCGATCTATTAAAAAAACCGAAACTAAAAAAACTGACGGAAAACCGACGGAAAAACTGAACGGTTTTTCAAGAAAAAAAATGGCGGCACAGATTTCGAGGCGCGGCGAACCTCGGGCGGCGTGCGGCGGCGGCGACGTCCGGCGGCGGCGG
>NC_041392.1:649577759-649602371 GCF_002162155.2 Triticum dicoccoides
ACACGACCCGTTAGGTCGGTTCGTTTTTTAAAATAATTACGCGCAGAAGAAAAATAAAAAGAAATACTAAACGGACACCAAAAATCCCGAAATAAATTTTCCCGGGCTTCTAAAATCAAGCCGCACAAGGTGAACATTTATTTGGGGCCTAAATGCAATTTTGAAAAACGCACATTTTTCTTAAATTCAAATAAAATAACGAAAAACTCTGAAATAAAATCTTATTTGATTTTATTATTAAATCCTCAATATTTCTTTATTTTGGGAAAGTCATTTTATTCCCTCTCTCATATTTTTGTAGTAGAAATAATTGATGATAAAATAATAAAATCAAATGATCCTATTCTCAAAATTTGAGAAAACTCAAATATGAAAATAAAGAATTCCCCAACTCTCTCCATGGGTCCTTGAGTTGTGTAGAAATTTCTAGGATCAACCAAAAATGCAAAATAAAATATGTTATGCATTTATGATCTAATGTATAACATTCCAAATTGAAAATTTGGGATGTTACAAACCTACCCCCCTTAAGATGAATCTCGCCCTCAAGATTCGGGTTGGCTAGAAAATAGGTGAGGATGGTCTTTGAGCAAATCTTCCTCTCGTTCCCAGGTGGCTTCATCCTCCGTGTGGTGGCTCCACTGAACTTTGCAAAACTTGATAACCTTGCTGCGGGTGACTCGACTGGCAAACTCGAGAATCTTAATTGGTTTCTCCTCATAGGTCAAATCGTTATCCAACTGAATTGCTTCCAATGGCACTGTGTCTCTCAAGGGTATGTCAGCCATCTCCGTGTGGCACTTCTTCAACTGAGAAACGTGGAACACATCATGAACTCCTGACAATCCTTCGGACAATTCCAACTTGTAGGCCACTTCTCCCATACACTCCAATACTTGGTATGGTCCTATAAGTCGTGGCGCTAACTTTCCCTTAACACCAAAACGCTTTGTTCCCCAAAGTGGAGACACTCGAAGATAAGCTCTATGTCCAACTTCGTAAACAGTCTCCTTGCGTTTAGAATCTGCATAACTCTTCTGTCTGGACTAAGCTACCTTGAGTCTATCGCGAATCAATTTCACCTTCTGGTCAGACTCTTTAATCAAATCAGGCCCAAACAACTAGCGGTCTCCAACTTCGTCCCATGACAACGGTGTCCTGCACCTCCTTCCGTACAAGGCTTCGAAAGGGGCCATCTTTAAACTGGTTTGGTAGCTGTTGTTGTAAGAGAACTCTGCATATGGCAAATTGTCATCCCAACTAGATCCATAATCTAGCGCACAAGCTCTCAGCATATCCTCCAAAATCTGATTGACTCTCTCGGTCTGTCCATCTATCTGTGGATGAAAAGTTGTACTGAATTCTAGCCTGGTTCCCAAAGTTTCGTGCAACTGCTTCCAGAACTTTGAGGTAAACTGGGTTCCTCTATCTGATACGATACTCCTCGGAACTCCATGCAAACATACGATCCTGCTCATGTATATCCTTGCCAACTTAGCACTGGTGTAAGTGGTCTTTACCGGGATGAAATGAGCTACTTTCGTCAACCGATCAACTACAACCCAAATCGAGTCATAGCCTGAACGAGTTCTGGGCAATCCCGTGATAAAATCCATGCCTAACTTATCCCACTTCCACTCGGGTATCGGCAACGGTTGTAACAATCCTCCTGGCTTCTGATGCTCTGCCTTTACTCTCTGACATACATCACAAACTGCTACATACTCCGCAATATCTTTCTTCATTCCGGTCCACCAGAAAATCTCCTTCAAATCCAAATACATCTTGGTATTTCCTGGGTGAATCGAATATGGTGAATCGTGTGCCTCTTGCAGAATCAACTTCCTGATCTCCGGGTCATTGGGCACATAAACACGGTCTTCAACCCATAGGGTGTCGTGCTCATCCTCACGAAATCCTTTAGCTTTTCCTTCGCTTATTTTCTCCTTTATAGAGGCAATCTCCTTGTCAGTCTTCTGAGCTTCTCTGATTCTATCCATCAAAGTTGACTGAATCTCCAATGCTGCTACATAGCCTCTCGGAACTATTTCCAAACATAGCTCATGAAGATTTTCTGCTAACTCCCTTGGTATTTCTCCCGTCATTAGCGTATTGACATGGCTCTTACGGCTTAATGCGTCAGCTACTACATTAGCCTTCCTGGGATGATAATGCAATTTCATATCATAATCCTTGATGAGCTCCAACCATCTCCTTTGTCTGAGATTCAACTCCTTCTGGGTGAAAATATACTTCAAACTCTTATGATCCGTGTACACCTCACAATGATTTCCAATCAGGAAATGTCTCCATGTTTTCAATGCATGCACTACGGCTGCTAACTCCAAATCATGCGTAGCATAATTCAACTCATGAGGTTTAAGCTGTCTTGAGGCATATGAAACAACTCTCCCTTCCTGCATAAGCACTGCTCCAGGTCCGCGTCGTGAAGCATCGCAATACACCTCATAATCCTTGGTCTGGTCTGGCAAAATCAACACTGGTGAAGTAACAAGCATTTCTTCAACTCCTGGAAACTAGCCTCACACTCCTCAGTCCATTTGAACTTGGTATCTTTCTTCAACAACCCAGTCATAGGCTTCGCAATCTTTGAGAAATTCTCAATAAATCTCCGGTAGTATCCTGCGAGTCCAAGAAAACTCCGGATCTCTCCCACGGTGGTTGGTGCTTCCCACTTGGTCACGGTATCAACTTTAGTGGGATCAACTGCTATACCTTCTCCAGATATAACGTGTCAGAGGAATCCTACTTCCTTCAACCAAAACTCACATTTGCTGAACTTGGCATACAATTGATGTTCTCTGAGCTTTCCAAGAACCAAACGCAAATGCTCCTTATGCTCCTATTCATTCTTTGAGTAAACCAAGATATCATCAATGAACACTACGACGAACTTATCCAAAAACTCCATAAACACTTTGTTCATCATGTTCATAAAATAAGCAGGTGCGTTAGTCAGACCAAATGACATAACGGTATACTCGTACAGCCCATACCTTGTGGTAAAAGCTGTCTTAGGTATATCTTGTTCCCGAATCTTCAACTGGTGGTATCCTGATCGCAGATCGATCTTGGAAAATACCTTAGCTCCTTGCAATCGATCAAACAGATCATTGATCATTGGTAGTGGGTACTTGTTCTTGATCGTTACTTCATTCAATCCTTGGTAATCCACAACCATCCTTAACGATCCATCCTTCTTCTCCACTAGAAGTACTGGCGATCCCCAAGGCGAAGAACTTGGGCGAATATATCCCTTATTCAGTAACTCCTTAATCCGCTTCTTAATTTCCACCAAATCCTTTGCAGGCATCCTGTATGGTCTCTTTGATATTGGCCCTGTGCCTGGCAATAGCTCAATTAAAAACTCAATATCTCTATCCAGTGGCATGCCTGGCAACTCTTCTGGAAATACTTTAGGGAAATCCCTTACCACTGGTACTTCCTCCTGCACAACTCCTGTTAAGCAATTTACTTGAGTCCTCTTTGGCACATGTCGGGATACATACTTGATCCTTCTCCCTTCTGGGGTGGTAAGAGAAATTGTCTTATTGGTGCAATCGATGTTTCCTCCATACATCGACAGCCAATCCATACCCAGAATTACATCCAATCCTTGTGATTCCAAAATGATTAAATCCGAGGGAAACACATGCCTACCTATACTCAACGGCACTTGAAAACATCCTTGACTGGCCATATACTCCGCTCCTGGTGAGCTTACTAGCATAGGTGTTCTAAGAACCTTAGTGGGCAGGTTATACTTATCCACAAATCCCCTTGATATGTATGAATGCGATGCACCAGTATCAAAAAGAATGAGTGCAGTAAATGACTTAACCAAGAACTTACCGATTACGGCATCCGGCCCCTCTTCAACCTCCTCCACGTTAACGTGGTTCACTTGTCCCCTGTTAAAAGGGTTCGGCTTCTTCCCAGAACTTCCATTGCCATTCTAGCCTTTAGGACATTCATTGGCATAATGTCCGGTCTTCGAACACTTAAAGCAAGTGACTTGGCTCAGGTCCTTCTTGGCTGGGGTTGATGAGTTGGTGCGATTCTGTCCATTTCTTCCTCCATTCCCATTACCATTCCTGGTGCCATTGTGATTGTGCGAGCTACCTCCTCCATGGGTATGCTGAAAATGTCCTCCCGATCTAGGGGTAAAACGTGGCTTCTGCTGAGCTCAAGAAGTGTACTTCCCTTGTCCATACTTCCTCTTGCGGTTCTCAATCTGCTGCTGCTTGCCTTCAATCATAAGAGCACGATCTACCAACTCCTGGTAGTTGTTGAAGGTTGCTCCCATCAACTGCATGCTCAACTCATCGTTCAGTCCTTCCAGAAACTTCTCCTGCTTAGCTGCATCCGTAGCAACGTCATCTGGGGCATAACGTGCTAATTTACTAAAGTCCTCCACATACTGGCCAACTGTCCGTCCTTCCTGGCGCAAGTTGCGAAACTCACGCTTTTTCATGGCCATAGCTCCTGCTGAAACATGGGCAGTACGAAAGGCCTGCTGAAACTGGTCCCATGTGACAGTGTCGACAGGGAAAGTGGTTGTGAAATTCTCCCACCATGATGCTGCGGGTCCTTCAAGCTGATGTGCGGCAAACTTCACCTTCTCCGCATCTGTGCATCCTGCTGTGGTCAACTCTCTAGCTGTCTTGCGGAGCCAATCATCTGCTACTATCGGCTCGGTGCTACTAGAAAACACCGGTGGATTCAGCCTAAGAAAACGGGCTAAGTGATCAACAGGTGGTGGTGGTGGTGGGTTGTTGTTGTTGTTGTTCCCCTGATTCTGATTCTGGACTAGCAACTGCATCAATGTGTTCTGCTGCTGGATCGACTGGGTGAGCTCCGGTGGAAAGGTAAATCCGGGGTCACGTCTTGGAGGCATCTGAGGGTTTAGAAAAGATGAGAGTTAAGAATGGAGGGGTCTAAAGAGAAAACACTACCCATATGCACATGAGGCAAAAGCAAACAATTCACTTCATTCAATCAAACAAGGGCATACAATCGATCTAACTATCGCAAAAGTGCTCAGACTACTGTATTTACATGATGGACTACTACTACTAATGAGGTGGTCTACTAGAAATATTCTTCGGTTGCAGACTCCATGATATCTGCTCCGGCTTCATCAACATAGTCATCATCGCTATCATCTGGATCCGAGTCGGTGTCGTCGATGATGATGTAGTCTTCCGAGCTAATCTCCTTGGGTTCTTCGTCTTCATCTACTGGTGTAGGGCTCCCATAAATATTGCTAGTTTCATGGTTAGGTCGGCATTCTTAGCCACCAATACTTCAATTTCCTCTTCATAATCTTCACGTGTAGCCTTAAGTTCTTCCTTCAGTTCCTTGATTCTTGTCTTAGCCTTCTTTAGGTCTATCATGTTGGCGCACATCTGGTTTTCCTGTCGTCGAATGTGCTGGTTTAACTCCTGGATAAAAGTTGCGATTGATCTATCCTTCCTGGTGCTGATCATCTCCCAGTGTTCATCTCGGCGCCCACAAATCTGGTAGATAGTATCCTTGTCGATAGACTCCAATGCGTCTCATGGCGATGTGTGCTGCCATGCTCTTTCCTAGACTTCAAGTTGGTGCATCAAAAGAAAAATCTATGGGCTCAGTGACTGGCATGAACGTCCTTCCTGGAACTTGAACTTGAATCATCCAGCGTTCTTCTTCAGGTAAAGTAGTGTTGTAGGTTCCGGTGAAGCTTGGTACTCCTATGTTGAGGTATCTAGTAACTTCCTTCAAGTGACGTCCAAAAGGTGTATCGTCATCTGGTTGCGTGAACTTGTTCTTTGCATCCGCCATCCTAAAGAGTAGAAAAGATGAGAGGTCAGAAAAGAAGAGAATGAATAGTGATCTAGGTCTTTAGCTTAGTGGTCGTGTCCTATAGTCAGCGTGTGCTCTGATACCATCTCTGTAGCGACCAGACCTCAAACGGTCTGATCTCTGTGCTCTGGTGCCATCCCTGGATCAGTAATGCTGACACCAAACAGTACTCGGAGGATTTATAATAGAGTAGCAATCACACACTTATTACATCGAGTGTCTCCATAGAGAATTTATTACAATAAATATGGCTTAAGGCCATCTAATAACGATAACAGCGGAAGACTTGGAAGATAAGTGAGTCCATCAACTCCAACGGCATCACTGAGTATAGAACCACGACCTAAAACTCCTTATTCATCATCTGAAAAGTCTGCAACATTAACGTTGCAGCCCGAAACGGGTCAGCACATGGAATATGCTGGAAATGTAACACATAGAGAGTAATGGAATGAAACAGCTATACTACATGCATATTTGGCTGGTGGAAAGCTCTATGGTTACAATTTTGCGTAAAGCCAATTTTTCCCCACTGCAAAGGAATAAATTTATTTAACTATCATGGTGGTTGTTAAACATTGAGAATGGTTGACAACATTCTCAATCCCAATTAAACATCATCATTAATCAAAACCCAACAAAATTAATTTAGAGTAACATGTTGAGATTCACATGATAATCCAAGTACTAGATACTCAAGATGTCCATAACCGGGGACACGGCTAACCATGATTAGTTTATACACTTTGCAGAGGTTTGCGCACTTTTCCCCACAAGACTCGATCGCCTCCGTTTGGTTTCTCGCACAACAGGGTGTTTGAGAAGATGAATGACCGAGACATAGTCTTTCAGAAGCGCTAGCACCTTACGATGGATAGACCATTACACCTACTTTCCCCTACATCTACTAGTCTACCCTGTAAGAATTCGCACGACTTAATCAACTATGCTAGAGCCCATAATAGCTTGTGGCTGCACACGGAAGTTTCTAGTATGAATAATCTCATGATCCCTTTGAGCCTCGGTGGCGGTCCAAAAGAAAACAGGCAAATCCTGGAATACCCAGGTACCTCAATCCACCCAGATGTGTGTTTAAGTTGCCATCTTAGATAAACCATTAATTTAACAATCTCACATCTGTCATGGATACACTCACCCAATCCACGTCTACTAGCATAGCATGGCAATAAGCAAACGTAGAAGTAACTCCCAAAGGTTTGATAGTAGACAGGTAATAGGTACTACCTCAACTACTTCCCATCCCACAATTTAATTAGATCCTAATCATGCAATGTGTGAGGATTGATCTAATGCAATAAAACCGGGTAGTAGTAAAGGTATGATCAAGTGTTACTTGCCTTACTGATGATCGGCGAAACCTAGCGATTCGAAGTAACAGGCGGCGCACTCCGGGTATTCTATCGCAGACAAACAAACAAGCATACAATAAGTACTCATCTAATGCACGGGTAAAACTCGAATAAGAGATCTAACCAGAAGGTTCAACTTAAGAACTCCGGTTTGCAAAAAGAATCAAATCGAACGAAGCAACGAAAGTCAAACGGCGAAAGAAAACAACTTTGTTCTAGTAATCTGGATCCAAGGTAATTTTTATAGTAGCAAAAGCTTGTTTAAGTTGGTTAAACGGATAGAGGGTTTCGAGACGAAACTCCAGGCGCTTGAATCGCTTGATTCCAATAAACGAGCGAAAAGTTATACTAAAACGAAAATCAGATCAGAAATCGCGATCAGAAAAATCGCGGATTTAATTCGAGAAAAAGAAAAAAACGAATGTTCGTTAGAACGAACGAACACTCGCTATTTAAATAAATCAGAAAAACCGATCAAAAAACCAAAACTAAAAAAACCGACGGAAAAACCGAACGATTTTTCAAAAAAAAACGGCGGCACGGATTTCGAGGCACGGCGAACCTCGGGCGGCGTGCGGCGGCGGCGGCGGGGCTGGCGGCGGCTTAGGGTTTCGGCTGGGGATGGGCCTCTCCCCGGCTTATATAGCCTAGTCGGGCCGGAGTCCTAGTCGGACACGACCCGTTAGGTCGGTTCGTTTTTTTAAATAATTACGCGCAGAAGAAAAATAAAAAGAAATACTAAACAGACTCCAAAAATCCCGAAATAAATTTTCTCGGGCTTCTAAAATCAAGCCGCACAAGGTGAACATTTATTTGAGGCCTAAATGCAATTTTGAAAAACGCACATTTTTCCTAAATTCAAATAAAATAACGAAAAACTCCGAAATAAAATCTTATTTGATTTTATTATCAAATCCTCAATATTTCTTTATTTTGGGAAAGTCATTTTATTCCCTCTCATATTTTTGTAGTAGAAATAATTGATGATAAAATAATAAAATCAAATGATCTTATTCTCAAAATTTGAGAAAACTCAAATATGAAAATAAAGAATTCCCCAACTCTCTCCGTGGGTCCTTGAGTTGTGTAGAAATTTCTAGGATCAACCAAAAATGCAAAATAAAATATGCTATGCATTTATGATCTAATGTATAACATTCCAAATTGAAAATTTGGGATGTTACAAACATCATAGGATAACCATAAATCATTGGGAAATAATATACGGAGTTGAGCACCATGTTTAAGTAGAGATTACAGCGGGGAGAAGAGGTGTTACACCGTTGCATAGAGGGGGAGAAAGTTGGTGTTGACGGTAGCAAGATTGTTGGTGTAGATCGTCGTCCCGATCGTTGCCCCAGTGGCACTCCGGCGCCACCGGAAGCGAGGGGGGAGATCCCTCTCCTTCTTCTTCTTCTTCCTTGGCCTCCCCCCTAGATGGGAGGAGAGTTCCCCCTCTAGTCCTTGGTCTCCATGGCGGCGGAGGGGCGGGAGCCCCTCAGAGATTGGATCTCCCTCTTTGTTATCTTCTATTCGCGTCCCCCAGATCTGGTCGAAAACTATTTCTTATATTTCGGGAGATCCGTGACTCCGATTGCGCTGAGATTTTAACATGATTTTTTTCCGGATATAAGCTTCCTTGCGCCCGAAGTGAAGGTCCAACCGACGTACGATGTGAGCACAACCCACCACGCCTCCGTTTGCGGTGATTCCAACTCCCAAAAATCATATATATATATATATTCCAAAATAATTCTCCGTGAAATTTTATTGCATTTGGACTTCGTTTGATATGGATACTCTACGATACGAAAAACATGCAGAAAACAGGAAGTGCCACTGGGCACTGGATCAATAGGTTAGTCCAATAAATCATATAAAAAGTTGCCAAAAGTATGTAAAAGTTGTATAATATTGGCATGAAACAATCAAAAATTATAGATACGACGAAGACATATCAGTTAGTGGAATAGCTAGGGGTGAAACAGAGATATTGTGATGGGATACTTTGTGGGTTTTGAGCAAGTCTTTCACGAAATCCGACAATCCCCTCTTAATAGTGCGGGATCCCTATACTCAAGAACAAACTGAAAAGGAGCCAAAGCTGTTTGTTTTGTATCTCTGCTCTTGAGTGATATATATATGTCCGTAGTCATGATCTACACACGGCCCTTGAGACAAAATCCTGAGATATACTTGATAAACATGATTAGTCCCAAAATGCATATTGTCATCAACATCAAAATAAGATTAAGGGCATGATTGCACTTTCACTTGTAGTGAGGAGTGGAGAGGATAGGAGAGATCAACGGAACTGAGGCAGTGTGTGACGGCGGCGACCTGGAGGCGGCGGTGTGTCACGGCGGCGACCGGGAGGCGGTGGCACCGCTCGGTCCTCAACAATGGCGGCTCGTTTAGGATCTTGGATCTCAGCGGCGGCTCATCTCAGGGCTGGGGCGTTAGGAAACAAATCGAGGGGAGCCTTGTTGGCTGTTTTTCCTTTGTTAGGTCTGAGCAGAGATACAAAAGAAAACTAGACGAAAGGAGGAGGGATGGAAAAAACCAGACCAAGGTGGGAGGTTGAGACGGAAAAAACCCAGACGAAACGGAGACTACCAAGTTGTCCATTAGGAGTAGAGATAGACATTTCAGAAAGAGCAGTTCAAATATTGTCACGTCAATAAAACTCAGCCGTTTCTCATTTTGCCCTTGCACTCACCCATCGCCGCTCCCTCTCACTGCAGTCACTCACCCACTCCCCAAATCCCTAGCTCTCCTACACGGTAATGATGCGCCTCCGTCTCGCCCGCATCACCGCCACTCTTCTCTCTCTCTCTCTCTACATCTCACTAGTGCCACTTCTTCTCGCTCGCGTTGTCGTCGAGCCAAATTTAGCCCTTTTAGTGATGTCGAGGAGGAGCGGGAGGAGCATGTTCCGTGTCAAGGAAGAAGCGGGTGGAGGGCATGGCCGAACGCCGCTGCCGCAAGGGCCTCAACAAGCTCCATGCTCCGCTCAGTCGTACTCCAAGATCAGCAAGGTAAAAAACCAAATATCCTTATCATTTTTACCACACCAAATGGGGCAATCAACTGCATCAAAATCTTGAGAGCATATCAAGTTGAGTGTGTGTTCTTGACCCATCAAAATCTCGGGAGAAAATCAACCACATCACGATCGAGCCCCGTGGAAAGTCCTAAAGTCAGTTTTGGGCCGGTCCACCTGGCTTTTTTCGGTTTTTCTTTTTGTTTGTGTGTTCTTTCCTTCCTTTTTTCTTTCTTTCTTTAGTTCGTGTTCATTTTATCTTTTATTTTTTATTTTTAGTTTTTCTAATATATTTTTAAATTTTGTGAATATTTTTTGAAATCACAAATATTTTTTGAATTCATCAACAATTTTTATGTTATTGTGAACATTTTTCAAATTGCAAAAAAATTGTACAAAATTGTCAACATTTTTAAATCACTAACATTTTAGGAATTCACGAACATTTTTCCCTAAATTGTTAACATTTATTCAAAACTCATAAACATTTTTTTGAATCAGCAAATATATTTCTGGGGAACAATTATTTAGATTCATGTACATTTTTTGAATCGATGAACTGTTATTGTAATTCATGAACATTCATGTGATTGTTTTTATTAAATTCATTAACGTGTTTGAATCCATGAGTATCTGTTCGAAATCTTGAACATTATTTTAAGTTTTGAACAATTTTAGAAACCGTGAACATTTTTTGAATTTGCGATGTTTTTCTATGCCAACAATGTTTTTTGAATTTGAGAAAAGAAATTCAAACTCGCAAACTATCGTTCGAATTTCTGAACATCTTTTCAAACTCATGAACATATTTTTCGATATCCCAACCATTATTCTAAATTAAGAATTTTTTTTAAAACCCCGAGCAATTTTGCAGAAGCAAAAAATAAAAGAAAATAACAAAAAGAAACGAAAATAGTAGACAGGAAATCATGGGCCAAATGGGACAGTTGAAGAGAACAGAGCCCATCATCAAACCCGTCGGCCGACGGAAACCCGGCCCATGCTCTCCCGACCACAAGGCGAGATTCCATTTCCCACCAACCCCTCTATATATCGCTTTTCTCTTCCCCTCCACGCCCATTTCCCCTCGCCTTTCCCCACCTTCCGTCCTCCCCCCGTCGTCGCGGCTCCAGCTAGGGTTTCTCGCCCCCGCCCTCCCGCCCCACCGCCGGCCCCGTCCGCCATGTCGAAGCAAGGTCTGTCCGCTCGCTCCCCACCGATCAGCGCGAGATCGATCTCGCCGGCGTTCGGCGCCGACCGATTTGGTCCTCCGGGGTTCTGACGTCTCTTCCGGTTTCGGGGCTGTTTTGCAGGAGGAAAGGCCAAGCCGCTCAAGCAGGCCAAGGTCGCCGAGAAGGACTACGACGAGGTATGCTGCCGTTCTGCCTTTGCTTGCGCTCCCGATTCGTCGGTCGGATCATTGATCTGCCCCTGTAATTCTAGGTTTCGAGATGTTTAGGTTGATCTGGTGTAGATCGGTCCGTGCTTGGTTGGTAATTGCGGATGATTCGTTTGGGGGATATGAATTTCGCGGGTTGCTATGCTTATGCGCCTGCTATGCTGCACTGGGATCTTTTCAAAATTAAGGGTTCGCTTGTACTTAACGGGAAGGGGAATTTGTTGAATTGCTACAAATTATGCTGATTATGCTGGATGAGAGTGTCACCTTAATGCTAAATTTGTGATGTTCTGAATTTTGGGCCGGTAGTGTGTGCAAGCGAGTGAGCACTTTATGCATCGGTGTCTGTTGCTTCATGGTTAGACTTGGGAGTTTGCATTTGTTAACATCTCTATATAAGCAAAGTTGCCTTCTGTTCTTGTTTGTATTATCTTACACAATATGTAGTCAAAGGTGCATATTTTAAATAGAACTTGCTGCAAAACATGGAGTGCATTGTCATGTTCCTTTCTTTATGCCATTACTGTAATCTGTTTGCTAGGCACTAACAAGTGCGCAGTTAGTCCATCTTAAAAGTCAACTGTATTTTATTGGTTCATCTAGTTATGAAGGGAGCTGTGTATTTATTTAGTTGTTTGAGCCTGTTTGTTGTTTGTTTAAATAGTTGTAACTCTCAATCTCGGTCGTCCTAGTTGATCTCCAGCCACAGTACCATCCTCTTATGTGATGTTGTGAGAAAGGAAGGTGACAGTGGCAATTATGCCCATGTGTTGTGATGTTGTGAGGAAGGAAACTGTCTGATTTTTTATACCATCCTTGTAATATGGCCCTGCTTTGCTTGAAAAAATAGCCCATGACTGATAGAAGCGATGGCATGAGCTACTTCAGTGACCAGTGACACTTACCTATACTTATCATTGTTTTGGTTTCCTCTGTGTTGCAGAATGACCTGGCATACCTCCAGAAGAAGAAGGATGAGCAAAAGGTGAGACCAGTAGCAGCTATCCAGTATTTCCTTCTACACTGCTTGTTCTATGACCCTTGTTACTGATGTGAACTATATTATCTTCTTGTCAACCAGGCCCTGAAGGAGCTGAAGGCCAAGGCAGGCCAGAAGGGTGCGCTGGGAGGATCTGGTCTCAAGAAGAGTGGGAAGAAATGAGTCTGCCCACCCATTCGTAATACCCAGAAAATGATAATCTATCTATCTACCTATCTGTGTCGCGCTTCACTATCTGTGGTTGTAACAGACTACCTTCAGTTGTGTTGAGCATTGTGCATCGTCGCAGTATGTCGCTGAAACCTATGGCATGTCAGCAGCCTCTTCTGCTTATCTATGATACAGATGGTCCGTAGCTAATAATGACATGACTTGTTTTGTGATGAAAATCTCTGATGTGTGCATCAAGTCTTCCGATTTCGCTTGTGTTGATTGCCTGCTCTGGTTCTGCTTCATTTTCATTAGCTGTTTCCACTTTGTTAGTTGGTTGATTGTGCATCATTTCCATGTGTTTCTGAACGAGCACCCGCCGTGTCCACTTCGTTAGTTGATTGCTTATGCATTCCTCACTTCTATGGTATCAAGGTGAATCTGTTTTGTGCTCTAACTTGGTTGAGCATACATGATTGATGATGTTTTAAGTTTATTCATCAAAGTCTCTTTTACTCTATGTTTGCTGTGTAGAGTCGATACAACTTCAACCTGTTGCAGCGTCCATGTGATCTGCCTCAGGTTGCTCACCATAGCATGTAATATAACCCTTCC
Organism: Triticum dicoccoides; assembly: GCF_002162155.2. NCBI lineage: Eukaryota > Viridiplantae > Streptophyta > Magnoliopsida > Poales > Poaceae > Triticum > Triticum dicoccoides. Next base: position 649,591,202 of record NC_041392.1, read on the forward strand.
TGGTGTAGTCGTTTGGGCATTTGGGGGCTTTTCATTCGTCAAGGAAAATGGTGTTTCAGCTTTTCCTGGAACCTATGGTGTTGCAGTCTCTTGTGCTAATCTATGATACAGGTGGTTCCCTAGCTACTTGGTTTGCGATCAAATCCCCTAAGCATTCCCTAGCTACTTGGTTTGCTTTAGTAGATTTATTTTCATTTCTCTGAACCATGTCATAGCTCCCACCTTGTTAGTAGGTTTCTGATAAACTTCTTGGCTAGTGGTGCCTTTCCGTTTGGACCGTTGGTATGTTTTTCTGAACGAGCACCACGGTGATTATTGGCTGTGTCCACTTTGTTTGTTGATTGATGATGCATTCCTGGACGTCCCTGAAACGGGGTACATCCTGAATTTTGTACTAGCATCTGCGTTCTTAGTTTTGCTGATGTCGTGCCCGCGTATAGACTACAGATTCTCTGACTTTGATATGTTCGCTCGCTGTGAACAATTGATGCTAGAAGGATGCTAGTACTCCCTCCGTCTCAAAATTCTTGTCTTATATTTGTCTAGTAGGAAAAGCTGTACCTCTTACAGTTTAGTTATGCAAGAATGCTTTGAGAAATCCAAGGACGACACTTTGCTAGTTGATTGCTGATACGTTCCTTGACTCAGTAAGATGGTCTCTGCGACAGGGTACCTGCTGAACTTTATACCACATGTATTGTTAGTTTTGCTGCTGAACTTTGGAGCGACCGAGCGGATGTATGATTGACGATGGCATAGCAGAGTTCGAACAGCACCTTCTCTTACCCTGTTGTATAATCGCTGTTCAGAATCGATGCTACAACTTCAGAAGTACTCCCTCTGTAAACTCCCTCTGTAAACTAATATAAGAGCTTTTAGAATATTAAAATAGTGATCTAAACGCTCTTATATTAGTTTACAGAGGGAGTAGCAAGTAGCAACACCAGAGTTTCGTTATGCAAGAACGTTTATAGAGATCGAAGGACAGCACCATAACAAAGCTAGTGCTACTTACTAGAAGGCCTTCGCCGTGAGTGACGACCTCAAAGTGAACCGCGTGATCTGCCTTCCGGCCGATCACCGTAGGAGCCGCACTAACGAGTCCCAATGACCATGTAACCCTTCCTGGAAGTTTCGCCTGTGCATCATAGGCTTTTTCTTTCGTCAAAGGTGTCGTCTGCAAGTAGAAATATTCGTTAGCGAAAAGGGGCGGAGATATCACGACGCGACCGGTGTGGGGGCGAAAGGCCCTAGCCGCCGTGAGGAGCAAACTCAAGTGGCGCGTCCGATGCCCCGGAGTGCGCCGTGACACCCATCCGGTGGACACCGACGGCGACCCGAGGGAGGGGACACGCACACGGCGCATGCGCACGCCTTTTTTCTCCTCATCACCATCTCCTCGTCTTCACCGTTGACGACAAGAACCGGGTTCGGTATCCGATACTCCAGAAATTCATCATGGATCGGGCCATCGGGGAAAGCGGCGGGCATCGCTAGATACGTGCCGTATATACGTACAGGCAGACAGGCCAGCTCCAAACCCCTGGACGTATCTCCTGCCCATCCATCAACCTCTCGTGCGTACATGTACATACATGGTCCATGCCTCCATGGCAGTGGGGGCGTGTGGTTCATGCGTGTAGGCCGGCGATGGACCCATGCTTTGATGGGGAGCGGTTGCGCATCGTATCATCATATGATCGATGGAGGGGATGATGATGATGATCGATACTGTATTCCTGGCCTGTCGACAACCTGTTTCTTTCTTTCTGATCAAGCGTTGTTTATACTCCTCTTTCAGTGCAGCGATACTTCACTGAAAAAACACAACATCTGAGGTCGATTGTTTCTTTCTGATCGAGCGTTGTTCTCACGCTGATCTATTTTTTCTCTTCCTTGTTAGATTGGACGTTCACGTCGGGCACCTTAACCGTAGAATAGGACTGACAGCGCCATATCCCCCCATGAGATGCCGCGCAGGAGACGCGTCCAAATCGGCCGTCCCGACCCAACCCGACCACCCGGCATCGCCCACGACGTGGACCAGAACGCTGACCCAGCGACGCCGACACGGCACGATCCAAGCCGGAGCAGCAGACCCAACAACTATTCCCCCCTCCGTCGGCCTCGTCTCAGCATCCACCTGCACATGCAAGTATTTTTTTTCCCCGCAGGAATCTACATGTCGGAGGCGGCCTTCCCACGGCGGCCGTGCGCTCGCGGCAGCCTCGACGCCGGCACGGCGCCGAGCAGGGCAGGTGACGACGACCAGACGTGACCACGGCATCACGCGGCAGTCCCACTGGCGCCGTGGTGGCGCGATCACGGCGCTGGAGGTCGATTGATGGGCCGACGGGAAATGATGCTACGGGAGGAAAGAAAGAGAGAAAGCGAGGGGGCGGCGAGTGCGAGGCGTCTAGAGCGCCACCGCAGCATTTGACAATTGACATGACGGTGGCCCGCGGCTGGGCTGGGCTCGGATTGGATCCACCCGATCGGATCGGCCCGGGATCTGATCTGTGCGCGTCGCCGTCGGGTCGGCCGGTTCGGGAGTGCAACGGATTCAGCACTGGGGATGGCGAGATCCTTGGCTGATCGCCGGGGATTCTCGCTGGTAGTTTATGCCGGGCTCGATCCAGAATTCCCTCGCCGCTGCCGCCTTTGCGTTCCGGCCACTTTAACCCCCGGCCGGCGTCCCGGTAAACTCGAGTCTAGTTCTGTATGATCACGAGCGATCGGATAGCTGCTGCTGATGGCGCGCGCGGTTCCAGCGAATAAAAACATCGGTCTCGAGGAGGGACCACGAGGGGATCCGGGCCCCGGCTCGGGATTAGGCCGAGGAAAGCGGGGGAGGGACGGATCGATGGGTCGGCCAACAGCACACGTGGGCCAGACGGGCCGGTGAGTGCCGCCCCCACCCCCTACAACGCGCCATCATTTCCTCGCCCCCTCTATCTAGCCCCCTCCTGTCGCCAAATTTTAATTTTTTATTAGCAGCAAACGGCCCCGGGTTCCACGGGCATGATCGGCATGCGCCTTTCCATTTGGTTTCTAGGGCGCGTCTTTTTTTTGGCGGATAGGGGGTGCGTCTCTCTCTCTTTTTTTTTTGCGGAGTACATAACTATCATGGTCCCATAGGCTTCAATAAGACACGAAAAACTAATTTATATCATATGCGGTATGTGTTTGTAAATTCATGAAAATACTACCTCCATCCCATAATGTAAGATGTTTTTTACACTAGACTAGAGTCAAAAAACGTTTTACATTATAGAACGGAGGAAAAAGAAGATTAACCAGCAAGGGTAATTTCTCGGAATGATGTAGCATATGACGCATCATTTCCGATTAAATTCCATCAGTCTATCCATTCTGGTCAGAAAATTCAAAAGAGAGTAAAAAGCACCAGACAAATAATTGGTGATAAAAAAGCCATTAGGCCACCATGCATTTCTGCTTTGTGGTCAGAAAAGAGAAGCAAAAGGGACCTGCTTTTGCATAGCCACACAGCACAAGGTGCTCCCTGCACAATCACTTACCTAATAAGTAATTGATAAATCAAGCGTGAGCCCCCCTCCTTGAGCTAGCACAATTATAACACCACTGCTAGCAGCCTCATCACCCAGCTGCCCTCGGCACTCTTTCCTCTCCCTCACACTACACACACCACCATCATCATCGTCAACGAGCTCGCCGCGTGCCGGTGGCCATGGAGAAGTGCAGATCGGTGCCGCACGAGCACGCCACGGCGGCGTACTATGGGTGCGGCGGCGGGTACGACTACGAGGACGTGAGCCGGGGCACGTCGGTGAAGTCGTACAGCTTCAACGGCCCCAGCGCCGGCGAGGACCCGGAGGCGAAGCGGCGGCGGCGGGTGGCGTCCTACAACGTGTTCGCGTCGCAGGCCCGGCTCAAGTCCTCCGTCCGCGGCAGCTTCAAGTGGCTCAAGTCCAAGCTCTCCGACGTCCGCTACGGTGGCCTCTGAACTTTACTGCCCTGAACCTCCAACCTCCAAGTTCCAACGTGCCCTCCATGAACTGAACCTCTCTCCCTATATACATATGTATGCATATGCATGAAGAAGTGTGTATGTGTGTGTACTACGGCTACGGCTACTGGCCAAGTTGCTGCACATATATGTGTGTACTGTTTAATTACATGCCGTATTTATGCATGTATGAACTGCTGCTGCTGCTGCTGTGTGTGTGTGTGTGTGTGTGTGTGTGTGTGTGATGCGAAGTTGCTGCATGGTTAACTGCTAGATCCATCCATGGATCGGTCTATGTGTTTTTGGTTGCCTTTTTGAGAGACTAAGAATATCCTGCTTAAGTTGCAGATCAAGTTGTATCAAGCCATGTTCTCTGTTTTTCCTCTGTGAAAATTCCGTCCTCTGTTTTTATTACTCCTTTCTCGTTTATCATTGCATATTTTCTAGAGCTACTATGTGTGATCATAAGTCGCTGTATGGTTAACCGATGGATCGCTCTGTGTTTTCATTTTCCTTATATGGGAAGGGGAAACTAATTATGGTTGTTAGTCAAAATCAAGGTTGTTGAAGAACTGTGGTTGTACCCCTGCATTCCTGCTTAGATTGCAAATTAAGTTGCATAGATGTATATATTTTGAATTGCAGTGGGGGACTTTTTGTGGTTGGTGCGTGTCCCTGATCAGTTCTGGATGGTTCTGCAGATATACTCCTACCTTCATAGCCTTCAGTTTGGCAGCACAAACTGCAGATCTCATCAATCGCCACCAAACAGTGTTGCAAACATGATAGTAATACATATACTACTAGTTAAGGACCACTCATAACGTAATTTCATTCTTTAAACTAAACCTGAAATGTTACAAAAGCTAGAGTGCGATCAACCATGAAATGAACGAAGCCAACCACCATTTTTTCTTAAAGGAATCCTCCCATTCATCTGCAAATGGAGAATTATTGGTAGATGGACTACGTAGCAGTCTACAAATCTGGGGTTTCTCAATCGGGACAGTTGGTAGTTGTGGTATGCTGAACAGTTTCGGCTGCAATTTCCATGTGCTGAAACCCACACAACACCCCAGAACAAACGAAATGCTCGCCGGCGCTGATCACGTCGCCGATCTAATCGCCATGGCGTGGTGCATGGCGGCGCCGCCCTTGTGATCGTCGCCGCTCGCGTGCCCTCCGCAGCTGGGGCTGATCATGCGAAGCAGCAGGTGGCAACGACTGAACCGGGCTAACTGAAAACCGTCTTGAGGCCGTGCTGGTGGAAGCGTTGAGGAGTGGCGTTCTTGCCTTGTTGAACGCTGGAGGAGGCGACGGCCTGATTTTTCCGTCTCGTTCATGACTTTGTCATCCTGCGTCTGCCAGTTTGTGGGACGGAAGAGATTAAGAACTGCCCCTGCTCTGGTTTCGGAAAAAAAAGAGGAACTGTTCTTTGTCTAACCGAGTGCGTTTAGTGGCTGAATTCTGATTCAGGCAGAGGATGCCGACTGGTGCGCAAAGATGGGCATTCGTGTTGTGAACCTGTGAGGTGCTGCTCCTGCTCTCGGCTTTTCGTTTGTTTGCCGTCCCTTCGCTCGTGGGAACGCTGCCTCAGTTTGGCCTGCACGAAGCAGAGCAGAAAACCACCAAGCCAAAACGTTCGGAGTCCCAACTCCCATGTAGGAGCAACTCCAACCGAACGACCCATTTCGTCCGCCAACATTTGTTTAGATCGCCGCAGACAAAAATGCTGGCCCAACGCCGACACATTTTCAAAATCCGTCCACTTCGTGTCCATGCGGATCCATTTTCAGTCCAAAATAGCGCCTGAAATGCGTCGACGCAGACACGCCGCGCACCCCTCGGTGTCCGCCGCGGTCCCACTTGACGACCGCCCAACCATCACCCGCGTCTTATTAAATGTCAGCACCTACCTAGGTTGGCCTTCCTTTTTAATGAAAGCGTGCGGCGGGGCCGGCCTCATCCACTTCCAACACCCGTCCACATCTAGCCACATAGTGCTCCCTCGCTAGAGACCAGGAACCCTAGCAAGCCTAACCACCATGGGTTTTTTCAACGGGAAGGGGAGGGGGAAGCTCAGCGTCGGCTCGCATGCGCGAGCTCCTACTCCTCCGCCTGCTAGACGCGGCTCGCCACCGGAGCGACATCGCCTGTACATACCAGTCCACCAGACGCGGTGGCACTGACAGTACCGCCGGCCACTGCAGTATCCGGATGGCAGCCTGCTGCACGGCTGGCATCGGGATCCGTAGTGGATCCCCATTCCAACAGTACCTCCGGCCACTACAGTATCCAGATGTCAGTCTGCCGCATGGCTGGCATCTAGATCCGTAGCGGATCCCCATTCCGGCAGTGCCACACACGGCGCGAGCGCACACCGAGGAGGTTCGCCGGAGTCGCGAGGCCCTCACTCCAGAGCAGCAGGCCATGCGTGCCTACGCGCCAGACTCCCCCAACTGGGATTGCCGGTCCGCTCTAGAGCACGATGAGGAGTGCCGTCAGGGCCTCCACGTCGACCACGACGTTCCTCCACTGCCGCCTAAGGTTCTGCCGACGGAGGAGGATATGATCAAAATTTTCACTTGGAGGGTTTCTGTAGATAACCTTGTGATAAAAATAAATAAATGAACTTTGGAGAAAGAGATAGCGTACTGCATATGCAACATTTGTGGTAATGCCCAGGAAACGAGTTTCCATGCTACTGTCCAGTTCCCAAATTTTAACGCCCTCACAAATTGCCTTAGATGAATATCTTTTCAGGTGTAATGGACCAGCTTGGTTACTTTTTTTAGACAGCCTTGACAAAGAGAGGAGAGGCCTTGTCATTCTTACACTGTTGAGACCCCGGCATCTCTGAAATGGCATCATCCATGGGCAATGGTAAAAGTTCTATTCAGAGCTCGATTAAGTTCTTGGTTAATTATGTCAAGATGCATGATAAATGGGGAACTACGAAAGGATGGTCTGAACAGAAAAGGGAAGCAAATCGTTGCAGGCACATATTCCTGTAATAATTTGCTAAACAGGACAAAATCTCTAAAGCTAATACTTACTTGCTGGAAGCCCTCCTGATGAAGGTATGATTAAGGTGAATATTGATGCATTTTTATCTCTAATACTGGGGTTGCTACTTGCTACCACAGGTAATATTGCCTGAAATCAGTGCAACCAAATTTATTTTTTCTGCTACCCGTATACATATTGAATATCTGCAACACCGTGGAGGAAGCTGAAGCTGCAACTTTCTTGGAGGGTCTAAAATGCAGCCTAACCCACGACTGTAAAGATATCGTATGGAAGCCAACGCCAAGCAGACATCAATGCTGTCAAGTGTAACCATCATGATCTATCGACCTCATATGTGCCCTTTCCCCAGTCTAAGATGATTAAGAGTATGTGTGTGTGCTTCAAAGTTTAGAGAAGTACAATTGCGTAGCTCATGAACTTGCTTCCCTGGCTAGAGTGTCAGGTAATTTTGAAATCTAGGTGGACAGCGGGCAAAATTGACAAATTTGACCTATGGACGAAATCAAATCACAAAATGAACTGCCCGTAAAACTATTTCATTCGGCTAACCTTTTTGTGTGATGCCCGACACGAAGGCGCCACACTACACTGTGCAACGTCTCACAGATAGGCGCTACACGCCTGGCCAGCGTCGCACCCGTGTGATCCGAAAATTACTAAGTCAGTGTGCAGCGCCTAAGAGCTAGGCGCCACACTATACAGTGTAGCGCCTAGCTTCTAGGCATTGCACTAGTGGTTGCTTCATTTTGTAGTGCAACCACTAGTGCAGCGTCTGAGAGCTAGGCGCCACACTATACAGTGCAGCGCCTAGCTCTTAGGCTCTGCACAATGACTTAGAATTTTTAGACAGTCTGGGGTGCAACGCTGGCCAGACGTGTAGCGCCTATCTGTGAGGCGTTGCACAGTGTAGTGTGGTGCCTTCGTGTCGAGCGTCACACAAAAAGGTCAGCCGCGTGAAATATTTTCACGAGCAGTTCATTCTGTGATTTGATTTCGTCCATAGTTTAATTTGTCAAATTTGCCTGGACAGTGTGCTTGATAGTGTGTATGTTGTGTATCCAAATGACTTTGTAAAGTTATCCGGTATTTATAAATAAGCATAGGTTCCGATGAAATATGTATAGATAGGTAGCATCTGCTGTGTCCAGTTAAATACTCAAGCTAGCACTGGTGGAAAAAGGGCCTTTGGTCGCGGTTCGCAACTGCCATTAGTCGCGGTTGCGCAACCGCGACCGAACGGGCGCGACTAAAGGCCCCACCCTTTAGTCGCGGTTGCTTAAGAACCGCGACTAAAGGCCCGTCCACGTGGGCGCCAGGTGGCCGTCGGGGCGGAGGACCTTTAGTCGCGGTTCTTCTGGCCAACCGCGACTAAAGGCCGCCGCAGGTTTAGGGTTTTAGCCCCCCCCCCCTTAAACATGTTTTCTGTTTAATTTGTATTGTTTTATTTCTTTTGTGCTTTATTTTAATTTTGAAGGAGTTTCACATATTCTACGGTACTACATACATGCATATGAATGTACAATTTCAAACAAATTTGAAATTAGAACCAAAAAGAATTCAAGAGGAATATACAATATATATTCAATATCATCGGATGACCATATACAATTTTGAACAAGTTTCCATACATAATTTAATGCATATAAAGTTCTACGTCCTCGTAATGATGTTCTCCTTTAGGATGGAGGACTTCCCTCCTGAACCATCCAGCTAGTTCCTCTTGAAGTGGTCGGAAGCGAGCTTCTGGACTAAGCATCATCCGGAGGTTATTCCTCTGAGCATTGGTATCACTCGGAACCCGCTCAGAGCTGTATCTCCGGATCATCTCACAGACATAGTATGCACATAGATTGGTCCCCACTGGCTGAATATCCTCACCATTCTTAGCCTTTGCCCTTTTGAATTCTAGCTCTTTTTTGAATTCACCGACCTTTGTATCTACGAATCGTCTCCAAACCCTACGAGGCAAAGAAAATTAAATGAACAAGAGAGTTATTAGTTACTTGATATTAGGAAATGAACGAAATAGGCCGATCGATATAGAGCGCAAATGAATGAAAATAATTACTTCTGCAGCATTCTTCTCATGTCGACCCAAAGCTTCGGATCCTTATTCAGAGAGTCGTGGACGAGACATTCTGAGGTGTCAACTTTAATTACTAGCAGAATCCAGTGGAACCTGCGGACACGATACATGCACAGTACGTCATGCATAACTCATCGATTAGCCGGCCACATACCATGCATGGAGTAAACAAAAGAGAATGTGCTCAAGACAGAAACACTCACCCAAAATGGTAAGGAAATAGAATATCACTTTTGAGTTCCTGCTTTGTAAGAAACTGCCACAGGTCTGCCTCCATGTCGGCGGGGTGATGCTCCAACACATATCCATTAACGATGTGTGGGTCAATGAACCCAACATCATGGATGTTCCTTACTCTGCATTCCTTAATCTTCATTCTGCATGTATAATAGCGGACACAACAATATAGTTAGGACATATATATAGTGCAGGCAATATGAACGAGATGGGGTAGAAATAAATCACTTACAGAACGTAGCAACTGATGATAGATTTGTCGAGCTCGCGCAGATTGAAAAGCTGGAACAATTCACTCAGATGAATTTGTACATAGTAATGTTTGAAGTGATGCTCATATCTAACTTCCGCATAAATATATTCTTTGGCGTTTTTATTTTTTTATGTAACCCTTGTACCATTTCAGCAGACCTTTCATTTGTGGAGGTAGATCCTGTTCCTGCGCAGGCTCGACGAGAGGCCCATTCTTCACATATGTAATTACTACCTCCTTCACTGGCGCCTCATCAAGGCCTAACAGTTCACGAAGAGTAATACCTAAGTTGGCCGCTTGTTCTCTGGCACTCGTTACAGTCAATCCATGTACTGCCGCAGCTGCTATGATATCGGGGTCATCCGGACCGGCGGCTTTCACTATAAGCGGGGCAATCGATTGTTTACTTTGTTCCCCGAGCTGGGCAACTCGTTTCCCGCTTTTTTTACTTTCTAATTCCGTTTTCTCGGCCTCCTCCAAGGCTTTGTTCTCCTGGTTCTCCGCCCGCTCTTTCTTCTCTTCCAACATGAGTGCCTGCCTACGAAGTTCACGTGCATAGTCGTCAGGCAGATTCTTCGCGGCTTGGGACGGTGTGCTCAAAAATGACTTAGCCCACTTCTTTTGCTCATCAGAAAATACTGGCTTGGGCTCAGGCTCTATTTTCTTCTTGCAGTCCGCCTTCCATTTCTCATGATCAGCAGCCGCGGCCGCGGCAGTTTCCTCGGCACTACGTTCCCAAGGCCTTGTGGGGAGAGGCTTCAATGATGGCTCCGGTACCTTTGTGGTCTTAGGTACATAAGGGTCCGGGTTAATAATCCAGGACTGCTTCTGCTTCTTTGCCGGAGGTGGATTGGGGGGCGGCGTCTGATCACCCGCCGGACGAGGACTGGGGGGCGGCGTCTGATCACCCACCGGACGAGGACTGGGGGGCGGCGTCTGATCACCCGCCGGACGTTGTGGACTGGGGGGCGTCGGCTGACGTGACGGAGGTGTAGGTGAACCGCCACCACTTGTTGTCCTTGGCGCCTCGCCTGGAAACTTGATAAACTTCTTTTGCCATAGAATGAAATGGCGCTTGACATCTCCAAGTCTTTTCTCCCCTTCAGGTGTAGCAATGTCAATCTCCAGGTCCTCAAACCCTTGGACTATGTCCTCCACCGTGACACGAGCATAGCCATCTTGAATGGGGGTGTTGTGGTGGAGTGCTCCAGGTAAACATGGTAAAGCACTGCCGATGGCTACCTTCATGGACATGTTCCCGATAGGATAATACAGATGACATTCTTTCATCTCCTTTATATCGTCCACGGGGTAGCGAGGAGGCTCCGGTGCAGTAATTTCGACCACCAGAGGCTCCGGTGCAGTAATTTCGACCACCAGAGGCTCCGGTGCAGTAATTTTGATCGTCGGTGCATCTGCACCAGCCGGTGGGGCCTCCGTGGAAGCCACACTGCTTCTCCGCTGCTGGCTTCTGAGATCCGCTGGATGATCTTCATGCTGCGCCCGAGCTGCATCTCGTTCGGCTACTAGTACACTCACGGTTTTCTTCATCACATCCATTTCCGATGCCAACCGC
>NC_041392.1:649604705-649640707 GCF_002162155.2 Triticum dicoccoides
CCCCACTTTCCCCCATGACCCCCAAACCCTTCCTCCGGCACCCCGCCCCTAACGCCGCCGGCACGGACCGTCGCCACCGTCCTTGTGCCATCGTCATCACCCTAGGACTGGCTGGGTCTCGCGCCTACACGTCCTTCGGCACCCGTTCCCTCCGTCTCGGACCTCTCCTGCACCGCGGCAGCCCCGTGCCGTCCTCTGCTCGTAGGAGAGCCATGGCGCCGCAGGCCTCCCCGAACGCTACCCCGAGCACCGCTGCCAGTTCCCTGCATCGCATGTGAGCATGCGTCCCTGCTCTATCCTCGTCCCTCACGTTCACCACTCCCCTGCACGCGCTCGCCACGTCGGATGCGCGCCCTACCGTCCGGCTCTGCTTGCTGTTGCCGCTGCGTTGCTGCTGCTACCGCACAGCCTCCCGCACCCGGCCGCTGGCGCCATACGTGGGCGAGAGGGGGGTGGCGGGCGACGGCGGGCGGCGTCGAGGGCGAGGGCGACGGCGGGAGGCGTCGAGGGCGAGGGCGACGGCGGCAGGCCTTCGGCGCGGTAGAGAATCGGAGAAGACGAGAAATGGAGGCGACGGGCCCTTGTATTTATAGCCGCCCCCATTAGTCGCGGTTGGGGAGGAGACCCGCGACTAAAGGGTACCTTTAGTCGCGGTTGGGGAGGCGACCCGCGACTAAAGGGTAACCTTTAGTCGCGGTTGGGGAGGAGACCCGCGACTAAAGGGCTTTTTTGGCGGGTTTTTGTTCCCGCGCGCAACGACCTTTAGTCGCGGTTGGGCAGGCCAACCGCGACTAAAGGTATTCTTAAAATACTTTTTCTTTTTCAAAATGTTAAAAATACAAATAATATATCAAAAAATTCAGAAAAATAAAACTAATTCAATTCAATATGTTAAAAACACAAATATTATATCAAAAAATTCAGACAAATAAAACTAATTCAATTCAAAATTCTAAAAATACAAATAATATATCAAAAAATAAAGAAAAATAAAACTAATTCAATTCAAAATGTTAAAAATACAAATAATATATCAAAAAATTCAAAAAAATAAAACTAATTCAATTCAATATGTTAAAAATACAAATAATATATCGAAAAATTCAGAAAAATAAAACTAATTCAATTCAATATGTTAAAAACACAAATATTATATCAAAAAATTCAGAAAAATAAAACTAATTCAATTCAAAATTATAAAAATACAAATAATATATCAAAAAATTAAGAAAAATAAAACTAATTCAATTCAAAATGTTAAAAATACAAATAATATATCAAAAAATTCAGAAAAATAAAACTAATTCAATTCAAAATTTTATACGCCTAGGCAGGAGTATGACTAAATCACTCCAAATTTCATGTATCATCAGTGGTATCTCGAATCATTCGAAAATGGACACCAAACACATCACGGGTAATATAATTCACATGATCCATTCAACAAAGTTTGGTACAATAAATTATTACACATCATTTCTTCCCTTGTGTCCCTGCTTGCTTACGATTGTGCCGTATCCATGGAGCATCCTCATCATTTAACTTAATGCTTGGGTCGGTGTTCACTTTGAAGGGCGGAATTTCAGCAAACATATTATAATCTTCTGACATGTCTGTCTTGTCCTCCACTCCCATGACTAGGTGAACCAAGAGGTGCGTCATAATATTGAAGAAGGATGGCGGGAACACCAACTCGAAACTGACAAGACATTGGATCACATCGTTCTGTAACCGTGGTAGAACTTCTGGATTGATTACCTTCTGAGAGATTGCATTGAGGAATGCACATAGCTTCACAATGGCTACTCGAACATTTTCCGGCAGGAGCCCCCTCAAAGCAATCGGAAGCAATTGCGTCATAATCACGTGGCAGTCGTGAGACTTCAGGTTTTGGAACTTTTTCTCCGCCATGTTTATTATTCCCTTTATATTGGACGAGAATCCAGACGGGACCTTCATACTGCTCAGGCATTCAAAAAAGATGACCTTCTCTTCTTTGGTCAGAGCGTAGTTGGCACGACCTTGAAACCATTCCGGATGCCGGTCATCAGGGTCTTTCAAACGTTGCTGGTCCTGCCGTGCTTCCTTTGTATCATTTGTCTTCCCATACACGCCCAAGAAGCTTAGGAGGTTCACGCAAATATTCTTCGTAACGTGCATCACGTCGATTGCAGAGCGGACATCTAGGACTTTCCAATATTCTAGCTCCCAGAATATAGATTTCTTCTTCCACATGGCTGCGTGCCCGTCAGCTCCCTTCGGAACTGATTGTCCGCCAGGACCCTTTCCAAAGATGACTTTCAAATCCTTGACCATATCAAATACCTCAGCACCAGTGCGTTCCGCAGGCTTCGGCCGGTGATCTGCCTTGCCGTTGTAATGCTTGCCTTTCTTTCTTACTGGATGAATTTTCGGAAGAAATCGACGATGCCCAAGGTACACGTTCTTCTTACAATTTGGCAAATGTACACTTTCAGTCTCATGTAAGTAGTGCGTGCATGCATTGTATCCCTTATTTGACAGTCCCGAAAGGTTACTAAGAGCAGGCCAATCGTTGATGGTTACGAAAAGCAACGCTCGTAGGTTAAATTCCTCTTTTTTGTGCTCATCCCACACACGGACACCAGGTCTGCCCCACAGCTGTAAAAGTTCATCAACTAATGGCCTTAGGTACACATCGATGTCGTTGCCGGGTTGCTTCGGACCTTGGATGAGCACTGGCATCATAATGAACTTCCGCTTCATGCACAACCAAGGAGGAAGGTTGTAGATGCATAGAGTCACGGGCCAGGTGCTATGGCTGGAGCTCTGCTCGCCAAAAGGATTCATGCCATCTGTACTTAGACCAAATCTTATGTTCCTTGCGTCAGCTGCAAAATCTTTGAACTCTCTGTCGATCTTTCTCCATTGCGTTCCATCTGCGGTGTGTCTCAACTCCCCGTCCGACTTACGGTCCTCTTTGTGCCATCGCAACAACTTGGCATGCTCTTTGTTCCTGAACAGACGTTTCAACCGTGATATTATAGGAGCATACCACATCACCTTGGCGGGAACCCTCTTCCTGGGTTTCCCGCCCTCAACATCGTCACCAGGGTCATCGCCTCTGATCTTATAACGCAATGCAGTGCATACCGGGCATTCATTCAAATTCTCGTATTCACCACGGTAGAGGATGCAGTCGTTGATGCATGCATGTATCTTCAGAACCTCTAAACCTAGAGGGCAGACAACCTTCTTTGCTTCGTACGTACTGGCGGGCAACTCGTTATTCTTTGGAAACATATTCTTCAACATTTTCAGCAAGTTTTCAAATGCCGAGTCAGCTACACCTACCTGTGCCTTCCATTTCAGCAAATCCAGTGTGCAGCCCAGCTTTTTCAGACCATCATCGCATCCAGGGTACAACGACTTTCTGTGATCCTCTAACATGCGATCCAAATTCTCCCTCTCCTTTTCAGTTTCGCAGCGTCTCCGTGCATCAGCAATGGTCCGACCAAGATCATCAACGGTCTCATCACGTGCCTCTTCTTCACCTTCACCTTCACCTTCCCCTTCACCTGCCCCTTCACCTTCCCCTTCACCTTCAGCATCCTCCATGAAAGTATCACCGAAATGAGCAAGATAGCTTTCATCGATGAAATCATCCCCTTCTTCATCTTCTTCCATTATAACCCCTCTTTCTCCATGCTTGGTCCAACAATTATAGCTTGGCATGAAACCGTGCCGAAGCAGGTGCAGGTGAACTTCTCTTGAGGAAGAGTAACCCTTCTGATTCTTATAGTCAACACATGGACAGATAACAAAACCCTTCTGCTTGTTCGCATTAGCCACTACGAGGAAATCTTTCAAACCCGTAGTGAACTCGCGGGAGAGTCGGTTACCGTACATCCATTGCCGATTCATCTGCATTATTATAATATAAAATATATAATTAACCATCATGCATTTGTTAAAGTAACTAGCTATAAACAATAGAAATTAAACAATGAACAACACACATGCATATTTTATCAATGACACACATGCATGAAAGGTTCAAGTTGCTAACCGCGATCGAGGAGGAACCTCAAGTGTGGCTCCAACACTTCATATCATGTTTGTTTCACGCTGTTGGGCATTTCATCAAACACCTTGTGTGCATAAGAGGAACCAAAAGCAAACCTACACCCCCTTGTGAAGAGAAGTGGCACCAAATGGCTAAGTGAGTGCGCTGAACTGGTATATATAGGGGAGGAGCTTTAGTCGTGGTTGGCCAGGCCAACCGCGACTAAAAGCCTTTGGGCACCAGCTGGCCACTCACGTGCACCAGCTGGCCACCGAGCGCCCTGGCCCAAGCCTTTGGTCGCGGTTCGTCTGCCGAACCGCGACTAAAGACCTCATTAGTCGCGGTTCCTACAGTTTCGCGACTAATGGGGCTGGACGGAAGCCTCTTTTTCTACCAGTGTAGGGAGTATCTCAAGAGATTTTGACGTTGTTTAATGATGCTCACTATTAGATGGTACTTGGAAAAGACATACGTCAGTTGTTATTTGGGAGTTGAGAAACTACTTTTCTTTCCATTCATGGTTGCAAGATGAATCTAAGAACTCCCAATAGATTAAAAATATGTGAGAGCTGTTGTGTTGCTTGCTATATTTTACCATGAAGATTGAACACCTTCATGACACACGCATGTCTTAGAGGGTCATTTTTCAGACAAGCTATATGCCTTCTATGTGTTAATTATTCCATGCTTATCCTTGACACATGAAAAGTTATATTGTTTCAATTTTATTTGATATCTATTTTTTAGTGGTGCAACCAACATGGAGTCGGAGTGAACAAAGAGGCACGGAAGAGCCTAGATGACCATGTGGGCAGAAGATGAACTTGATGATAGTTGGAAACACAAATAATTTGCGAGAGCGATAGTAGAAGGAGGAAGGGGAGGGTGATAGTGACGAGACACTCAAAAGTCACATGCACTTGGCACTCATTGCGGTAAGTGGCTAATACATAGTTTTTCGCGGTACAAGTCTATTTTTAAAGGAAGCTGCGGTGAGCTCGAGGCTGAAGCTCGTTCTGTGTGTTGTGAGTAGCGGCCTCACAGTTGGAGGTGAGTAAGGCTGGTCATAGTGGGGAGTAACTTAGACTAGTGTCATACATATAACACTAGTCTATATTACTACCTTCATAGTGCAAAGTGTCATAGAAGTAGTATCATATATGATTGCATTTATTAGCTTATAGACTCAACATTTCTTGGGAAGTGCTATGTGATGGTAACATAATATGTTACTCCAAACACCTCTCTCCTCATTAACTAGGTGCCACATAAGCAAACTTGTCTTGGGATGTATTATGTTACTAGCTAAGTTACTCCCACTATGACTAGCCTAAGTAGGTTGACAGGGTGTGTGTGCAGGGGCGGCTGCGACGGCCGAATAGGCGGTCGTCGTGGGGGGGGGGGGTAGCTTAGAGGGGTGGCCTTGGGTGGTTGGGTGGTGGCCTACACAGCGACGGGTGGTGGACGTTGGCAGTTAGATTGGACTGGAAGGCATCTTAGGAGGAAGAAAATCAATAGTGGGAACTTTATTATCTTATGTCATCAGTGTCATTACCAAATGCAAGTCTTTTCATTATTGGACACAATGCAACTTATTGTAAGATTGTATGATTTTTCTGTTAGGTTCTCGAGATGTCCATGTGAATTTTCACTGGTTTCGAAAAGTGTATATGTTATATATGTTTCCATAAGTGGGATTGGTAAAATAAATTAACAGTTATTGTTATTTTATATAAATGGCCGGCGTGTCTTGAATTCTCTCAAGGTAGGATAAATTTATGATGTTACATTCTTGAAGATAAAGGCAATAAACTTGGTGATGACTTTTCGCCACACGGCTATTAGGAATAATGGTTTTGCAAGAATGCTTTCGAATAATGCAGAGGAAGTACCAACCATATTTCAAACACATCATCCCTTTTGGAACAGGCAAAAACACAATATGTCTTGGGACTCGATTATCAGTAAAACTACGTGGCTTGTATTCTGCACCTCAAATGACTACACCACTTGAAATGAGATGATCACAAATACACAATATTATGAGTGATTGACGGTATACAAATTTCAAAATAACACCTTGATGTGCACGAGGATTCTAAATATACACTCCGTATGTTCCTCTGTATAAGGTGTATTTATTTATGATAAAATTTACAATGTAAGGTGCATTTCCTCTAATTCCTTGTAATTTCTATTTTATGCTACCACTTGAGCTTGCGTTGGTTTTTTTCCTTGAAGAGGAAAGGGTGATGCAGCAAAGTAGAGTAAGTATTTTCCTCAGCTTTTGAGAACCAAGGTATCAATCCAGTAGGAGACAACGCACAAGCCACCGAATACCTACACAAACAAACACCAACTTGCACCCAATGCGATAAAGGGGTTGTCAATCCCTTCACGGTTATTTGGAAAGTGAGATCTGATATGGATGGATAAACGGTAATGTCATGGAATTGTCACGGCAGATGTCCTCATGGAAGGACTTAGTCGTGGAGCCATCACTACGGGTTAGCTTGAAGGGGTTAAACCGGACAAAGGGACACGAGAGTTTATACTAGTTCGGCCCCTTCGATGAAGGTAAAATCCCACGTCTAGTTGTGGTTGGTATTGCTGGGGTTTCGAAGACCAGGGAGCGAATCCGCTTTGTCTGGCTTCGAGTTATTGTTTTTTCTCTCCCTGAACCGCCGCCGGGTCACCCCTTTATATATTCAGGAGGATCCCGGCCGGTCTACAGAGTCCCGAGGCTGGCTCATACAAGTGTCCGCCTCGGTCTCTTCTTTCTTATCTTACAATGCAAGTTTATACAATCATGGTGGTTTACTATCATGGGCCCTAAACCGCCTGTGGGCTCTGGGCCTCTAAGCTTCATCCGTAAAGCGCCATCTTTCGGGTTTCCTTGGGCTTCAGTATAACTGAAGGTGAACCGGCCCCTCCTGGGCGGTTTACCCTCAGTGGTTATATCCTCAACATTAGGCCCCCGATTGATTTGAACCTGTTCATGTCAGTCATCAATCCTTGAACTTCCGGCAATTCTCGTAAACCGCCATATTGTCTTCTCCCTATGAACTTTGATGAATCGCCATGACGTCATCTTCTGTTACTGTAGAAAATCATTGTGACGTCATTCCTGTATAAAAAAGTTTTATAAAGATTCCCTTCTCTTTAATTAATTCCCGAAGATCGAGGCGACAGCTGCATCCTCTTTTGCCGCCTCCGATTCCTCGATTTTCGCACCTGCTGTTTAATCCCACTTCCTTATAAATAAAACCGGGGCGCCTTCCATTTTCTCCCTTTCCAAACCGCATCGTCTTCCTCCTCGCGACCCGAAGACCTCAAGTATCGCCGCCGCCGCCGTTGTTGATCTTCCAGTCCGCACTGACTCAGGCCGCTGCATCGACCTGACTCTGACCAGAAATCGACGGCGAACCTCCGCAGCTCGTCCACATCTGTGAGTTCTTCTCCTTCCCCTTCTCAGATCTGCATTGGAACTTTTTGTTGAGTTCGTCGGCGGTCATCGCCGCCTGATGCAAACCCTTGTTAGTTTTCACCTCCAATACCCTGTTTAGATTGTAAAAACAACGTAGAACTGCTGCAGCAATTTTGCGCTTATCTTGCATAAAAATAGATCTCATTTCCATTGTTTGGAAGCCCTCTTTGAGTGTATGAACTTCTCTGCACTGTTTTATGTCTAGAAATTTTTCCTTCCAGAGTGATCGTTTGATCCAAAATAATAATTGCAACTTGTGAAACCTATTTGTTCCACACTTAACAAATTTCCAGCTTGGGGTTCTGCCTCCAAAAGGCGGTTTATCCTTTAGTGTTGATAATCCGTCGTATGTCATTAGCCCTCTCTTAAACCGCCATCTAGACTTTGAACAGCCATGCCCGGTTCACTTCATACGTATACCTTGAATTGCCGGTTTAACATTTTGACAAACACATACGAACCGCCAATCGTAAACCGTCCATTTTCCTTTTACAGACTTTGTAAGATGATGAAACAATTTGCTGCATGCAACTGGGTTCCGTCTCGGATCACAGAAACGCAAATCAATGAATATATCACCACCGGCGCTTTGGCTTCAAAAAATGTCCTCCGTTGGCGAGTTCCTGGCCCTGAGTGCCCCCCTGAACCTCAAGATGGAGAAGTGATTGTATTCTTGCAACATTTAGCTCGAGGTTTCAGTCCTCCCGGATCAAAAAATTTCTGGGATGTTCTTGCCAGGCTCCAACTTCATCCTCAAGATATTGGACCAAATTATGTGTCCAACATATGCAATTTCCAAGTATTCTGCGAGGTTTATCTGCAAGAAGAACCAACTGTTGACCTCTTTCTAGATCTCTTTCACTTAAACCGCCAGATGGAATTTTCTGATGGACCTAATACTGAACTTGGCGGTGTGTCAATCCAAAAGAGGAAAGAAGTTGATTTTCCTCACGCCAAACTTCACAGCCATTTTTTAATTTTCTTTTATAAACTAAACTAGTGATAAAATAAGAAACTAAAAGACTCGATTGCAAGATCTAAAGATATACCTTCAAGCGCTAACCTCCCCGGCAACGGCGCCAGAAAAGAGCTTGATGTCTACTACACAACCTTCTTCTTGTAGACTTTGTTGGGCCTCCAAGTGCAGAGGTTTGTAGGACAGTAGCAAATTTCCCTCAAGTGGATGACCTAAGGTTTATCAATCCGTAGGAGGTGTAGTATGAAGATGGTCTCTCTCAAGCAACCCTGCAACCAAATAACAAAGAGTCTCTTGTGTCCCCAACACACCCAATACAATGGTAAATTGTATAGGTGCACTAGTTCGGCGAAGAGATGGTGATACAAGTGGTATATGGATGGTAGATAAAGATATTTGTAATCTGAAATTATAAAAACAGCAAGGTAACTAATGATAAAAGTGAGCGTAAACGGTATTGCAATGCGTGGAAATAAGGCCTAGGGTTCATACTTTCACTAGTGTAAGTTCCCTCAACAATGATAACATAATTGGATCACATAACTATCCCTCAACATGCAACAAAGAGTCACTCCAAAGTCACTAATAGCGGAGAACGAACGAAGAGATTATGGTAGGGTACGAAACCACCTCAAAGTTATTCTTTCCAATCAATCCGTTGGGCTATTCATATAAGTGTCACAAACAGCCCTAGAGTTCGTACTAGAATAACACCTTAAGACACAAATCAACCAAAACCCTAATGTGACCTAGATACTCCAATGTCACCTCAAGTATCCGTGGGTATGATTATACGAGATGCATCACAAAATCTCAGATTCATCTGTTCAACCAACACATAGAACCTCAAAGAGTTCCCCAAAGTTCCTACCGGAGAATCACGACGAAAATGTGTGCCAACCCCTATGCATAGGTTCATGGGCGGAACCCGCAAGTTGGTCACCAAAACATACATCAAGTGAATCACGTGATATCCCATTGTCACCACAGGTACGCACGGCAAGACATACATCAAGTGTTCTCAAATCTTTAAAGACTCAATCCAATAAGATAACTTCAAAGGGGAAACTCAATCCATTACAAGAGAGTAGAGGGGGAGGAGAAACATAAGATCCAACTATAATAGCAAAGCTCGCGATACATCAAGATCGTAACACCTCAAGAACGTGAGAAAGAGAGATCAAACACATAGCTACTGCTACGTCTTGAGCTTGCATTGGTTTTCCCCGAAGAGGAAAGGATGATGCAGCAGAGTAGCGTAAGTATTTCCCTTAGTTTTTGAGAACCAAGGTATCGATCCAGTAGGAGCCCACGCTCAAGTCCCTCGTACCTGCACAAAACGATAGCTACTCGCAACCAACGCGATTAGGGGTTGTCAAGCCCTTCAGGGTCACTTACGAGAGTGAGATCTGATAGATAGAATATTTTTGGTATTTTTGATATAAAGATGCAAAGTAAAAAAAGTAAAGGCAAAGTAAATAGCAAAACAATATTAAAGTGATGGAGATTGATATGATGAGAATAGACCCGGGGGCCATAGGTTTCACTAGTGGCTTCTCTCAAGAGCATACATATTCTACGGTGGGTGACCAAATTACTGTTGAGCAATTGATAGAATTGTGCATAATTATGAGAATATCTAGGCATGATCATGTATATAGGCATCACGTCCGTGACAAGTAGATCGAAATGATTCTGCATCTACTACTATTACTCCACTCATCGACCGCTATCCAGCATGCATCTAGAGTATTAAGTTAAAAACAGAGTAACGCCTTAAGCAAGATGACATGATGTAGAGAGATAAATTCATGCAATATGAAATAAACCGCATCTTGTTATCCTCGATGGCAACGATACAACACGTGCCTTGCTGCCCCTTCTGTCACTGGGTAAGGACACCGCAAGATCGAACCCAAAGCTAAGCACTTCTCCCATGGCAAGAACTACCAATCTAGTTGGCCAAACCAAACAGATAATTCGAAGAGACTTGCAAAGATAACCAATCATACATAAAAGAATTCAGAGAAGATTCAAATATTATTCATAGATAGACTTGATCATAAACCCACAATTCATCGTTCTCAACAAACACACCGCAAAAAGAAGATTACATCGAATAGATCTCCACGAGAGAGGGGGAGAACTTTGTATTGACATTCAAAGAGAGAGAAGAAGCCATCTAGCTACTAACTATGGACCCGAAGGTCTAAAGTAAACTACTCACACTTCATCGGAGAGGCTATGATGATGTAGAATCCCTCCATGATGACAGCCCTCTTCCGGCGGAGCTCCGGAACAGGCCCCAAGATGGGATCTCGTGGATACAGAAAGTTGCGGCGGTGGAATTAGGTTTTTGGCTCCTATTCTGATTGTTTGGGGGTACGTGTGTATATATAGGAGGAAGAAGTACGCCACAGGAGCAACGAGGGGCCCACGAGGCAGGGGGCAAGCCCTGGGGGGGGGGGCGCCCCCACCCTCGTGACCGCCTCTTTTGTTCCTTGGAGCAAGGTCCAAGTCTCCTAGATCACGTTCGGTGATAAAATCACGTTCCCGAAGATTTTATTCCGTTTGGACTCCGTTTGATATCCCGTTTCTTCGAAACACCGAAATAGGCAAAAAAAACAACAATTCTGGGCTGGGCCTCCGGTTAATAGGTTAGTCCCAAAAATAATATAAAAGTGGAAAATAAAGCCCAATATAGTCCAAAACAATAGATAATATAGCATGGAGCAATCAAAAATTATAGATACGTTGGAGATGTATCAGGCATCCCCAAGCTTAATTCCTGCTTGTCCTCGAGTAGGTAAATGATAAAAAGAGAATTTTTGATGCGGAGTGCTACTTGGCATAATTTCAATGTAAATCTTCTTAATTGTGGTATGAATATTCAGATTAGAAAGATTCAAGACAAAGGTTTATATTGACATAGAAAATAATAATACTTCAAGCATACTAACAAAGCAATTATGTCTTCTCAAAATAACATGGCTAAAGAAAGTTATCCCTACAAAATCATATAGTCTGGCTATGCTCCATCTTCCCCACACAAAGTATTTAAATCATGCACAACCCCGATGACAAGCCAAGCAATTGTTTCATACTCTAACTTTTTCATAACTTTTTCAATCTTCACACAATACATGAGCATGAGCCATGGATATAGCACTATAGGTGGAATAGAATGGTGGTTGTGGAGAAGACAAAAAGGAGAAGATAGTCTCACATCAACTAGGCGTATCAACGGGCTATGGAGATGCCCATCAATAGATATCAATGTGAGTGAGTAGGGATTGCCATGCAACGGATGCACTAGAGCTATAAGTATATGAAAGCTCAAAAAGAAACTAAGTGGGTGTGCATCCAACTTGCTTGCTCATGAAGACCTAGGGCAATTTGAGGAAGCCCATCATTGGAATATACAAGCCAAGTTCTATAATGTAAAATTCCCACTAGTATATGAAAGTGATAACATGAGAGACTCTCTACTATGAAGATCATGGTGCTATTTTGAAGCACAAGTGTGGTAAAAAGGATAGTAGCATTGTCCCTTCTCTCTTTTTCTCTCATTTTTTTTTATATTTTTATTTTATTTTTTATATGGCCTTTCTCTTTTTTTATGGACTTTCTCTTTTTTTATTTGGGCTTCTTTGGCCTCTCTTTTTTTCGTCCAGAGTCTCATCCCGACTTGTGGGGGAATCATAGTCTCCATCATTGTTTCCTCACTGGGACAATCCTCTAATAATGATGATCATCACACTTTTATTTTTCTTACAACTCAACAATTACAACTCGATACTTAGAAAAAAATATGACTCTATGTGAATGCATCCGGCGGTGTACCGGGATATGCAATATGACAATGATGAATGTGTCATGATGAACTGGATGGTGGAAAGTTGCATGGCAATATATGTCGGAATGGCTATGGAAATGCCATAATAGGTAGGTATGGTGGCTATTTTGAGGAAGGTATATGGTAGGTGTATGATGCCGGCGAAAGTTGCGCGGTATTAGAGAGGCTAGCAAGGGTGGAAGGATGAGAGTGTGTATAATCCATGGACTCAACATTAGTCATAAAGAACTCATATACTTATTGCAAAAATTTAGAAGTTATCAAAGCAAAGTACTACGCGCATGCTCCTAGGGGGATAGATTGGTAGGAAAAGACCATCGCTCATCCCCGACCGCCACTCATAAGGAAGACAATCAATAAATAAATCATGCTCCGACTTCATCACATAACGGTTCACCATACGTGCATGCTACGGGAATCACAAACTTCAACACAAGTATTCTTTAAATTCACAACTACTCAACTAGCATGACTTTAATATTATCACCTCCATATCTCAAAAAAATTATCATGCTTCAATATTTTCTTAGTATTCAATACACTCAAAAGAAAGTTTCACAAATCTTGAATACCAAGCATATTATTATTAGGCAAATTACCATGCTATTAAGAGACTCTCAAATTAATTTAAGTGAAGCATGAGAGATCAATAGTTTCTTTAAAACATATCCACCACCGTGCTCTAAAAGATCTAAGTGAAGCACACAGAGCAAAATTTTAACGCTCAAAAGATATAAGTGAAGCACATAGAGCAAAACTATGACGCTCAAAATATATAAGTGAAGCACATAGAGCAAAATTATCTAGCTCAAAAGATATAAGTGAAGCACATAGAGTATTCTATCAAATTTTAATTCATGTATGGCTCTCTCAAAAGGTGTGTTCAGCAAGGATGATTGTGGTATACTAGCAAACAAAGACACAAATAATACAAGACGCTCCAAGCAAAACACATATCATGTTGGTGAATAAAAATATAGCTCCAAGTAAATTACCGATGGAAGTGGACGAAAAGAGGGGATGCCTTCCGGGGCATCCCCAAGCTTTAACTTTTTGGTGTCCTTGGATTATCTTGGGGTTGCCATGGGCATACCCAAGCTTAGGCTCTTGCCACTCCTTGTTTCATGATCCATCAAAAGAATTCACCCAAAACTTGAAAACTTCACAACACAAAACTCAAAATAGAAAACTCGTGAGCTCCGTTAGCGAAAGAAAACAAAAGACCACTTCAAGGTACTGTAATGAACTCATTATTTATTTATATTGGTGTTAAACCTACTATATTCCAACTTCTCTATGGATTATAAACTATTTTACTAGCCATAGATTCATCAAAATAAGCAAACAACACACGAAAAACAGAATCTGTCACAAACAGAACAGTCTGTAGTAATCTGTAGCTAGCGCAAGATCTGGAACACCAAAAATTCTAAAATAAATTGATGGACGTGAGGAATTTATCTATTAATCATCTGCAAAAAGAATTAACTAAATATCACTCTTCAAATAAAAATGACAGCAGTTCTCGTGAGCGCTAAAGTTTCTGTTTTTTACAGCAAGTTCAACAAGACTTTCCCCAAGTCTTCCGAACGGTTCTACTTGGCACAAACACTAATTAAACACAAAAAACACAACCTAAACAGAGTATAAATAATTTATTTATTTAATAACATCAAGGATAAATATTGGGTTGTCTCCCAACAAGCGCTTTTCTTTAAATCCTTAAAGCTAGGCATTGATAATTTTAATGACGCTCACATGAAAGACAAGAATTGAAGCACAAACAGAGCATCATAAAACATGTGACAAACACATATAAGTCTAACATACTTCCTATGCATAGGCATTTTATAGGCAAACAAACTATCAAGTCAAGCGAAAACTAGCATATGCAAGGAAGCGAAAAGAAACAATAGCAATCTCAACATAACGAGAGGTAATTTAGTAACATGAAAATTTCTACCACCATATTTTCCTCTCTCATAATAATTATATGTAGGATCATAAGCAAATTCAACAAAATATCTATCACATGAAATATTTTCAACACAATCCACATGCATGCAAAGTTGACACTCTTCCAAAATAGTGGGATTAACATCAACTAAAGGCATGACCTTTCCAAACCCACTTTTATTAAAAACTTCATAAGATTGAACATTCTCCAAATATGTAGGATCTAAATTTGACATTCTTCCAAACCCACTTTCAATATTATTTCAAACATTATAATCAATCTCATATTCATCATGGGGTTTAAATAAATTTTCAAGATCAAAAGAAGAATCACCCCAATCATGATCATTGCAACAAGTAGAGGACATAACAAAACTAGCATCCCCAAGCTTAGGGTTTTGCATCTTTATTAGCACAATTGACATCAACAGAATTTATAATAGAATCATTGCAATCATGCTTTTTATTCAAAGATCTATCGTGAGTCACTTTACGGATTTCAGGCAAAACCTTATAAAGATAATCTAGTGCATCCAAATCACTAGGAATTGGTTCATCATAATTGGATCTCTTAAAAAGATTGGCAAGTGGATGAGGATCCATAGATCTTAGCTTCTATGTTTAGTAATAAATAAATGACTATTCCAAGCATACGAGCAAACAAAAAGCAAACGGTCCAGAAGAGGCAAATAGAGAGGGAGGATAGGGAGAGAGAGGGCGAATAAAACGGCAAGGGTGAATTGGGGGGAGAGGAAAACGAGAGGCAAATGGAAAATAATGTAATGCGAGAGATAGGGATTGTGATGGGTACTTGGTATATTGACTTTTTGCGTAGACTCCCCGGCAACGGCGCCAGAAATCCTTCTTGCTACGTCTTGAGCTTGCGTTGGTTTTCCCCGAAGAGGAAGGGATGATGCAGCAGAGTAGCGTAAGTATTTCCCTCAGGTTTTGAGAACCAAGGTATCAATCCAGTACGAGCCCACGCTCAAGTCCCTCGTACCTGCACAAAACGATAGCTACTCGCAACCTACGCGGTTAGGGGTTGTCAAGCCCTTCAGGGTCCCTTACGAGAGTGAGATCTGATAAATAGAATATTTTTGGTATTTTTGATATAAAGATGCAAAGTAAAAAGTAAAGGCAAAGTAAATAGCAAAACAATATTAAAGTGATGGAGATTGATATGATGAGAATAGACCCGGGGGCCATAGGTTTCACTAGTGGCTTCTCTCAAGAGCATACGTATTCTACGGTGGGTGAACAAATTACTGTCGAGCAATTGATAGAATTGTGCATAATTATGAGAATATCTAGGCATGATCATGTATATAGGCATCACGTCCGTGACAAGTAGATCGAAACGATTCTGCATCTACTACTATTACTCCACTCATCGACCGCTATCCAGCATGCATCTAGAGTATTAAGTTAAAACCAGAGTAACGCCTTAAGCAAGATGACATGATGTAGAGAGATAAATTCATGCAATATGAAATAAACCCCATCTTGTTATCCTCGATGGCAACGATACAATACGTGCCTTGCTGCCCCTTCTATCACTGGGTAAGGACACTACTAGATCGAACCCAAAGCTAAGCACTTCTCCCATGGCAAGAACTACCAATCTAGTTGGCCAAACCAAACGGATAATTTGAAGAGACTTGCAAAGATAACCAATCATACATAAAAGAATTCAGAGAAGATTCAAATATTATTCATAGATAGACTTGTTCATAAACCCACAATTCATCGATCTCAACAAACACACCGCAAAAAGAAGATTACATCGAATAGATCTCCATGAGAGAGGAGGGAACTTTGTATTGAGATTCAAAGAGAGAGAAGAAGCCATCTAGCTACTAACTATGGACCCGAAGGTCTGAAGTAAACTACTCACACTTCATCGGAGAGGCTATGATGATGTAGAAGCCCTCCGTGATGACGGCCCTCTTCCGGCGGAGCTCCGGAATCGGCCCCAAGATGGGATCTCGTGGATACAGAAAGTTGCGGCGGTGGAATTAGGTTTTTGGCTCCTGTTCTGATCGTTTGGGGGTACGTGTGTATATATAGGAGGAAGAAGTACGCCGGAGGAGCAACAAGGGGCCCACGAGGCAGGGGGCGCACCCTGGGAGGGGGGCGCCCCCACCCTCGTGATCGCCTCTTTTGTTCCTTGGAGCAAGGTCCAAGTCTCCTGGATCACGTTCGGTGATAAAATCACGTTCCCGAAGATTTTATTCCGTTTGGACTCCGTTTGATATTCCATTTCTTTGAAACACTGAAATAGGCAAAAATAACAATTCTGGGCTAGGCCTCCGGTTAATAGGTTAGTCCCAAAAATAATATAAAAGTGGAAAATAAAGCCCAATATAGTCCAAGCAGTAGATAATATAGCATGGAGCAATCAAAAATTATAGATACGTTGGAGACGTATCAGCTACGGGTACATACCCTTAGCCCCGAGGGAGAACTACTCCCTCCTCGTCATGGAGAGCGCCGGGATGATGAAGATGGCCACCGGAGAAGGATTCCCCCTCCGGCAGGTGATACGTCTCCAACGTATCTATAATTTTTGATTGCTCCATGCTATATTATCTACTGTTTTGGATATTATTGGGCTTTATTATCCACTTTAATATTATTTTTGGGACTAACCTACTAACCGGAGGCCCAGCCCAGAATTGATGTTTTTTGCCTGTTCTAGGGTTTCAAAGAAAAGGAATATCAAACGGAGTCCAAACGGAATGAAACCTTCGGGAACGTGATTTTCTCATCGAATACAACTCAGGAGACTTGGACCCTACGTCAAGGCACGTAATAGGAGGCCACGAGGTAGGGGGGCACGCCCTACCCTACCAGGCGTGCCCCCACCCTCGTGGGGCCCCTGTTGCTCCACCGACGTACTTCTTCCTCCTATATATACCCATGTACCCCCAAACAATCAGATACGGAGCCAAAAACCTAATTCCACCGCCGCAACTTTATGTATCCACGAGATCCCATCTTGGGGCCTGTTCCAGAGCTCCGCCGGAGGGGGCATCGATCACGGAGGGCTTCTACATCATCACCCAAGCCTCTCCGATGAAGTGTGAGTAGTTTACTTCAGACCTACGGGTCCATAGTTAGTAGCTAGATGGCTTCTTCTCTCTTTTTGGATCTCAATACAATCTTCTCCCCCTCTCTCGTGGAGATCTATTCGATGTAATCTTCTTTTTGCGGTGTGTTTGTTGAGATCGATGAATTGTGGGTTTATGATGAAGTCTATCTACGAATAATATTTGAATCTTCTCTGAATTCTTTTATGTATGATTGGTTATCTTTGCAGGTCTCTTCGAATTATCAGTTTGGTTTGGCCTACTAGATTGGTTGTTCTAGCCATGGGAGAAGTGCTTAGCTTTGGGTTCGATCTTGCAGTGTCCTTTCCCAGTGATAGAAGGGGCAGCAAGGCACGTATTGTATGTTGCCATCGAGGATAACAAGATGGGTTTTTTATCATATTGCATGAAACTATCCCCCTACATCATGTCATCTTGCTTAAGGTGTTACTCTGTTTTGAACTTAATACTCTAGATGCATGCTGGATAGCGGTCGATGAGTGGAGTAATAGTAGTAGATGCAGGCAGGAGTCGGTCTACTTGTCTCAGACGTGATGCCTATATACATGATCATACCTAGATATTCTCATAACTATGCTCAATTCTGTAAATTGCTCAACAGTAATTTGTTCACCCATCGTAGAATACTTATGCTCTTGAGAGAAGCCACTAGTGAAACCTATGGCCTTCGGGTCTCTTTCTCATCATATCAATCTCCATCACTTTATTATTGCTTTACTTTTGCTTTGCTTTTACTTTTTACTTTGCATCTCTATATCAAAAATACCAAAATATTATTTATCATCTCTATCAGATCTCACTTTCGTAAGTGACCGTGAAGGGATTGACAACACCTAAGCGCGTTGGTTGCGTTAAGCTATTCTTTTTGTGTAGGTACGAGGGACTCGCGCGTAGCCTCCTACTGGATTGATACCTTGGTTCTCAAGAACTGAGGGAAATACTTACGCTACTTTTCTGCATCATCCTCTCCTCTTCGAGGAAATCCAACACAGTGCTCAAGAGGTAGCAGCAGGGTGCCGAAACGGGTCTAGATTGGATTTTGGTGGCTACGGAGGCTTCTGGCGGTGGAACTCCCGATCTATTGTCTGTTCTGGAAGTTTTAGGGTACGTGAGTATATATGGGTGCAGGAAGTACGTCGGTGGAGCTTCGGGGCCCCCACGAGGCAGGGGGCGCGCCCTAGGCCCCCCCCCCACCATCTTGAGCACCTCCCTTGGCTCCTGACATGGGGTCCAAGTCCATCCGGTAGCTTTCCTTCCAAAAATAACTTCTCTAGTTGATTTCGTTCCGTTTCAACTCCGTTTGATATTCCTTTTTTTGAAACACTGAAATAGGCAAAAAAACAGCAATTCTGGGCTGGGCCTCCAGTTAATAGGTTAGTCCCAAAAATAATATAAAAGTGGATAATAAAGCCCAATATTGCCCAAAATAGTAGATAACATAGCATGGAGCAATCAAAAATTATAGATACGTTGGAGACGTATCAATCTCTACAACAATTAGTGAGGAAGCTAATGATGATGATCATGAAACTTCAGATCAAGTTACTACCGAACCTCGTAGGACAACAAGAGTATGGTCCGCACCAGAGTGGTACGAAAATCCTTTCTGGAAGTCATGTTACTAGACCATGACGAACCTACGAACTATGAGGAAGCAATGATGAGCCTAGATTCCGCGAGATGGCTTGAGGCCATGAAATCTGAGATGGGATCCATGTATGAGAACAAAGTGTGAACTTTGGTTGACTTGCCCGATGATCGACAAGCCATAGAAAATAAATGGATCTTCAAGAGAAAGACGGACGCTGATAGTAGGGTTACTATCTACAAAGCTAGACTTGTCGAAAAAGGTTTTGACAAAGTTCAAGGTGTTGACTATGATGAGATTTTCTCACTCGTATCGATGCTTAAGTCTGTCCGAATCATGTTAGCAAATTGCCACATTTTATGAAATCTGGCAAATGGATGTAAAAACTATATTCCTTAATGGATTTCTTAAAGAAGAGTTGTATATGATGCAACCAGAAGGTTTTGTCGATCCTAAAGGTGCTAACAAAATGTGCAAGCTCCAGCGATCCATCTATGGACTAGTGCAAGCATCTCAGAGTTGGAATATACGCTTTGATGAGTTGACGAAAGCATATAGTTTTATACAGACTTGTGGTGAAGTCTGTATTTACGAGAAAGTGAGTGGGAGCACTACATCATTTCTGATAAATATATGTGAATGACATATTGTTGATCGGAAATAATGTAGAATTTTCTAGAAAGCATAAAGGAGTATTTGAAAGGAGTTTTTCAAATAAATACCTCGATGAAGCTACTTACATATTGAGCATCAAGATCTATAGAGATAGATCAAGACGCTTCATAAGTTTTTTCAATGAGTACATACCTTGACAAGATTTTGAAGTAGTTCAAAATGGAACAGTCAAAGAAAGAGTTATTACCTGTGTTACAAGGTGTGAAATTGAGTAAGACTCAAAGCCCGACCACGACAGAAGATAGAAAGAGAATGAAAGTCATTCCCTATGCCTCAGCCATAGTTTCTATAAAGTATGCCATGCTGTGTACCAGATCTATTGTATACCCTACACTAAGTTTAGCAAGGGACTACAATAGTGATCTAGGAGTAGATCACTGGACAACATCAAAATTATCCTTAGTGGAATAAGCATATGTTTCTCAATTATGGAGGTGATAAAAGATTCATCGTAAAGGGTTACGTCGATGCAAATTTTGACACTGATCCAGATGACTCTAAGTCTCAATCTGGATACATTTTAAAAGTGGGAGCAATTAGCTAGAGTAGCTCCGTGCAGAGCATTGTTGACATAGAAATTTGCAAAATACATACGGATCTGAATGTGGCACACCCGTAGACTAAACTTCTCTCACAAGCAAAACATGATCACACCTTAGTACTCTTTGGGTGTTAATCACATAGCGATGTGAACTAGATTATTGACTCTACTAAACCCTTTGGGTGTTGATCACATGACGATGTGAACTATGGGTGTTAATCACATGGTGATGTGAACTATTGGTGTTAAATCACATGGCGATGTGAACTAGATTATTGACTCTAGTGCAAGTGGGAGACTGAAGGAAATATGCCCTAGAGGCAATAATAAAGTTACTATTTATTTCCTTATATCATGATAAATGTTTATTATTCATGCTAGAATTGTATTAACCGGAAACATGATACATGTGTCAATACATAGACAAACAGAGTGTCACTAATATGCCTCTACTTGACTAGCTCGTTTATCAAAGATGGTTATGTTTCATAACCATAGACATGCGTTGTCATTTGATTAATGGGATCACATCATTAGGAGAATGATGTGATTGACTTGACCCATTCCGTTAGCTTAGCACTTGATCGTTTAGTATGTTGCTATTGCTTTCTTCATGACTTATACATGTTCCTATGACTATGAGATTATGCAACTCCCGTTTATCGCGGAACACTTTGTGTGCTACCAAACGTCACAATGTAACTGGGTGATTATAAAGGTGCTCTACAGGTGTCTCCGAAGGTACTTGTTGAGTTGACGTATTTCGAGATTAGGATTTGTCACTCCGATTGTCGGAGAGGTATCTCAGGGCCCACTTGGTAATGCACATCACTATAAGCCTTGCAAGCATTGTAACTAATGAGTTAGTTGCGGGATAATGTATTACGGAACGATTAAAGAGACTTGCCGGTAACGAGATTGAACTAGGTATTGAGATACCGACGATCGAATCTCGGGCAAGTAACCTACCGATGACAAAGGGACCAACGTATGTTGTTATGCGGTTTGACCGATAAAAATCTTTGTAGAATATGTAGGAACCAATATGAGCATCCAGGTTCCGCTATTGGTTATTGACCGGAGACGTGTCTCGGTCATGTCTACATAGTTCTCGAACCCATAGGGTCCGCACGCTTAAAGTTCAGTGACGATCGGTATTATGAATTTTGTGTTTTGATGTACCGAAGGTAGTTCGGAGTCCCGGATATGATCACGGACATGACGAGGAGTCTCGAAATGGTCGAGACGTAAAGATCGATATATTGGACGACTATATTTGGATACCGGAATGGTTCCGGGTGAAATCAGGAATATACCGGAGCACCAGGAGGTTATCGGAACCCCCCGGGAGGTATATGGGCCTTATTGGGCTTTAGTGGAAAGGAGGGAAAAGGAGCAAGGGAGGTGGCGCCCCCCAAGCCCAATCCGAATTGGGAGGGGGGCCGGCCCCCCTTTCCTTCCTCCCTCCCTCCTTCCTCTTCCTTCCCTCTCCTACTCCAAGTTGGAAAGGGGGGGAATCCTACTCCCGATGGGAGTAGGACTCCCCTTAGCACGCCTCTCCCTGGCCGGCCGCCTCCTCCCCCTTGCTCCTTTATATACGGGGGCAGGGGGCACCCCATAGACACAACAATTGATCATTGATCTCTTAGCCGTGTGCGGTGCCCCCCTCCACCATAATCCACCTCGATCATATTGTAGGGGTGCTTAGGCGAAGCCCTGCGTTGGTAGCATCATCATCACCATCACCACGCCATCGTGCTGACAAAACTCTCCTATGAAGCTTTGCTGGATCGGAGCTCGCGGGACGTCATCGAGTTGAACGTGTGCAGTCGGAGGTGCCGTGCGTTCGGTACTTGGATCGGTCGGATCGCGAAGACGTACGACTACATCAACCGCGTTGTGCTAACGCTTCCGCATTCGGTCTACAAGGGTACGTAGACACACTCTCCCCTCTCGTTGCTATGCATCACCATGTGTGTGCGTAGGATTTTTTTGAAATTACTACGTTCCCAACAAAATATAGGCATCACGTCTGTATCAAGTAGACTGACTCCTGCCTACATCTACTACTATTACTCCACACATTGACTCCTGCCTGCATCTAGAGTATTAAGTTCATAAGAATAGAGTAACGCATTAAGTAAGATGACATGATGTAGCGGGATAAACTCAAGCAATATGATGAAAACCCCATCTTGTTATCCTCGATGGCAACAATACAATATGTGTTGGTTCCCTTTCTGTCACTAGGATCGAGCACCGCAAGATTCACACATTGACTCCTGCCTGCATCTAGAGTATTAAGTTCATAATAATAAAGTAACACATTAAGTAAGATGACATGATGTAGCGGGATAAACTCAAGCAATATGATGAAAACCCCATCTTGTTATCCTCGATGGCAACAATACAATACGTGTTGGTTCCCCTTCTGTCACTAGGATCGAGCACCACAAGATTGACCCCAAAGCTAAGCACTTTTCTCATTGCAAGAAAAACCAATCTAGTTGACCAAACCAAATCGATAGTTTGAAGAGACTTGCAAAGATATCAAATTATGCATATAAGAATTCAGAGGATATTCAAATAATATTCATAGATAAGCTGATCATAAATCCACAATTCATCGGGTCTCGGCAAACACACCGCAAAAGAGTATTACATCGAATAGATCTCCAAGAACATCGAGGAGAACTTTGTATTGAGAATCAAAGAGAGAGAAAAGGCCATCTAGCTACTAGCTATGGACACGTAGGTCTGTGGTAAACTACTCACGCTTCATCAGAGAGGCAATGGTGTTGATTTAGAAGCGCTCCGTGATCGAATCCCCCTCCGGCAGGATGCCGGAAAAGGCCCCTAGATGGGATCTCACGAGTATAGAAGGTTGCGGTGGTGGAAAAGTGGTTTCGTGGCTCTCCTGGAAGGTTTTGGGATATTTGAGAATATATAGGCGAAAGAAATAGGTCGGTGGAGTCACGAGGGGCCCACAAGGGTGGGGCGCCCTACCCCCCTAGGCGTGCCTCCCGACCTTGTGGCTGCCTCGTGGCTTTCCTGACATGCACTCCAAGCCCTCTGCATGTCTTCTGGTCCAAGAAAAATCATCGCGAAAGTTTTATTTCATTTGGTATTCCTTTTCTGTGAAACTCTAAAACAAGGAAAAAACAAAAATTGGCATTAGGCTCTAGGTTAATAGGTTAGTCCCAAAAATAATATAAAATAGTCTATTAATGCATATAAAACATCCAAAACAGATAATATAATAGCATGAAACAATAAAAAAATTATAGATACGTTGGAGACATATCAACCCTCTAAACATGAGGGAAGTATATAGCTTTTATTGTATGTGTATCTCCTTCTAGAAAAAGTAAAGTATCTCTCTCCAAATTGACCAAATCTCTTCCTTTTGTGGCTTACTAATTGATTTACTTGCCGCTAATCAATGAATTAGCCAATGGTTATTCTGTCCCATAATCTCTAAACTTTTGAAGAGAGTATATGTTAGACACGATTATTGTTGAATCACTAAAGTATATAGTATGCCTCTGTTGCAACGCATGGTCAATCAGTAGAATATATATTCGAAGGACTTTAGACATATTACTTAATCATTCATTTGATTTATTTATATGCATTATGGCCCGTAGCAACGTACGGATGTTCTACTAGTACATACAAGTAGCTGCCTGCTTGCTAGTTGGTTAGCGTGGTTTGTTTAGTGGTCTTAGTTGCCTGAGGTTGAGAGTTTGAATCCATCTTGTGCACTATTTTTTGCATGGGAAATTAGGATGAGAAGAGTATTGACCAACTCATGCATAATATTCCCTCGCAAAAAAAAAACTCATGCATAAAATTAGGAGGTGACCCACTAATTACGTTTCAAATTAGGAGACGCAGTTAAACGGGTCGAGATAATTAAGGCAACCCATTAATTACGATACGGATAATCATCCTTTTCTAAAAAAGGATACGGATAATCATGCACAGAATTAGGATCACATGCGTATATTAGGATCACAGTTAAAGCGGTCCGATTGCAGAATCCAATCGTCATTAATTACAGGATCATGAAGAAAAATTGAAAAAAAATCAACGAATAATCGTGTCCGCTCGAGTTAAAATCGCACGGTCAATAAGTATCGTCCGATCCAAAATGGGCGAGATCCGGATCGTTCGGATCAGTCGCAAAAATCCGCACGCCCGGATTTTAGATTTTGCCAATTTTGAAAGTAAATACTGCCAGGGGGCGGATCCATCTCGCCGGCCCGGCCATGTGCAACGCATCTGAATCTTGTTTATTGTTCGGCCATTGTTTTTCCTTTTCGTATAATTAGAAACGAAGTCTTCGTGTTTCCCTTGCTCTCTGATCGATCCTTCCTACGCAGCTAGCGCACACTCCGTGTCACGCTCGCGAGCGAGCTGGTCCAGGAGGAGAGCAATGGCGCCGTCCAAGAAGGTGCTGATGCTGTGCGGCGACTACATGGAGGACTACGAGGCGGCCGTGCCCTTCTACGCGCTGGCCGGCCTGGGCGTCGCCGTCCACTGCGCGGCCCCGGGCAAGGCCCCCGGCGACCCCTGCCTCACGGCGGTGCACGACTTCCTCGGCTACGAGCTCTACACGGAGCTCCCCGGCCACCGCTTCCGCGTCACCGCCGACTTCGCCGCGGCGGCGGCCGACCCGTCCGCGTACGACGCGCTCGTCGTCCCCGGCGGCCGCTTCGTGGAGCAGCTCAGCGTTGACCCCGAGGCGGTCGCGCTGGTTAAGGCGTTCGCGGGCGAGCTGCGCCGGCCGGTCGTGCTCACGTGCCACAGCCAGGTCCTGCTCGCCGCCGCGGGCGCCATGGGCGGCGTCCGGTGCACGGCGTTCTTTAGCTTGCGCCCCGTGGTGGAGCTGGCCGGAGGGACCTGGGTCGAGCCCGATCCCCTCAGCCTCTGCGTCGCCGATGGCCACGTGCTCACTGCCATCGGGTGGCCCGCGCACGGGGAGGTCATCGCGCAGCTCCTGCGCGCCTTGGGCGGCCGAGTCCTCGGCGGGCGCGGCCAGGGCGTCCTCTTCCTCTGTGCCGTGAGCTATAGCCATTTCTCCCCCGTCCCCTCCCTCTCTCCCTTCTTGAATTAACTGTGATGTGATGAACTGATGATCGATGCAACAGGACTACGTGGACGACTACGAGGCGAACGTGCCCTTCCGCGCGCTGGCTGGCGTGGGCTGCCGCGTGGAGGCGGCGTGCCCGACGAAGCGCAAGGGCGAGCCGTGCGTCACGGCGATCTACGACGACGTCGCCGGCGCGGTGAGCGACGAGAAGCGCGGGCACAACTTCGTGATGACCGTGGACTGGGCCGGCATCGACGTGGACGACTACGAGTGCGTGGTCGTGCCCGGCGGCCGGTCGCCGGAGCTGCTGGTGACGAACGAGAAGGCGGTGGCGCTGGTGGGGCAGTTCGCGGCCAAGGGGAAGGTGGTGGCCAGCATCGACCAGGGGCACCTCGTCCTCGCTGCGGCGGGGCTCCTCAAGGGCAAGCGGTGCGCGAGCGGAGTGCCCATGAGGGTGATCTCCAACCTCGCCGGCGCGGCGGCCGTGGAGCCCGAAGGGGCGGTCGCCGACGGGAAGCTCGTGACGGCGGCGAGCTGGCCGGACCTTGCCGAGTTCATCGCTCGCCTCGTGGATCTCTTGGGCATCACCGTCTCCTTCTGAAGATGCAACTGCAGTGCATCTCTCCGTGATCTGTAATAACTTTGTGAACAGAACGCCGAACACTGTCACACTCTGCAGAAACTCTTAAACCTTGGAGTTCAGAGATTGCCATGTGTTTCCAGTTCTCTGTTTCTCTTCCTGTGTAGTAGCACAAACTGTTATTTTGATTTGGAGTGGAACTTCTTGGTGGTTTGAACTTGTATTTGATCAGCTATGAATGGTTTCTACCTAACTTTCATAGCCTTCAGTTTGGCTTGGCACCATAAACTGCAGAGCTCATCGATTGCCACCGACAGTCTTGCAAACAATCTATATCTACTCCACCTATCTATACTAATTACATTATGCTTTCTAATTTTTAAGCCCACAATCAATTGAGGTCTCCAATATAGAGTTGGTCACCCAATTTTGAGGGGTCAACCATGTTTTTTTCCTTTCTTATAAGGAGCCCTCTCATTCAATTCTTTATGCTTCCTTATTTTAAAGGGCTCATAATTAATTGAGGTCTCTAATTTCAGATTGAGTCACTCAATTTTGACCGGGTCAACATTTTTTTATCAAGAATCTCTCTCATTTCATTCTTTTAACAATATTTTTCTTCAAGGAGCATGCTCACAGATTTTTTAAAGCCTCATAGTTAATTCAGATCTCCAATACGGAATTGGATCACCCGATTTTGACCGGGTCAACAACATTTTTTCACTCTCTCATTTAAAAAATTCACCATGCTCCCTAGTTTTGGAGCTCTTCCACTCAATTTAGATATTCAATTTTAATTTTAGTTACAATTTTGAGCGGGTCAATGACACCAATCCCACGCAACTTCTCACCACCTAGGGAAAACAAACGCCAATATGTGATACTGTAGCACCAATATATATAGTACATACAGCTATTAGCAAAGAAAATGTTCGCACATAAATATGGATTGATTATCAGATAACACAAAATCACATTGCAAAAGGCCTATCAAAATACCGCATTATAAATAAAAAGAAAACACACTACATCATCTACGCCACTCGCCAAATCAAATATTCACTTAGTTTAAAAAATATAAGGTGTATTCGTTTTTTGAAAAGACAAGTTTCTTTAACTTTGATCAATTTCAAAGTCAAAAGCATCGACATCCATAATAGTAAATAAATAAAATATGAAAATTCATTTCATGATGAATCTAAAGATATCAATTTGATACTGTGGATATTGATATATTTCTCTATAGTTTTTTATCAAATTTAAAGAGGTTTGACTTTTCAGAAAAGTAATACATGTTTATTTTGAAACAGAGGGAGTACAAAATTATGAAACCCAACAACACAAACGACGCAGCAAAGGTCACCACACCTTCTAGTAAAGACACTATGCTCCCTTTTTAAGGCCTCACAATGAGGTCTTTAATTTGAAATTTGGTCATCCGATTTTGACCGAACAACAATTTCTTAAGGAGCTCTCTTATACAACTTTTTAATTCACTATCTTCTTAAGAAAACACACTTCATAACACCACATTATTAAGCTACGTCAATTAACTTTGATCGGGGGAGTAACATTGTAGAGTTTTCAAGAAAAATGCTTTAGCATTTACGAATATACAACACGTGACCAATACTTGTATGCACGTATTGCCCTCTTCAATTCATATTTTCATCTTTAAATACATTTTAATGATCAATGTCTACCACCAATTTTTTTGACAAAGGAAATATATTAATATCGCGGAGATACCAATTACACCCAGTCTCTGCAACAATGTAATGTCATAAAAATATTACGGATGCACACAACCAAAAACAAAATGGAAAGAAAAATAATAAATATCCCACTACAGTGATCAAAATCTTTGTAGCTGCAGCACGAACCACCACCAAGACAACACCCGAAGTTCAAGTTCTCCACAAGCGACGTCTCTAAGAAGGAAACAATGCACAAGGGCCGTTGTCGCCCGATCGTAGATCTTAGAGCATCTCTAGCAGACCCCGCATAAGTGGTCAAACCCGCAAAATAACTGCATTTTACAGTTCCAGTCAAAAAAATGAGCCCGAACAGACCCCTTAAAATCGTCCGACCCTTAAATTTTTTTAAGGGGCCCTATAAACGCGAAGGCAAACCCCTTATATCTACAGTTTTGAAGGCAACTTTGTCAGGGCCTTGCATACCGGTCAACGTTAGCGGTTGAGGAATCTCTGCTCCCGCCAACGCCGTGAAGCTCGCCCGTCCGCTCGACTGCCCGGCCGCCGTGCCCGTCCGCCACCTGCCCGCCGCGCTCGTCCGCTGCTCTGTTAGAGCTGTGTCGAATATTGTGTACAAGGTAGGTTACAGTTGGACTATGAGTTGTATTGTGTTTACAGGGTACGGAGTCGTGTCCTGGTAGGACACTTGTATCCTAGGCCTCTTATATATAGCGGGGGTAGACACACGATGTAACCTATGCCAATATAATAGCACAGGCACGCGGGGGAGCCGGCGGCGTGTGCCGGCGCCCGGACGGCCGGGGTGCGGTATTGTGACGGTGTCACGGGGAGGAGCACCCGTAGTTAAGCTCCGGGATGTAGCCATATCGGTGAACCTCGTTAACAAATCTCGGTGTTGTGCTCGTGTGATTGCTTGGTCCTCAAATGATTAACGGTATGCCTCGAATTTATTCTAATAAGTGGTATCAGAGCTAGGTTGTTTGAAGGCTGCGGATTGTTGATGCAGAGGAAGTATCGAGTTTGAGATGCAGCCGATTGTGATGTGGTTCTCAACAAAATTGAAAAAGACAAATCAGAATACAAGTCTTGCAGCAGACAGGACGTGCGATGATCGATCTGCTGACCGATCGGGCGAGCGTATAGGCAGGCGCATGCGCGCATGGCAGCGTGAGGCGAGACGTGCGGCGGTCGATCAGGTGGATCGATCGGGCGAGCGTCATGCGACGCACTCGAGTTGCGGCAGCAGCGACGCGATCCAGTGGATGGCCGACCTAGTTAGGTTGATCGGAAGTCAGTTGTGTTGATCTAGAGGAAAACACGTGGAGGTCGTCGATGAGACTTTACAAGATGCAATACATTCAATTGGAGACATGGCAGCGGAAGTTGTCGTGTCGGCGGATCGACGAGGTTGCTTGGAGCGGAAAGTTTCTTGAACGACGCATGTATCGTGTTTGATAAAAGCAATGGGAAGAGCTACGTGGTGATCTCGGCGAGTTGAGGCAAGGGCGGCGGCGGAACATGCAGGCAGCGGAGTCTTAATTGACTCGGTATACACGGTGCAACCGTGCGCGCAAGAAGCCTAGGCGGACCAGCGTAGTCGAGATGTGGGCTAGACCATGGGTCAGCGCTGGCAGGCCAAGGCGAGTTGGAACCGGAGGGCTACGTACGCGAGTTTTGTTTGAAGACAAAAAGAGGACCGAGTCCTCAAGTGACACAGACAACAGACAGGCAGATCAAATCTCGCGAAGGAAAAATCCATTGGTACATCCATCGGGGACTAGCAAGGATGGTTGGCAAGGCAAAAGCAATTAGCTTTGCATCAGGAGTTAAAGCCAAGATAGTTTTTTTCCACAGGGTCAGCCGTACGAAGAACCAGGACGTCAACGGATTCCGGATTTGAGGTGGAGAAGTTCACGGAACTGAAAATCTTGGATTATGGCAGACAAAGGTGAAAGATTTGTTGGCACAACATGAATGCTTGAAGGCGTTGCAGGAAGTCATGTCAGCTAAGATGGAATTATCAGGTGATGGATGGAAATTCGCGGAAGACGATTTGGGAGCCTTAAATGTGTCATGCAGTCGAACGAGTTCGGCTGGGTCGGACTAGGCAGTCTGACGGGATCGACGTAAGTCGGTTGGTACAGAAGACGGTGGTGAGATCGGCGACAGCGACATAGGAGCGTGATGCTGATGGTGACCGACTTCTGGGGCGTGGAAACACGTGACGCAGGTCTGAGGGCTTGTGTGGCTTCAACAAGACTATGGCGCGGGATAGATTCAAGGTGATGTACACACGGAGCTTGAAGTCAACGATGCGCGAGGGTGGACTGATCATCTACCATGGAGTTATGTTGAAGGTGGAGCATGATTGAGGGGCTACGGTGTAAGGATCCAGGGAATCGAAGCCTATTCAGCGGGAAAAAGCGAGTAACACGTAGTTCGGACTGGAGCTCAGTGGTCCGATGAAAGCGTGAAACTCGTCATCGGTCGGTGATGATCAGTGGTACTCTGCAGTGGGGGTTGAGTGGTGTGGTTTCGCGACCCTTGAGACTCGACCGGGACAACGGAGGCTCGACGCGATAATAGCGGCGAGGCGTGCGGAGCGCACGGGGCATGGAGACGGACCAGGGCTCTGGTGGTCATACATGTGGTGAGACACCTGCGAATTTGACTCGGGATGACTACAAGCAATGGTGAAATTCCTTCAAGTTTCTGACAGACGATCAAGAAAGAAGCGGTGATGGTGAGTTCAGGTAACTCTTATGTGTCACACCCAATATGTGAGTTATTCACTTTCACGCAGGTCAGTGATCGGTGTGTGATGGCGTTGGACGGATACTCTGAAAGTTGGGATCACAAACTAGAGGAACAAGGAATTTAATTTTGCTCGAGTGTTGACCATGGTTAAGAAAAGAAGGGACTACAAGTTGCAGGTGGAGTCATATGAAGTCTTTGGAGTAGCAGCGGTACTCATGGGATAAACTCAAGTTCAATGTACATGGAAGTTTGACGCATTGACGAATTCAAGATGGTGGAGAATATTCGCCAACGTGGAGTTTGTTAGAGCTGTGTCGAATATTGTGTACAAGGTAGGTTACAGTTGGACTATGAGTTGTATTCTGTTTACACGGTACGGAGTCGTGTCCTGGTAGGACACTTGTATCCTAGGCCTCTCATATATAGTGGGGATAGACACACGATGTAACCTATGCCAACATAATAGCACAGACACGCGGGGGAGCCGACAGCATGTGCCGGCGCCCGGGCGGCCGGGGTGCGGTATTGTGACGGTGTCGTCAAGCCCCGGAGATGTAACCATATCGATGAATCTTGTTAACAAATCTCGGTGTTGTACTCGTGTGATTGCTTGGTCCTTGAATGATCAACGGTATGTCTCGAATTTATTCTAACATGCTCCCGGCTGCCGCGCCCGTCCGCCGCCTGCCCGCCGCGTCCTGCCGCGCTAGCTAGATGTGATCGATGCGAGCTAGCTAGCTAGCCCCGGCCGCGTCTCTTGCTTCGGCTACAGAGGAGCTAGCTAGCTCGCCCCGGATGGATTTTAGCTGAGCTAGCTAGCTTGCTCCTGGATCGATTCGAGCCTCGACGGAGGAGCTTGTTGGCTCGGCGCTTCATGCCTTTCATATTTGGTCGTGTGCGGCTTCAGTTTCGACAGCTTCGTGTGCTATCTACCGATTTTGTGGGAGCAAGCTAACTGGCCATGGACATGGACGAGAGGAAGAAGAAGACGTGGGAAAAGAATATAAGTGAATATTCCGTTTTACAGGTTAAGTTTGAGGGGTCTATTCTGCCGTAGGTAAAACCAACCCGTAAAAAAGTATATTCCGTGAATATCTTTTATACGGGTCCGTTTTGCAGGGTTTGCCTCTGCGGCCGTCCGCGCCGACCTGCAAAATCGTTTTTTCGCGAACTGCAAACGCGTTTTGCGGGTCAACGGGATCTGGAGTCTGCTAGAGATGCTCTTAGGTTTTCGTCCTTAAAAAAACCCGCGCTCTAAAACAATGTCTTCAACAAGGAACTCCAGGCACAACCAATTAATTGTGGACCTTGGGTTTTCATCC
This sequence comes from Triticum dicoccoides, assembly GCF_002162155.2. Taxonomy (NCBI): domain Eukaryota; kingdom Viridiplantae; phylum Streptophyta; class Magnoliopsida; order Poales; family Poaceae; genus Triticum; species Triticum dicoccoides. The sequence goes on from NC_041392.1 coordinate 649,636,409, forward strand.
TGAAAGCTAAGACTTTGTACTCCGTTTGTGTTGCCACCCCCACTTGCCGATGTCGCTTCTATGAGTCACGAATCACCTAGCAAAGTCCCAATCGCCTTGAAGACTTGATCCGTCATTAATAGGCCTCAGCCACCTTCATTCTTTGCCACTATTTTCACCATGAAAATCGAAATACCGACATTTCCCATAATGTCAACAAACAACAAAGCTTCGCGCCACACCCTCCTGAAGCCACTCGGGCTAAAATAGGGACGCACACGGCCGAATTTCATCCCACCCAGGAATCTACAGGCGTCAAGCATTCAATGAAGATCTCCGACAGAGCATTTCGAAACTCGTCAATTGCCAGATCAAAAAGGGCCGGCATCTAGGAGGACAACATCTCGGATCAAGAAGAAGGCTAGGACCACGTCCCTTGGACAATCAAACTAGCAGGCCCCAATGCCGCCGTGCAGCACGTCGGAGAAGAAGGCAACCGCGGCCATCCGGCCCGCGCCAAGCCATGGCCAGATCGGGGCGAGCCGGGACGACGCACCAGGAGCCACGCCCTAGGGCGAGGCCAACCGCGCCAGCAGCATGCCGGGGAATCCCATAAAATTTTCCGTACCAAGTGAATAAGATGACATGAGTTTGTATAAGGTGCATGACGTGGATAGTTATGTGGCTAACCATGATGTCGCAACATGCATGACCTAGTGAGATGGGAGAATGCACGTTGTAAGATTTAAAGGTTGTGGTATATGCGTGTAAAATAGTGTTAGTGGATGCTGACATGACACACTTGGTAAGGTGGAAGGCCACATGTTAAGAGAATTGCTTATAGTGAGGATAAACATTTTAGGACTATAGGATAAGACTCATCTTCACAGAAATTCCATTTTCCAACGCTGAACGCAAAATAATAGAGCAGCAACAGACACAGCGGGATCAATCATGGGATAAATGAATCCTCCCACTTCTCTGCAATGGAGATTTATTGATAGATGAACTGCGTCGCAGTCTACAAATCAGGAGTTTCTCAATCAGAACAGCAGCAGTTCAGTCGCAGCAAACTAAGTCGGCAACAGTAGTGGTATCCTGAACATGTTCTGCTGCCATTTTCATCCGCTGAAACCCACACAAATGTCCTCGATCACGTCGCCGATCTGATGGCCACGCCGCGGTGCGCGATAGCGCCGCCCGTGTGCTCGTCGCCGGTGGCGTGGTAGGTGTTGGCCCTCCGCAGCTGCGGCTCATCCGCAGGTAGGAACGACCGCATTGGGCTCACTGCAAACCGTTGCGAGGTCGTGCTGGTGGAGGCCTTGACGATGGCGCTCTCGGTCAGGACCTGTTCTTCTAATGGTAGGCCCAATTTCAGAGTCATGCACAGGGGCCCTGATTTTGCAGGCCAGGCCGTGTTCTCCTCCTACATTCATTCGTCGTCGCGCGCAAAGGAGTCAATGAGAGTATGAAGCTGCTAAAAATTCCGGTTCACGTAGGTAGAACTGCACGAAGATGGATTCGCCTGTGGACTTGTGATGTGTACCTCTTTGTTAGGATTTGGAGATTCGCCATTGGAGAGCTTTGGTTCGTCGCCGTGCTGCTCCCGATCAGCTCTCTGCTTGCCGCTGTTCCTTCGCTTCTGTGAACGCTGCCTCGGCTTGGACCTGCACACATGGTGGCAGAGCAGAAAACCATCAAGCCAACAGAGAGGGAATTCTGCTTCTGCAAGATCAAAGAAGCGTTCATGCGATCGGTCAGTCCTCACTTCCTTCCGTCGTGGGGGGTGGTCGGATCGGCAGCCTCCTCCTTGTACACGCAGGGGAGGTCGGAGACGTCGCACGCCAACGGCGGCGTGCTGAAGAACTGCAATGGAAAGTCGTGTGAGGTGCAATGGAAACTTGTGTGGACGGATTGGCTTGTGTGCGCGGGCACGTACGTCGCTCTGCAGAGCCTGGGCGGCGGTGCCACGGGCGGCGGGGTCGAGGGCGAGGAGCGTGGTAAGGAGCGGGAAAGCCGACGCCGGCATGCCGGCGAACTTCTCCGCCATCGTCGACTTGTACGTCTTTGGCGGGCGGATGGTGGCGGGTAGCTTCATCCTCCGCCAGTACTCGTCGGGCGGCGACCCGCAGAGGCTGAAGATCTTGAAGAGCTGCTCCACCTCCGTCCTTCCGGGCATCAGCGGCTTGCCGGAGAACATCTCGGCGAGCAGGCAGCCGGCGCTCCAGAGGTCGATGCCCACGCCGTAGTCGGTGGCGCCCAGGAGGAGCTCCGGGGCGCGGTACCAGAGGGTGACCACGCGGCTGGTGAGCGGGCGGCGCCGGCCGGGCCCGAAGTAGTTGGCCAGGCCCAGGTCGCCGATCTTGAGCACGCCGGCGCGGTCGATCAGCAGGTTCGAGCCCTTGATGTCCCGGTGCAGGATGTTGCGCTCGTGGCAGTGCTGCAGCCCCATCAGCAGCTGCTGCATGTAGCACTTGATCTGCATGCCAAGAAACCAAGAAAATAAGTTCTGCTCTTCGGTTCTACGGGTCGTCGTCTCCGGCTCCGGTGGTATATATGGTACCTGTGGCAGGGTGAGGGGGCGGGCGATGAGGCGGGCGAGGTCGGAGTACATGAAGTCGAAGACGAGGTAGATGCTGCGGTGCATGCGGGAGGTGGCGATGCCGTCGAGGCGGATGATGTTGGGGTGGTCGAGCCGGCGGAGGATGCGCATCTCGCGGGCCATGAACTTGACGCTCTCCGGCTCCATGGTGTCGAGCCGGACCTTCTTGAGCGCGACGAGCCGGCCGTCGGCGCCGCGCTCGCGGGCCTTGTACACGTTGCTGTACGTGCCCTGCCCGACCTTCTCGATCTTGTCGAACGCGTCGGCGCTCCGGGGCACGATCCCCTGCAGCGCCTCGCGCGGCACGTTCTCCAGCAGCCACGTCGGCCACCCGTCCACCAGCTGCTCGCGGTCGTCCTCCCGCCGCGCCGCCGGCGCCTGCGGCGGCATCGACAGCGACGGAGAGGAAACCGTGGCCGCCGTCAGGTTCGACGTCCCCGAGGCATCCGTGGTCTCCGTCCCCGCGGGACCGCCATCCTTGGCGTCCGCCTGGTCCCTCGCGACCGCGACGGCGGCGGTGGTGGGGAGCGGGTCGGTGAGGCGGCGGGCGGCGGCGGGCGTGTAGCCGTTGCAGCGCATGAGGTGGTCGATGCCGCGGTCGTGGCTGCGGGCGGGGGAGCCCTGGGACGGCTTGGCTTGCGCGCAGCCCATGTCAGCGGAGCCGCGCGACGGCGACGGCGGCCTCGGCGGCGGCTGGTGCCGACGAAGAGAGGGAGGTGGAGGAAGGGGCGCGACGGGGATGGAGACATCAACATAGAGGGGAAGAGGGACGAGCCCCGAGTGTGGCGCCAAACATATAAACACTAAAAATCTGTATCTGCAGGCTGGATGGCTGGTAGTGACATTGACAAGAACGATATTGTTGCCGGCCGGCGGCGGCCGGCCGCGCGCGGCTGATCGGGAGATGTAGCTGGTGACAGCCTACGTCCTCACGTACGTGTCTCCGCGCAACAGTGCAGCTCCGGAGCCATGGTGCTCCGCGGTCGGGCACTGCCCGTATACGGCCCGAGATCGACGGAGTTATAGAGGAGGTGCAGCCAGGAGGTAATACAAATCTGGCAGCTGCAGTCGCTGTCGCCGCACCGGTAACTCCCGAGTGTTCAAATTTACTGGAACGCAGGATGAACATGACGAGGATTTGCCAATGTAGATTTATAAAATTTTGAACTTTGTCACCTGGCAGTTTTAAACTTTTTGTAATGCTCACATGTCCAGTTGTTTTGTATACATTTTAAATCTTAGAATTTTTTTCCTGGCCTCATGGCAAATTCATAACATTTTTGTCTTCCAAACATGGCAACTTAGGTCCTTTTTGTAATGCTCTGATGGCAAGCTTTGGGAAATTTTATCACTTTATTAATGGCAATTTTGGGAATGCTTTTCTACTTTCTTACATGTCAAATTTTATTTACTAAGAGCATGGCAATATTATTATTAAGATCATGGCAATTTTATTTATTTATTATCATGGTAGCTGTGTGTAATTTTTATGTTTTTGAAAACGAAAATATAAAGCATGGAAAATTCCTTATACTTAATTAATATGCAAATTTGACATGTATGATCTTTCTTTTTCTGCATTTTTGGGCCACGGTATTGTTTTTGTTGGTTTCTTCTTTTTTAGATTTACTATGGCCCTTTTGTCTTGTAGTACTAATTTTTTCCGTAGGCTACCATGTCAATTTCCTGTAGGTGACTTGTAATTTATTGGAGGGACA
>NC_041392.1:649640994-649699965 GCF_002162155.2 Triticum dicoccoides
GTCACGAGGCTCGGTCGGGCAAAGCCCGACTGGAGCCGACGATGCCTGAGATTTTGGGGCCGGCGCGGCCTAGCTCTCTCTGGTGTGGGCGTGGCGCGGGCGCTGGGCCCACGACGTGACACTAACCCTTGGCGCGGGCTGACCTTCTTGACACCCAAGACTAGAGGGCCGCGACGCCGCAGATCGCATCCAGCATGTAAACCCTAGGCCTCTCATGTTTATATAAAGGGAGGTCTAGGGTTCCCCTTGATCATCTATTCTCAGATATGAGAACTACCGGTAGCAACATCATACATCATTATAACCTCTCGCACGAGGTATCCTTTCACTATGAATAATCGAAACCAACAGGACGTAGGGTATTACTCTCTGGAGGCCTGAACCTGGATAAGCCCCTCGTGTGACCTCCGATCCATATGAATTTCAGTTGCGCTTGGACCCCTACCAAGGGATCTGACGAAAATCTGCTCCGTCAGTTGGCGCGTCAGGCATGGGCGGCGCCGGCTGGAGACTGATCATCGATCGGATCTTTTTCTGCTTCCGGCGTCCTATCGCCGGGGGAGAGCCTAACCTTTGGCTCCCCCACGTTCGTCGTGGACGAGGCAGGCCGGGTCGACATCAACTCATCGACCTAACTCGCCGCCCTGAGACCTCTCAATTGACCTCGCAGCTCTCTCACCCAGTCTGACGAACACACCACGCCATCAACCCAGATGCAACCCCCGATCCGCCTTCACACCAGCCACAGAGAGGAGGCCACGCCGCAATCCAGCTAGTCGCGATGGTTTGCAGGGCCTGGCGCCTCAACCAGGCGCCAGAAGGCTGCCTCGTCACCGACCCAGATGTCCATGGAGACGCCGATACGGCAAGCACCGCTTCGGCCTCGGGCGATGAGAGGGACCACACATCGATCTCCCTTGCTCCCTCCGGTCTTTTTTACTCTGCATATAAGAATTGTCTGAAGTCAAACTTCGTAAAGTTTGACCATATTTATATGAGAATTTATTAACATCTACAATGCTAAATTTATATAGTATGAAAACTAAAGTCATGACGCATCTAATGTTGTTGATTTCACATTCGAATGTTGGTATTTTTTTTATAAACTTGGCCAAAGTTTATAACGTTTGACTTCAGATAAATCTTATATGCGAATTAAAAAGGACCGGAGGGAATACCAACGAGGAAGAGAACGAGGGCCTCCAACCCTTCCGTGAGGTCACGTACTCCGACCTTTGGGGAGAAGCAGGATCGTCCATGGGCTCATAGACTGACGCCTCCTCTAATCAAGAGGCATCCTGTCTGAGGCCCCGCAGGCGATATCCTTCCACCAAGTCATGATGACAGAACCAGCCACGAACATGCTACGCACAACGGAGTCGATGGAGCCCGCGACCTCAGGATCTCCGGCGGCAGGACTGATACTGTCAAGATGCAACCACATATAGACCCCGTACTGATGCCTCAACCACAAGTCAGCACGGGCCTCCTCCCGAGTTCACCGGCAGGCCTCACCATGATGACCGCGACTTTGCGAGGCACTACGTCAACACTGCCACCGGTAATAGGATACACCCTGAACTATCTCATGACGCCCATCGCCGGCACCGACCCTACATCGAGAATGCTGGAGGCAATACGCGTTTCCCAACTTAACGCACAACTCGCGCTTCAACAAAAGGCGTTGGAGGTCTTTGCCATCAAGGCCCGATGGAATGAGACAATGACGCATGAACGTCTGCATCGCCCACGCCGCCAACCTCGGAACCTCCTCAACAACCTCACCAACTGAGGCCGGGAGCAAGGGGCCGGTTTCAACGAACTGGCATCAGCGTAGTCGTGTGCGTTCTGCGTGATCCGGTTATCTTGGGATCGAGATTGTGTGAGGTTTATCTCACCATCTTGTAACATTCGGCCGTGTACTTGGTTCGATAGTTGCTTTATTTATAAAGCGGGACGAAAGTCTATTTCGAGGTTTGTAATTTGTTATGCCATTTTTTTATTTTCGAGCATCACAATTTGGTTTGCAGTTTTATTATGTACATTAAGGCAATTTTGTGTTGTTTCACTATTCAAAAAAGAGGTCATACATACATCTTGTTAAATCTTTTTTTTTTGTACAAGGTATTGTTGATTCGGGCCATTTAGTTCGCGCCGGAGGCTTCTTGTAGCCAACAAAAATATTGGCGGGGAGGCCTCTCACAGCGAACCAATCGTTCGCTAGATAGGCGCTTCAATACTAACGTTCCCTATATATATTATTTTCTCTCTCCCAAAATAAATATTTCGACTTTAGTATAATTTATATTAAAGTTAGTACAAAAGTAAGACATTTATTTTGAAACTAAGACAGTACAATATTAGGGTAAAAAATGCAAGATGCCATGTGAACGGACGAGTAGCAAGTTGAGAGAATGGGCCGACCAGAATTAACGGTTTACTAGTTCATCAGTATGAACAGAACACGACTGCCTGGTGGGTTGGGGATACTACTGTCCACCTAACCAACTCAACCACAGGTACTATTCCTGGATTTATTTCAGGATTTCCGGCGATGCGCTTTCAGTGGGAGGAGACATTCCCGTCGACGACGAGGCGTCTACGGTAACTTCGTAAATCTCAAGATGATATGCCGGCTCAGTCTCTCGGAGGTGCTCATAGAGGTAAGGTGTGCGTGCGTGCGTTCATAGAGATGAGTGTATGCGCGTGTATATGAGCGCTTGTGTCTCTACTTATGCTAAAAAAACAGAACACGACTAGTGTGTACGCATCACGCAACGGCCCAAACAGAGAGACCATTTGGCGGCTTTGCCTCCGCGGCGTTCTCAAAGCCGGTGACTAGGTCACAATGCACGAGACGGGAGCGCACCGCACTACCCTCTAAGGTCAGCGTATTCCTGATGCCTGGGGAGACGGAGCACAGTATGAGCGTAGGGCGAGGTGCTTCGGCAAGCCATCCGTAAGCATGAGGAGGAGGAAACTCTCAAATGGTTAAATATACACCATTAATTTGGTGTTTTGTCTAATTACCAGGAGCCTGTGTTTTTTGTTAGTTAATTTTCCGCTTTACCCCGACCGCAAGATGGGCCGACCGCAAACTCCGTGGGAAATTGGCAAGTGCGAGCTGTGACCAAGCGGGAGCAGACACCACGGTGCGAGGTGTCTGATGAGGACACCACAACCATCGACAAGTCTCCAACAATTATAGGTCAAATCACAAGAAGTCGCGCCAAACAAATAAGTGACCAGATGAACGCTAACTTAAGTTTACCTTGTAACCTTAATGACACAATTATGCTTTCATCTTCATTGTTGTTGGTTGAACTTAGGTATAACATGGAAGCAATCCAACAACCTATGGGCTCTTGAAGCAACCGCTTTGGAGGAACAAGTTTGGAGAAAACAAGTTGCAAGTGAAGCTGATGATGTCAGTTTTTACTTCTGATATTTTGGTATGGCACACCCATGTGATGGAGAGATGGTGCCATAGGGGTACATCAACAGAAGCTACATCAAATTATCTTTCCAATACAAAAAACCTCACATCATTTGGAGTTGTGAGTCAAAAGTTCTAGTCATTTTCGTGGAAGGTGTCCAGGCTGTCAAGACTTCGCGAATTTCTGAGGAGCTCTGCAACAACTTCCAAAGTTGACTGCTTATTCACCAATAAAGCCATGCAAACCTGCTTACTTTTGAAACCATTTTCACACCTAGCTAATGGGGGTTGTCCCTGCTATAAAACCCCATCTCCCACATCCTCTAGAGAACCTTTTGTCAAACCATTCAGCTACAAGCTTATGCAGCAAGACTGATAGAGAGATCCGAGAGATCTTGCTACCTTTGATCTTGTGAGTTCATTCAGATTCGCGAGAAGGAGCCTCTGGTTCACCCTAGTTCGTGCTCAACGGTTCCAACCGTTTTGTGTGGATTAGTCCCGGTTTGTGGTTCTGCGATTGTTTGGACAGCGGGTTGGAGTTCTTGTAGCTTCAGTCAGCCATCCCCAATGTACGGGTTGCATCCAACCTTGGCAGGTATAAAGCTAGTTATCCCTCCCGATTCGATCCTACGACGTGAAGATTGGGCCACCCTCGGGCGTGAACTCGTTCATAGGGTTCCCACCTATCATCTGGTATCAGAGCTTTCGTTGACACGGTAGGATCTGTTATCCAACTTTATCTTGCTATCATCCCTTTAGATCGAGTGTTTTTCATACTATATTTTCTGCCCTAAAAGTCCAAAGCCCCACCAAAAATAAATCCAAGCCTTGTTGGTGCTGAGATCTTGTTGTTGCATACCTTGCATGTTCTTCATCTTTTAGATCTGCACCAAGTTCATCTTCATAATTGCTTTCAGATTTAGTTGTTGTGCTTTGGAAAAAGAGAGAAAAAAGAGTGGCAAAAAAATCAAAGAGAGAAAAAAAAGAGTGGGAAAAAGTCAAGAGAGAAAAGGAAAGTCTTGTGTAAGATCCAAAAGTTTCAGCTTGATAGAAAAAATTTCAGAAGCTTGTGTGTTGTGTTTTTCAATCTTGGTGCAAAGTGCAGCAGATCCATCCACATATTTTTCTTGGTTTGCATCAACTTGATTTCAGCACAAGCCTCTTTTTGTTTACCCCACCGAGCTCCACCAAAAACCGAAGCTAGTTCTTTGATCCCTGTCTTTCAATCGCTTTAACACATCCGGGAGAAGCACAATCTGATGTGAACTCATAAGAACTTTGGTGAGTAAGAGGTGAGGTTGTGTGATTCCACAAAATTATCATATTCCACTTTTGGCCTTACTAACATGGACGGATCTAGATCGAGTGTTCATGGAGAAAACCATGGGGAAGAAGATGCCCCGGTCACACGTGCTGATTTTCAGGAATTACAGAACATGGTTCAAGACCTTGGAAGGATGTTTCACGAGCGACCTCCAGCAGGTGGCGATAGGGTTCGACACCGACAACACCCTATTGACCCACTTGAGAAAGTTGGGGATGAAAATTCCGTGCATGCTGCTGTGGATGGTGACTTGGAGGATGATAACAACAGCCATGGTGGACATGTGGCTGCTGCTCGTGGGCGTGGTGTTGCTGCTCATGGAGGGCAGCGAGGAGGACAACTTCGAGGGCGAGGGCATGGTCCTCGTGGGCACTACTATGACCCTCATGAGCGTGTTGCTCGTGGTCATGGAGATGATTTTGATGATTATGATGGTGTCCCATACCGTCGTGCTGCTGAAGATGGGCGTCGTGCAGAACGTCGTGATCGAGATGGTCGAGATGACATAGCAAGAATCAAGTTGCATATCCCCAAGTTCACAGGAAAGGAAGACCCCGATGCATATTTTGATTGGGAAGAGTGTGATCAGATTTTTCGTATCCATAACCTTGCAGATCCGAAGAGAGTAAACCTTGCTTGTGTTGAGTTTTCTGGTTATGCAGTCACTTGGTGGGATCAACTACAAGAAAATCAACTGCTGCTAGGCCGTGATCACATTGACACTTGGGAAGAGATGAAACAAGCCATGAGGCGAAGGTTTGTTCCTTCACAATATCAAAGAGATCTCCGAAACAGATTGCAGCGCCTCAGCCAAGGTACATGCACGGTGGATGAGTACTATAAAGAGATGGAATTTTTGTTGGTTCGTGCTCGTATTCATGAAGATGAGGAGTCAAAGATGGAAAGATTTTTGCATGGTATCGACAATGAAATTTCTGATTTTGTGGAGATGTTTCCCTATAACACTCTACAAGATATTTTGGAGTAAGCAAAGCGTACGGAGAGGAAGGTGCAGAGGAGTGGTCATGGACAGATATCTCATAACCGCACCACCACACCATGGCAAAGGTTGCAGCCAAGTGCCTCTCATGGTGGTTCTCAGTTTCAACATACTTCACACCCTACTGCCACCCGACGAATAGCGGCTTCATCGGCATCATCACCAGCCCCTAGGAATGTGGACAAGCGTGCTCCTTTTGCTGCTGGAAGTACCTCTAACCCCACGTCTGTACCATCATCTCGAAGCCGAGATATTGAGTGTTGGAAGTGCAAAGGGCATGGTCACATTTCTTCTGAATGTCGAAACAAGAGAGTTCTCTTTGTGAATGAACAAGGTGAATGGGAATCTGAGAGTGAGCATGAAGATAATGGAGCATTGGGTGATCATGAGGATGAAGAGGGCGAGAAGAGTGGTTGTGATATTCAGGCCGACATGGGAGATTGCTTTGTTTCTCATTGTGTGCTTAGTGTTAATGCAGCTAGAGAAGAGAAAGGGCAGCGACATAATATTTTTCACACCCGTGGTACCATCAAGGACAAGGTTTGCAGAATTATTGTTGACAATGGCAGTTGCAACAACATTGCGAGTTCAGATTTGGTAGAGAAGTTGGGACTGAAACAAAGAATGCACCCAAGTCCATATAAGATGCAATGGCTTAATGATCGTGGTACACTTCGAGTAAGCAACATTGTCACCGTTCAGTTTTCCATTGGGAAGTACCGGGATCAAGTGGAATGTGACGTGGTGCCAATGCAAGCATGCCAATTGCTGTTGGGAAGATCTTGGTTGTATGATCATGATGTGCAAATCAGCGGCCATACTAATCGTCTCTCATTCCAATACGAGGGAGAGCGCATATCTTTGCTCCCTTTGACACTCGAAGAAATATTGATGGATGATCTGAAAAAGAAAGAGAGAGTGAGCGAGAAACACTTGAGTGACATCCACCAACATAGTGAGCGGGAGAATCCAAAGATAAATAAAACCCCACAGCTTAAATTGACCAAGACATGGGGAAAACAGGGATTAGTTATGATGGCTAGAAAAAGTGACATGAGAGAGTTGAGAGAACCCAATTCCGTGTTCTTTGTACTTTTGTACAAGGACAATTTTTTGTCTACTAATGAATTAACCTCCACCACTCCTAGTGTTGTTGTTGAAATTTTGCAGGGGTATGAAGATGTGCTCCCCGAGGAGATACCACCAGGGCTGCCACCACAAAGAGGCATTGAACACCAAATTGATTTGGTTCCAGGAGCCCCATTGCCGAACCGACCACCATACCGCACAAATCCGGAGGAAACCAAGGAGATTCAGCGACAAGTTGAAGGCCTACTAAACAAAGGTTATGTAAGGGAAAGTCTCTCTCCTTGTGCTGTACCCGTTCTTTTAGTGCCAAAAAGATGGATCTTCCCGAATGTGTTGTGATTGTAGGTCCATTAACAACATCACCGTGAGGTATAGGCACCCCATACCTAGGCTTGATGATATGCTTAATGAACTTAGTGGCGCCATCCTCTTTTCTAAAATTGACTTGCGAAGTGGCTACCATCAAATTAGAATGAGAGAGGGTGATGAATGGAAAACTGCTTTCAAAACAAAATCTGGTTTGTATGAGTGGTTAGTTATGCCATTTGGATTGACAAATGCACCTAGTACTTTCATGAGATTAATGAATCATGTGCTTAGAATGTTCATTGGCAAGTTTATGGTTGTTTACTTTGATGACATCTTGATTTATAGCAAAACTTTGGATGAACATGTTGAACACATTCAGTGTGTGCTTGCTGTCCTAAGAGAGGAGAAATTATATGCTAACAAGGAAAAGTGCATATTTTGCATAGAAAAAAATGTGTTTCTTGGCTTTGTTGTTTCAGGTCATGGTGTGGAGGTAGATGAGGAGAAGGTCAAGGCCATCCGTGAATGGATGCCTCCACAAAATGTAAGCCAAGTACGAAGCTTTCTTGGCCTTGCTGGTTTCTACCATCGGTTTGTGAAGGACTTCAGCACCATTGCTGCCCCAATGAATGAGCTAACCAAGAAAGATGTTCCCTTCAAGTGAGCAAATGCACAAGAAAAGGCATTCCAAGAGCTGAAAGAAAAATTGACATCTGCACCATTGTTTGCACTACCCAACTTTGGTAAGATTTTTAAATTGAATGTGATGCAAGTGGTGTTGGTATTCGAGGCGTACTAATGCAAGAAGGTAGGCCTATTGCATATTTTAGTGAGAAGCTAAGTGGTCCAACTCTAAATTATTCAGTTTATGACAAAGAATTATATGCACTTGTGAGATCTTTAGAAACATGGCAACATTATTTGTGGCCTAAAGAATTTGTGATACATTCCGACCATGAATCTTTAAAGCACCTTAGGGATCAACAAAAACTGAATCGTAGACATGCAAAATGGAGTGAATTCTTAGAATCTTTTCCCTATATTGTCAAGTACAAGAAAGGAAAAGATAATGTTATTGCTGATGCTTTGTCTAGATGCCATATTTTACTCTCACAACTTGATACTAAAATTCTTGGGCTGCAAAGCATCAAAGAATTGTATGTCAATGACCCATATTTTGCTGAACCACACTCAAAGTGTAGTGAGGGGAAAGGTTGGGAAAAGTTTCACTTGCATGATGGATTCTTGTTTCGAGCTAACAAATTGTGCATCCCAGATTGCTCTGTTCGTTTGTTTCTTTTGCAGGAGGCTCATGATGGTGGTCTCATGGGACATTTTGGAGCAAAGAAAACTGAGAGTGTGCTGATTGACCATTTCTTTTGGCCAAGAATGAGGCGTGATGTTGAGCGCTACATACTACGTTGTGAGATTTGCCGCAAAGTTAAGTCACGTTTAAACCCTCATGGACTTTATACGCCCTTATCCATTCCTAGTACACCTTGGGAAGATATTTCTATGGATTTTGTTCTTGGATTACCACGCACTAAGAAGGGGAGTGATTCAGTTTTTATGGTGGTTGATAGGTTTAGCAAGATGGCTCATTTTATCCCGTGTCATAAGAGCGATGATGCTTCACACATTGCTGATTTGTTTTTCAGGGAAATCGTGCGGCTACATGGAGTACCACGCACCATTGTTTCAGATCGTGACACCAAATTTCTGAGCTATTTTTGGAATACATTGTGGGCAAAGCTAGGGACAAAGCTTCTCTTTTCCACTACATGCCACCTACAAACAGATGGACAAACTGAAGTTGTCAACCACACGCTATCCATGATGCTGAGAGAAGTTTTAAAGAAAAATTTGAAAATGTGGGAAGAATGTCTCCCCCACGTGGAGTTTACATACAACAGGGCAGTACATTCGACCACTAAATTTTGTCCTTTTGAAATTGTTTATGGTTTCAAACCTGCTGCTCCCATAGATCTTTTGCCTTTACCATTGCAGGAGCGAACCAATCTTGATGCAAGTAAGCGTGCTGACTTCATGAAGAAAATTCATGAGAAGACCAAGGAAAATATTGAGAAGATGACTGAACAATATGCAAAACGAGCAAAAAAGGGAAGAAATAAGGTGTTGTTTGAAGAAGGTGATCTTGTGTGGGTACACCTGCGGAAGGATCATTTCTCAGATCAACGCAAATGCAAGTTGCAGCCACGTGGAGATGGTCCATTCAAAGTTCTTGCGAAGATCAATGACAATGCCTACAAGATTGACCTTCCGATGGATTATGGTGTTAGTCCAACTTTCAATGTGTCCGACCTCTCTCCATACTTTGGACCATCAGAGTCGAGGACGACTCCTCTTCAAGAGGGGGAGGATGATGAGGACACCACAACCATCGACAAGTCTTCAACAATTATAGGTCCAATCACAAGAAGTCACACCAAACAAATAAGTGACCAGGTGAACGCTAACTTAAGTTTACCTTGTAACCTTGATGACACAACTATGCTTTCATCTCCATTGTTGTTGGTTGAACTTAGGTATAACATGGAATCAATCCAATAACCTATGAGCTCTTGAAGCAACCGCTTTGGAGGAACAAGTTTGGAGAAAACAAGTTGCAAGTGAAGCTGATGCTGTCAGTTTTTACCTCTGATGTTTTGGTGTGGCACACCCATGTGATGGAGAGACGGGGTCATAGGGGTACATCAACAGAAGCTACATCAAATTATCTTTCCAATGCAAAAAACCTCACATCATTTGGAGTTGTGAGTCAAAAGTTCTAATCATTCTCGTGGAAGGTGTCCAGGCTGTCAAGACTTCACGAATTTCCGAGGAGCTCTGCAACAACTCCCAAAGTTGACTGCTTATTCACCAAGAAAGCCATGCAAAACTGCTTACTTTTGAAACCATTTTCACACCTAGCTAAGGGGGGTTGTCCCTGCTATAAAACCCCATCTCCCCCATCCTCTAAAGAACCTTTTATCAAACCATTCAGCTACAAGCTTATGCAGCAAGACTGCTAGAGAGATCCGAGAGATCTTGCTACCTTTCCTCTTGTGAGTTCATTCAGATTCGCGAGAAGGAGCCTCTAGTTCCCCCTAGTTCATGCTCTACGGTTTCAGCCATTTTGTGTGGATTAGTACCGGTTTGTGGTTCTGTGATTGTTCGGACAGCGGGTTGGAGTTCTTGTAGCTTCGGTCAGCCATCCCCAACGTACGAGTTGCATCCAACCTTGGCAGGTATAAAGCTAGTTATCCGACTGCTTGCAGCTAGTTATCCCTCCCGATTCGATCCTACGACATGAAGATCGGGCCACCCTCGGGCGTGAACTCGTTCATCGGGTTCCCACCTATCAGTGTCGTTGCCATGGTTAGAGAACAGGGGCTTTAGAGGGACGTTGGGGCGGCACCAACACAACCACATTGGTGGGCAACTATTTCTAGGAGGGTGAGGCAAGCCCGACAGCGCTGGCGGCGTGGGAGGAAGAAGAAATGAAGAAAGAAGCTGAACGATACACAATCTGTTGGTAGAGTGAAGAACTAACACTCCAAAAATTTAAATGACGCAATTTTTTTCTAGACACACTAATAGACATTTTTTCTAAAAGCTCACGAAGTTTTTGCAAACCTCTTAATATGCCTTGTTTCATGTTCTCTAACAAAATCAACGGGTGGTCGAAATACAACATTAAGGCCTAATTTGGTTGGAAAGGTGAAGTTTCCCAGGGCACTAATCCACCGCGGGGAGATTTACATGGTTTTGGGGGATCCTCTCTCCCACCATGGGGAGACCACCAACCCAGTTTGGACGAGATGCCAGAGGGGAGGTCGGGGGCGGGGCGGGGGCAGCGCTTTCAATTCAGCAGCGTGAAGCATGGAGAATGAGGCTGAAGGGTTGCGAGGGAGGGCGAGCGAACGAGTAGAGGGTTTTCTCCCCGACTAGTCGCTACAGGGGAGATCTACCCGGGGATGGGCCGTGGAAAGGTCAGGGTTCTTCCTCCCTCGCGCGAAACCAAACGGCGATGTTTGCTTGCCCAGGGCGAACTCAACACGTGGTTTATCCAACCGGGGAAATGGCAGGTATCCTGCAGGGATCCCTCACAACCAAATGGGGCCTAAAGTTAGCATCTTCTACCTAGCAACATATCAACAAAATAGAAGCAAAGATTGAAATCCTGGTTAAAGGTCAACAAATACTATCCAGTGAAGAACGCAAATGCTAGCAGCTCGAACAAGGCTCATGCTTACCCTAACCATCATGGTCTTGTTACATCGCTCACAAATCTAGGCTAGTGCGGTCACAAATCCTGATGCCTCTAAGTCCTAGGATATTTGTGTGTTTCAATGGCATTGTAAAGCAGTTCAAACTAAGTAAAAAAATTGTGCACGCTACGCACATGGTCTATGCTTATATGAAACTAACAAAGATCGAGCTCAGCCCCTCGCTCAACCATAGGTATGTGGGATGACTTCTTTCTGAATTATGGTCCTGTTCTATCCCTCTCCTCAAGCTTGAATAAGAGCAAATCTACATGAAGCTAGGTTTGATGTTATGCATTATAGTAACCATGCAATGGATGTTTTCATGTAGTTGAATGCTACCATAAGGAGAACATGGGCATTCATATATGTGCTATTCTAGGCATCCACTTAATGAGGCATTCCCTTGTGAAATATTCTGATTATATTAGTTCAAGTTCAAGGTGTAGTTTCTTTAGATGTCCATCCTTTGAGAAAGCCTTTGCATTTGCCACCTTAAGTTGCGTCGTCACTAATAGGGAAAAGCAAGCCTAACTAGCCCTGATCTTTGCAATATACAAGCAAGTATAGCTCCCTCAAAGATGTTTCGATCATATCAATTCAGGTTCAAAATGTAGTTTTTAGCAGCTGGAGTCGTTGTTGCCGCACCGGCAACTCCCGAATGTTTTAAATTCGGAAATGATACCTGGTGAACGTCAAACTTTTTTGGGCCTCCCAGCAAACGTCCCCCATATGATGGCGATCGATCGAACAACAATTTTTCTGTGAAAACGTGGTAATTTGTTTTGCGCTACATGTCAATTTTCTCCTCCAATTATGGCAAATCCTACAAAGTTGCCATGACAAGTTTAGCATTTGCCTGAAAAAATGCCCCAAAACGTTCAGTAGATGTTGCAGTCCTTTAAATTTATATTTTCATCAATAATTAACTATTTATCGGTTGCCTGAAAATAAAATTTGGACAGATTGATACTTTGGAAGAGTGAGAGGCGGTGCACCGAGGCCGAAACATGGACGACGGTGTCCCCGGCGAGGCAGAGCTGGGACCTCTCTGAAGACTGGGGCGACTTGGCTTGCCGTGGTTTGGTCAGCGAAGGCAAGGCAAGGATGGGCCAGGTGGGGGCCTTTTAGTTTCGACTGCCGCTGGTATTGGACGTAGCCAAAACTCGAGACAGTGACAAAGTGGTCGGCCGTGGCATCGTTGGCGAGGGCTTGCTAGGACCTCGCTGGAGATGGGGAAGATGCGGCTCGCTACAACATCACCATCGGAGGAGAGGTAGGCGCGGCCAGTGGCGGAGCCAGGATTTTTTACATGGGTATGCGAAGCTATATTTTTTTTGTAACATATAATAATATATGACATGAAAGTTCACAATGACCATGATGAACTACAATTTGTCTTTCTAGAAACAATCTCGAATAGTTTGGTGGCATTTTGAAAATAAGGAGAAAAATATAATTTAACACTATAGTCTACAATTCTAATATCACTGCCAATTGCCAAGTCAATTTAGCTCCTCTCTCAAGTGTTAACCGAACAAATGCAAATTAGTGCTTAAATTTGATTGAAGGCAACAGACTACATTGAATTAGCTAATAAAATTATTCTGAAAGAAAATCAATCAATACATTACAAATCATTCTATGTTCTCAAAAATAACAAATCCAGATGAAAAGCTCACATAATTACATGCCTTGTTGACGTGGAGTGTGCTGCATGCGCCATGCTTGTTGAGGACAAGGCGTGATATTGGGATATAGCAGGAGGGCAAGAGGCAGGGCTGGTATATAGGCAGTTCAAGGTCTGTTGCAAGTTTAAAAGTCTACTGATCCGATAGCAGCTCAAGCTAATACTTAGGCCCAGACACGTAAGGAATGAAGTGGGAGGGCACGGGATGGCTATGCATTTTGTTTTTTCCTGAGTTCTACACGTGAAAAGACTGCTATCATGCATATACATGTATGTATGGACATATATACTGATTCTCTTTTGCCAAAATTGTTGGGTATGCATTGCATACCCTTGAATAAGTCTAGCTCCGCCCCTGGGCGCGGCGACGTAGAAATCAGGTGCTGGAGTCCAATGGCTAAAAAATTGACCAAAAGATAAATCTTCTTCACCCACATGATGCATAAGTGCTCCCATATTATTGTTATTGTTGGACAAAATAAATCGTTAGTACTCCCTCTGTAAAAAAAGTAAGATCGTTTGATCTAAAAGATTTTATATTATTTTTTGCAGAGGGAGTAGTTTGCCTATGTCCGTTGATGTTCAGAGTGGAGAAAAACAAAATGCCATTTGTGAACCGACGAGTAGTAAGTTGAGAGAATTAACTGTGTACTAGTTCATCACTACTGTGAGCTGAAAACGACGTAGCACCAGATCTCCCGTTAGTGTGAAGTGTGAACTCACTACGCAGTCGCCCAAACAGAGAGGCCATTTGGCGCCTCTGCCTCCGCGGCGTTCTCAAAGCCGGTGACGAGGTCACAACACACTACACGGGAGCGTACAGCACCACCCGCTAAAGTCAGCATGTACTTGGTGCCTGGAGACGGAGCACAGTATGGGACCCAAAAAGAACAGCGTAGCGTCGACAAGCCGTCCGTAAGCATGAGGAGGAGGAAACATTCCTTCTCCTCATGAGTTTAGGAAGCATCCGTTGGTCATGGTCTTGTTACTTCGCTAAGAAATCCAGGTCAGCGCCGTCACAAATAAATCCTGATGCTTCCAAGTCCTAAGATATTTGTGTGTTTCACTTTCACCGGAATTGCCAAGCAGTTCCAACTAAGTAAAAACTTCTGTGCATTGTGTGCATGGTGTATGCTTATATGAAACTAAGAAAGGCCGAACTCAATCCCTCGCTCGACCTTAGGTATGCGGGATGGGATGGCTTCTTTGTGAATCATGATCCTATTCTATCCCGCTTCCCAGGCTTAAATATGATCACGTGTACGTTAAGGTTTGATATTGTGCCCTGTAGCAACCATGTGATGGATGTTTTCATGTAGTTGAATGCTACCATAAGGAGCACATGGGCATCTGCTCTTCTAGGCATCCACTTAATGAAGCATGCCCCTGTTAAATATTTTGATTACATTAGTTCAAGTTCAACGTGTAGTTTCTTTAGATTTCCAACTTTTGAGAAAGCCTTTGCATTAGCCACCTTAAGATGCGTCGTCACTAATAGGGAAAAGCAGGCCTAACTAGCCATGATCTTTGCAATATACAAGCGAGTATAGCTCCCTCAAAGAAGTTTTGATCATATATTCACAATGTAGTTAGAAACATGCGCACACTTTGAAAAATCCTTTACAATGTAGTACAATTTGACAACTGCAATCGCTGTCCCCGCACCGGTAACTCCCGGATGTTTTAAATTCGGAAACTATACCTGGTGAACGTCAGATTTTTTGGGCCTCCCAGCAAACGTCCTCTGTATGATCACGATCGATCGAACACCACTTTTTCTATGAAAACGTGGTAATTGTTTTTTGCGATGGATGTCAATTTTCTCCTCCAATCATAGCAAATCCTACAAAGTTGCCATGCCGAGTTTAGCATTCACCTGAAAAAATGCACCGAAACGTTCACCAGATATTGCGGTCCTTTATATTTATATTTTCATCAATAATTAACTGGACCTGCCATTTACCAGTTGCCTGAAAATAAAATTTGGACAGGTTGATTCTTTTCAAGAGTGAGAGCGGCGCACCGAGACCGAAACATAGGCGAAGGTGTCCCCGGCGAGGCCTAGCGGGGACCTCTCTGACGACTGGGGCGACTTGGCTTGCCGTGGTTTGGTCGGCGAAGGAAAGGAAAGGATGGGCAGGTGGGTGCCTTTTAGTTTTGACTCCCTTTGGCAATGGGCTTAGCCAGAACTCGATACAGTGACAAAGCGGCCGATCGTGGTGTCATTGGCAAGGGCTCGCTAGGACCTCGCTCGAGATTGAGAGGACGTGGTTCGCCATAGCATCACCGTCGGAGGAGAGGTAGGCCCGGCGACGGCAAAATTAGGTGCTGAGGTTGAAGATGAACTAGAGCCATTTGATTGGTGTCCAATGGTTCAAAAAATTGACCAAAAGATAAATCTTTTTCAGACACATGATGCATAAGTGCTCCCATATTGTTACTGTTGGACCAAATAATACGTCACTAGTTTGCAAGAGTTATATAGTTGTGCCATTCTCTCGCTCCTAAATATGGAAAGTAAAGCTTAAAACAGCTACAGATTTATGTTCAAAATAAATGAACATGGAGCAGGAGCTGTCTGCCTGTGTGTGTTGATGTTCGGAATAAAAAAAAGAAAATAACAAGATGCCATTTGTTTTAGAGAAAAGGCATGCGCCCGACTTTATAAATAAAGCCACCAGTCAGAGTATCACCGTCAACAACCAACAGCCAAGCCAACAAGGTAGCAACCAACCGAAAGAAGTTTAGCGTACATGGCTAACGAGCCGATCATGGCACGCAGGCCAACAATCAAAAGGTAGGATAAAAACAAGCAGAACTAAGGCGCCGACCGATTCCGCTGCATCAAGGAAGAAGCCGTAGACCGAATCTTGGATGTCATAGCGTCGAAAGCTTCGAGGTCAGCCTCCTTAATCAATAATCTCCACTGCTGCAGGAATACACCAGCTTTAAATAAGCGACTCATAGGATTAGCCGGGAAGGAATGCTCGATGGTAAATTTGTTGCGTGTGGTCCACAACAACCAACAGATCGCCGCAAACCCAACCCAGAAAATCCTCTTAGAAGTGCCAGATAAGCCGCTGGAAAGCCGTCTCAAGTCCACGAAGGACGACGGGTTCCAGTTCACTTGCAGCCAAAAACGAATACAACTCCACACGAAATTAGCCAAAGAGCAATGAAAGAAAATATGGTTAGTGTTTTCGATGTCCCCACAAAGAGCACATCTGTCAGAGCCCGGGCCGTTCCTTTTCCGAATTTGATCCACCGCGGGAAGTTTCCCACAGAAAGCTTGCCACAAGAAAATCTTGATCTTAGGGGGGACACGGGCTCTCCAGATGCAATTGAACTTAGACGTGGGAGAGCCAGAGATCAGTTTAGCATAGACTGACTTGACCAAAAAGCGACCAGAAGAAGAATGGGGCCAGATGACTGAGTCCTCTTCCTCCGAGAGCAAGGGGAAGCAAGCAGTAAGGCGATGTCAATCTTCCAACTCTACAGGAGAGAGCGTCCTGCGGAGGTCTAGGTCCCAGTTATTCAGGGAGAGATCGAAGATAGAGATCTCCGGATTATGGCAGTAAGAAAAAAGAGCCGGGAAGGCTACAGCGAGGGTGGACTCCCCGTACCACAAATCTAAGCAGAAACGAGTAGACTTACCGTTTCGAACTACAAATTTGACCGGAGACTGGAAAATGGACGAACTTTAACGAGCTGGCACCAAAATTGGGAGCCACCAACGGGCGAAGCAAACATGGGGCTCGAGCCCGGAAAGTACTTAGCCTTAAGGATGGTTAGCCAAAGAGGGCTCTCAACAGAGGACATGATTTTCCACCACCATTTTAGGATGAGACATTTATTCATGACAACCGTATTAGTAATGCCTAACCCGCCCAGGTTTTTGGGTCTGCAGATGAGTTTCCATTTCACCATCCTATATTTGTGTTTATTATCAGTCGAATTCCAATAGAAGGCACTCCTGTGCTTGTCAAAGCTAGCATGGATCCCTCTAGAGAGAAGATAGAATCCCATCAGGAACATGGGGAGGGAGGAGAGGCAAGCATTGGTAAGGGCAACCTTGCCCGCTTGGTTATTGCACCGACCTCTCCAAGGTAGGACCCGATTTCTCACCTTAGTGACAACTAGAGCAAAATCTCTAGCCAAGAGTTTGAGGGGAGAGATCGGGAGGCCAAGGTATTTGAAAGGGAAGGATCCTAGAGTGCAATTAAGGAGACGACCAACTCTTTGGGCCTCAACATCCGAGACCCCAGTAACAATGACTTCACTCTTGGTGAAGTTAATTTTGAGACCCGACAACGCTTCGAAGCACAGGAGCAAGAATTTCAGGTGGATAATGCACTCCTCATTTAAGTCAACCATAATGATGGTATCGTCCGCATATTGTAGGTGGGAAATACCATTAGGAACACGGTGGGAGCTGACAGGAGTAATGTGCCCGGCTGCGGCAGCCCTAGTTAAAATATAAGATAAAGCATCCGCGACAAAGTTGAATAGAAGAGGAGAAGCAGGGTCACCTTGCCTCAGGCCCCTACCGTTGGCGAAGAAGTGGCTAACATTTCCATTGACCGAAACCGCAGTGTGGCCACCCGTGACCAACTGCATAAGCCTATGAACTACCGTGCCATGAAACCCTTTGGCTAGTAGCACTTGCTGAAGGAATTTCTAATTGACCGAATAGTGAGCTTTTTCGAAATCCAGTTTCAGGATCACCGCCTTGGAGCCACGGGCTCGCAGATCATGAACAATGTCATGGAGACAAAGAATACAATCGAGAATGAACCTGGCTTAATGAAAGCCGTTTGGAACGGGCTAAGGGAGCGATGGTCAATGGGGGATAGCCTAGTGGCAAAGCCTTTAGCCGGAAGCTTTGCGAAGTTATTGATCAAGGCTATAGGCCTAAACTGAGTAATTAAGTTATCCCCTTTTGACTTTAGGAATAAGAGTAAGCACCGCATAGTTTAGTCGAGAAATATCGACGGTTCCCAGCCAGAAGCCTTGAATGATAGCATGGATAAGACCCCGCAGCTGAGGCCAGAAATGCCTAAAGAAGGGAATGGAGAAACTATCAGGACCTGATGCTGCATTTGAGTTGGCTGTGCATATCGTATCGAAAATCCCCTCAGCAGAGAGGGGAATCAGCAAGGCATCGTTATCATCACTCGTAACCTGATCATGAGAGGTCCAGAAAGAATTGGCCAATCTAATGCCTACCTCAGGCTTAGCAGAGAGCAGAGAAGAGAAGAAGTTAACCACACGTGACATAATCTGGGAGGGCTCAGAGACCCTAGCGTTATTAATAAGCAGGCTATCGATCATGCAACGGTGACGCCTGCTTTTGGCTATTGTAAGATAATAACGAGAATAAACGAGACACGAGAGCACACAGATTTTTACGTGGAAACACTTGCGGGAGAAAATCACGGACGCACGGAGGCACAATCACTATGATGGAGGAGTATTACAAGCACGAGATGACATACCGTCTGAGGTGAGACTGCATGGAGTATATATGAGGGCAATACATGAGAGTCCTTGTAGGACAAGTAAACGAGTTGTACTCGTACGCGCCAGTACCAACGCAAAGGCCCACACCGTTTGTACTATGTCTAGTCCAATACGTTATAGTTTGGCTCATAATTTAACAATCTCCACCTTGAGCCAAATTCTCTCCAGTAGTTGAAGAAAGTGAATAACCCCATCCAAATCAGCATAAACACCTTGTGCGTCAAAGTCCATAGGACTAGTGAGAAATACCAACTAAGCCTGAGTAAAGCTCAAACTTATTGGTAGGAACTGGCTTTGTCATCATATCAGCAGGGTTATCATGAGTACTTATCTTGCATACCTTCAAATCGCCTTTAGCAACATCTCGAATATAATGAAATCTGACATCAATGTGTTTTGTCCTCTCATGATACATTGGATTCTTTGTGAGATATATGGCACTTTGACTGTCAGAAAATATGATAGGGCAAGATGAATCTCCACAATGCTCAGTGTATAAACCTCTCAACCAGATAGCTTCTTTGCATGCCTCAGAAATAGCCATATACTCGGCATCAGTAGTCGAACAAGCCACAATAGACTGCAAAGTTGCTCTCCAACTCACAACACAACCACAAATGGTGAAAACATAACCTGTGAGTGATCTTCTCTTATCCAAATCACCAGCAAAACCAGAATCAACAAAACCAACAAGTCCATCTCTAGTTTTGCCAAACTGTAAATAAGCATTAGAAGTACCACGCAGGTATCTGAAAATCCACTGAACTGCTTTCCAATGCTCTTTTCCAGGATTAGCCATGTATTTACTAACAACACTCAATGCATAAGATAAATTCGGACGAGAACAAACCATGACATACATAAGTGAACCAACTGCACTCGAATAAGGAACTCTAGACATGTACTCAATATCTGCATCTGACTTAGGACATAAAGCTGATGTTAATTTGAAGTGTGCAGCTAACGGAGTACTTACTGGCTTGGCATTATGCATATTAAAACAATGAAGAACTTTATCAATATATCCTCTCTGACTTAGATAGACTTTTCCAGACGGTCTATCTCTGGATATTTCCATGCCAAGTATTTTCTTTGCTGCACCCAAATTCTTCATCTCAAATTCATTACTCAATTGCTTCCTCAGTTCATCAATACCTGACATACTCTTTGCAGCAATTAGCATATCATCAACATAAAAGAGCAAATAAATAGTTGAACCATTGACAGTTTTCAAATAAACACAACTATCATAATTAGACCTTTTGAAACCTTGAGAGAGCATAAATGTGCCAAATCTCTTGTACCACTGTCTAGGGGATTTCTTCAATCCATAAAGAGATTTCTTTAACTTACAGACAAGCTTTTCTTTTCCAGGAATAACAAAACCTTCAGGTTGTTCCATATAAATATCCTCTTCTAATTCTCCATGTAAGAATGCAGTTTTAACATCCAATTGTTCAAGCTCAAGATCATGCATGGCAACAATACTGAGTAAAGTGCGAATAGAGCTATGCTTCACAATAGGAGAAAAGACTTTGTTATAGTCAATACCTGGAATCTGGCTATAACCTTTAGCAACTAACCTTGCTTTATATCTTGTCTCATCATTAGGAGAAACACCTTCTTTCCTCTTGAAAACCCACTTGCAACGAATAGGTTTCTTCTCTCTAGGTAATCTTACTAAATCCCAAGTGCCATTCTTTTCAAGTGATTCCATCTCATCATGCATAGCGGCTGAGGGAGTCCTGGATTAGGGGGTGTTCGGATAGCCGAACTATACCTTCAAGCCGGACTCCCGGACTATGAAGATACAAGATTGAAGACTCCGTCCCGTGTCCGGAAGGGACTTTCCTTGGCGTGGAAGGCAAGCTTGGCGATACGGATGTTCAGATCTCCTACCATTGTAACCGACTCTATGTAACCCTAACCCTCTCCGGTGTCTATATAAACCGGAGGGTTTTAGTCCGTAGAACAACATACACATCAACAATCATACCATAGGCTAGCTTCTAGGGTTTGGCCTCTCTGATCTCGTGGTAGATCTACTCTTGTACTACCCATATCATCAATATTAATCAAGAAGGACGTAGGGTTTTACCTCCATCGAGAGGGCCCAAACCTGGGTAAAACTTCGTGTCCCTTGCCTCCTGTTACCATCCGGCCTAGACGCACAGTTCGGGACCCCCTACCCGAGATCCGCCGGTTTTGACACCGACATTGGTGCTTTCATTGAGAGTTCCTCTGTGTCGTCGCCATCAGGAAGGATGCCTCGCCCCGTCTTTAAAGACGGCACCGTTGCTAAGGGAGCTTTGGCTGTCGGCCAAACCCTCTGGCTAGGTGGTTTTCTTATGACCGCCTGTTCGGCTTCTGCGCCGCCGATGACCTCTCGAGCCATTGAAAACAATCTTCATGTCAACTCGGAACTTGCCGAGCAGTTAGATCCAATAGAGCTTTCCTCCAAAAACGAGCTCTTGGATCGCTTTCGCCGCCCTGGGAGTCGCTACGGATTACGACCAGATTGGGCCTAAAACCGATCTGAGAGAGATTAACTCTCCCCAAGCCACCCATCACGTTGCCGTGGTAGAGGGACAGTGCAGCGACCCTTCATCTATCTTAAGGACTCGCTACGTCCATATTCCCGATCCCTCCAAGCCGGATGTCCGCGGAGGGGAGGATATCACTCAAGACCCGAACCTAGAATCAGGCGACGGACTAGATTCATTGGACGACATCCAGGAATCCAAATTTTCGAGTTCGGAAATTCCTCGGCCTCTGAGCCTCAGAAGGGGTAAGGCTTCGGATTTAATTCCACCCACCCACCCGAAAATTAGCAATCTATCCCAAATCAGGCAAGAGCCCAAAGAAACAGTACATCATTACTGGGCCAGATTCCTCCTGGTTATGAATGGGATAAAGGGCTGCCGCGAGGAAGACGCAATTTCATTCTTCTGCAATAATTGGACGGACAAGGGAATACTCAACGCCATAAGTCGCCGTGATATTACACGCTTCGCTGACTTAGCGTCCATAGTACGAAAGTACTGTGCGATGGAAAGCGCCCGGAAAACCGAAACAAAATTTTGGGACAATCCGCCCCTTAAGGCAAGCCCAGTCCGAAATAAAAGGGTGCATCATCGCCAGACACCCAGGTCAAACACCAAAAGGCAAAAACCCTCTACAGGGCATGGAACCGTACTGGAAGGATGGCTTAATGGACCCTGTAAAATTCATAGTACAGAGGACGCCACACCAACTCACAGCCTTAGAGCATGTTGGATACTCCGGCAGGTGGCCAAAATTGGCGAAAACCTCCTAATCTCGGAGGCCACAGAAAGCCACCCCAGAGACACCAATACGGTATTAACAGTCTTCGAGACCTTCGCATCAAATAATATGCGAAAAAGGACACTCCGCAGCCTTGCCGAAGTCTACCAAGTAGCAACAATAAACCCATTGAGTGACACGGCCATCACCTTTAACGCTAGTGATGAACCTAAATTCCGAACAGCCTGAGCACCAGCTGCATTGGTCCTCAGTCCAATAGTGGACGGCTTTTGTCTTACCAAGGTACTCATGGACGGCGGCAGCGGATTGAACCTCATTTATGAGGAAACTCTTCAAAAAATGGATATAGACTGGAACCGCATCATGCGAAGCAGCACAACCTTTAGAGGAATAATCCCCAGTCGGGAAGCGCGCTGTACAGGAAAAATCACACTAGATGTGGTGTTCGGCATGCCGGACAATTACAGGTCCGAAGAGGTCACGTTCCATGTGGCCCCGTTCAGCAGCGGTTATCACGCTTTGCTAGGGCGGGAAGCATTCAAAATCTTCCAACAATACCCCATTACGAGTACATGAAGCTCAAGATGCCCGGGCCTAACGGGATCATCACTCTCACTAGTGATCCGACATAGCACTCCGCGCCGAAAACAAGACAGCCGCACTGGCCCCCGAGGCACTATCCGAAGCCCTAGCGGCTGAGGAGCTGACTGCGGTGCGCTTTATTGTGAATAGGGACGATGTGGTACTCGACAAAAGATCCAAATCCACCTCCTTTAAACCAGCGGACGAAATAGTCAAATTCCAAGTCCATCGAACGGACCCCAATAAAACAGCTTCCATCGGGGCACAGTTAAACCCTGATGTCGACGCCGCATTGCGAGAGTTCCTATGAGAGAACTGGGACATTTTCGCCTGGCACCCTTCAGACATGCCAGGAATCCCACGCAGGCTGGCCGAGCATAGCTTAAATATCCAAACAGGATTCAAACCTGTCAAATAGGCTCTCCGGCGTTTTTCCGAACCTAAGAGACAGGCTATGGGAGAGGAGCTAGCAAAGCTATTAGAGGCCGGATTCATCAAAGATATAAAACATCCGGACTGGCTAGCAAACCTGGTGATGGTACCAAAGAAGGACAAATCCTGGCGCCTGTGTGTTGATTTTAAAGACCTTAACAAGGCTTGCCTAAAGGATCCCTCCCCCCTCCCCCGCATCGATCAAATTATTGATGCGACCGTAGGACACGATTCGTTGTGTTTCATCGATGCATATTCTGGCTACCATCAAATCAAGATGGCAGAACTAGACCAAGCCGCAACGGCATTTATCACACCATACGGGCCATTCTGCTTCAACACGATGCCCTTCGGGCTCAAAAACGCCGGCACAACATATCAGCGCATGATTCAGACATGTTTGGCAAGCCAGATTGGTAAAAGAGTGGAGGCATACATAGATGATGTGGTCGTCAAAACAAGACATGTTGAATCTCTAGTAGACGACTTGAGGCTCACATTTGATAATCTCCGAACGTACGACATCAAGCTCAACCCGGAAAAATGCGTTTTCGGCGTTTCGGCCGGAAAGCTCTTGGGCTTCATTGTATCCACCAGAGGAATTGAAACAAATCCAGCCAAGATCCAAGCTCTGTCGCAACTGGATATCCCAAAGGACCTCAAACAAATACAAAAGTTAACCGGATGTGTGGCGGCTCTAAGCCGCTTTATCTTCCGCTTGGGAGAAAAGGCCCTTCCCCTTTACCGCCTCCTTCGGCGCACTGAACACTTCAAATGGACGGACGCAGCCACGGCCGGACTCGACGAAATAAAAGCCATACTGGCAACAAACCCAGTCCTGGCCGCGCCAAACACCAGCGAACCAATGCTATTGTACATTGCAGCAACACATCAGGTTGTAAGCGCAGTGCTCGTCGTCGAACGAGAAGCGGACGGACACAAATTCCCCCTTCAAAGGCCGGTCTATTATGTGTCCATTGTCCTCACTCCCTACAAATCACGGTACCCGCATTATCAAAAGATTGCGTACGCGGTATTCATGGCATCCTGAAAGCTACGACACTACTTTCAAGAGTGTTCAATAACAGTAGCCTCGGAAGTACCACTTAACGACATTATAAACAACCGTGATGCAACGGGCCGGATTGCGAAATGGGCCATCGAGCTCCTCCCGTTCGACATAACTTATAAGCCACGATGAGCCATCAAGTCACAAGTTTTGGCCGACTTCGTCGCAGAATGGACGGAGGCCGAACTCCCTAGAGAGTACGACATATTCAAATTGGATCATGCATTTCGACGGCTCCAAAATGTTGGCTGGACTGGGGGCTGGCGTCGTTTTGATGTCCCCCACAGGAGACACAGTTCAATACATACTACAGATTTTGTACACGGACTCCAACAATGCAGCCAAATATGAGGCCCTTCTACATGGTCTCAGGATGGCAGTATCCATGGGCATCGAACGCCTAGAGGTGCGCGGGGACTCGAACCTCGCAATCTCCCAAATAAATGGAGACTTCGATGCCAAGGATCCGAAAATGGCAGCTTACCACAACGCCGTCCTAAAAATGTCAGCTCGGTTCGAGGGATTTCAATTTCACCATATAGCCCGGGAAAATAATCAGGCGGCAGATGTCCTAGCACGCATCGGCGCAAAACGCGATGTAGCCCCCCCCCCCAACATCTTCTTGGAAAGGCTTTTCAATCCATCCGTGGCATGGGAAGGGGAGCCAAACAATAACAGCCCGGACCCAACCGCACTGCCCGACACCGAACATTCTGACACAATCGGAGGCTCTGCCATTGAAATAACACCTTCAGCCCACGTAATAATGGCCATCATCGCCCCGAGGACAGAACCATTCCTCGCCTACCTTACTAGGCAGGAACTCCCCGAGGACCAAAATGAGGCAGGCTGCATAGTGCGGCGATCCAAAGCCTACAGAGTCCACAAGGGAGAGCTTTATAAGAAAAGCACTACCGGAGTCCTTCAAAGGTGCATCTCCGAAGAGGAGGGGCGGAATCTCCTGGCTGAAATCCATGACGGACTCGGCGGTCATCACGCTGCAGCCCGATCCCTGGTAAGCAAGGCCTTTCGTACAGGCTTTTATTGGCCGACGGCCCGGGCAGACGCTCAGGACTTAGTCCAACGATGCACCGGCTACCAGCTCTTTGCAAACCAAAGCCATATGCCACCCACCGCCCTCCAAACTATCCCCATCACTTGGCCCTTTGCGGTCTGGAGGCTTGATATGGTTGGACCCCTTAAAGGCGGAACTCACAATCACAAATACTTACTGGTCATGGTGGATAAGTTCACCAAATGGATAGAAGCCAAGCCTGTTAAGACGGCCGAATCCGGACCTGTGATAGACTTCATATCCGGGGTTGTACACCGTTACGGCGTCCCCCATAGCATCATGACTGATAATGGCACGAACTTTACGGCCGATGAGGTAAAACTCTGGTGCAAAAACATGGGCATAAAGCTCGATTATGCTTCCGTCTATCACCCACAAACTAACGGCCAGGTCAAACGTGCAAATGGTCTTATCATGAGCGGCATCAAACCCAGACTAGTGCGGTCCCTCAAGGAATCTAACACGCACTGGGTAGAGGAGCTCGACTCTGTACTCTGGGGGCTGCGGACCACGCCGAATCGCACCACCGGATACACACCATTCTTCATGGTGTACGGCACAGAGGCAGTTCTGCCTTGCGACATAATTCATGACTCACCTCGAGTGCGCGTGTACGAGGAAAGAGAAGCCGAGCTCGATCGGCAGGACAGTTTGGACGCATTAGAGGAGGAGCGTGACGTGGCGAAGGCCCGTTCCGCATTCTATCAACAGCAAGCTCGAAGATACCAAAGCAGAGAAGTACGGGCCAAAAATTACAACGTTGGTGAATTAGTTCTACGCCTGCCGGACAAGAAAAAGGACAAACTCAAGCCCAAGTGGGAAGGTCCCTTCATAATCGACCAAGTCCTGACTGGTGGAGCGTACCGCCTGCGAAACGCATCAGATAACCGACTCGAGCCGAACCCATGGAACGCAGCCCGTCCCCGAAGATTCTATGCCTAGCGCCGGATCCTGTGTTCGTCTCCTTACTCTGTCCATTTTTTATATACTGTCCGTCTTACATTTCTCTCCTTCTCCCTTTTTCTCTCTCTTATAACCTTTAAAGGCTCACAAATTGACGCGCTATCCGCGCTCAGTAAACCTGGGGGCTTCTTTAAATAGAAGCTTATTTATACGGGCTTCATGCCTAACACATGTGTCAAACTTCCGCATGTACCTTTTATTCACCATTATATGCATCGATATGACTTAAGTTTTGGCCAAGCTGGGTTGCCTGGCTCCTGTGCTTACCCCTACATTCCCGATTATTCGGCTAGGTGGTAAAGGGAGCACCTCTGCAATTGTTACTGCCAGATCAGCCGGACGTGTACCTCAGACTGGGTGAAGTCGAAAGCTAGCGTTGTTAAGAGAATATTCGGTCAGTGAACTAAAGATGATATTTTCTTTATCTATGTGCCCCCAGGCATTTTTCCTACGTTTCTTTTTGCAGCATGGACAAGCACTTTAGGGCATGCCCCCCAGGGAAGGAATCCCTAACGGAACTATTCTCCCTGAAAGATGTTTCTTACTAACCATGTAATATAACATAACTAGTCGGGCACTTGTCTGTTCACGCACTAATGACCCCTACGCCTGGTCTCCACGCATTCCCCGGTTCATATATAACCGCATGGGTATTCGGACACACTTCGGACCGTCAGGCCCCGAGGTTGAAGCGAAAAGGTCGACCATGACAAATGATCTACAATCTGGCTAGAAGGCATTATAAATGTCAATTCGATTACATATTCATTTTGACTGATTGTATTCCTCTTCAATACCATCTAACAGGCTGTCTAATTTACAGTCCTGCTGGGATTACTTTGCGGCCAACTCTACTTGGCCGTACACTAAGCTTACATGGATCTCCTTCCCATCGGGCCCTATAGGACCGACCTCAGCCATGTGGTTGGGGTCAGCCTTTGAGTACCGCGTCTTCACCATGGCCCAGGCCTCCCTAGCGCCTTGACGGCAGGCTGATATCTTCCACAATTGGAAGCGCCGCCGTACTCCCTTTAGCTTCTCCGCAAGCTCTCCAATACCTTCGGGCATGGAGACGGATGGCCATAGGGCCTGGGCGACGCCTCGCATCTCTTGCCGAACTCGATCGAGCAGTTGCGAGAGCTCGGGAAGAAGGTCACCCGTAGAACTGGGCATCTCCTCCGTCGGACGACCTGTTAACACACCTACAGACATTGCTCTGTCAGTCGACTTCCCCGCCGAACTTTCTTTCAAATGGTTCGTTCAAGCACTTACTAAATATGCCGCGCCGAAGCCGCTGATTCTCCTTCACGGAGTCTGATAGCTGGGCACGAACATCTTTCAGCTCGACGCCCAGCCGGGTGTTGGCATCTTGGAGAACGTTCTTCTCCCCCATCACCTTTGATAGCACCCTCTCACCAGCATTTAGCTGGCGTAGGAGATGTTGCTTTTCCGGATTCAATCCGGCGCCATCTGCAATTTTATTTATCAGATTCACACCAAAGCCGTGCTTCGCAAAATACTTATCTTTCGAAATGTATATTACCAGAGGGGGCCTCCTTAGGCTCCCCTGCCGCGGCTAGTGCGGCCTCCAGTTGGGCTTTGCACTCTTCCAGCTCCTGGGACAGTAGGGAATTCTTTTCTGTAAGAACCTGCATATCAAAGGATCCTTAAACTAGTTATTCTAATTGTTTCAAGTCTCGGGGGCTACTGCTACATATATATTTACCAAAACTTTCTTACCCGTATGTCTTTTACATATTGCTCCGTAGCTCTGGCTAGACCATTTTGCTTCATGGCACTTTCCACCTCAGAGTTGGTGGCAGACAACCCGTCCGCATCCTCCGTCGGAGGAACGTCCAGCACGCGCCTTGCATTCGCCTTCGCCCCTGGACCAGGCTTTGGAGCCTGGCTGGTGGAGGCGCGATTGGCAGCCTCTCCAGATATAGTCCGGCGAGGTCTCTTTGTCCTGAAGAGGGTGCGAGTGTCAAATGTGCCTCGAAGGTATAACAACTGGGATAGAGGGGCGCGCCATACCTTTGCGCTGATGCCTCGGTCCGGACTGCACCTCTTTTCTGCCCACGGGGCCCTGCGGCCCCTCGTTGGCTTGTCGCCGCAGGTTCGGCCTTCCGCCTCAACAACCTCCCCTGCAAAGTTTGGTTGCAATCAGGAAATTGAACACGCATGGACGGACCCCTATCCGAGGTACTGGGACTTCGATCTCAGGTACCTGGGGCGTCGGGATCAACCCTGGGTAATCGGCCGTAATGGCCACCAAGGTGTCGTCCTCGCTCAATTGATGGAACACTCCATCAATCAGCTCCACAGATATGTCCGGATCCTCTTGAGAGGCCGGGTCGAGAGACCGTCCTGGGTCCTCAGGTTGTGGAGGCGGGCTGCTTATTTCCTTAACAGCCCGGTGCAGTTCCTGCGTTGAGGTCATCAGACTAATTATTTAACAATGGGAACACTAAACGGATGAGCAAGTAGATGCGACCACTTACCCAACTTGGGGGATTGTGCATAGATAATCCACCCTGTGGGTTGACGCGGAGAAATTCCTCCTCTTCTCCCTTGTACAAAGTGGACAAGATCTTTAATAGAGCGGCAACTGAATCTGGCCCTTTACGGCCGTAGCGGGTGGCGTCGTCCTCCCCATTGAAATCCCACATGGGGTGGCTTCTATACTGAAGCGGCTGCACCCCCGGCATGATGCATTCAGCCATAACTCCGATCATGGTTAGTCCGGAATGGGCCAACAATCTTATTCGGCCCATCAGGTAAACGATGTTCCTGTCACTTTCCCTTTGAGGGCTCCGTGGACGCCAGCTTAGGCGCTTCTTTAAGGGGGCACTATCGAATTCTGGGAGGCCGATCCAGACAGGATCCGGCAGCGGGACATCTTCTATATAGAACCATTCCGAGGGCCAATCTTCGGACGCCTTCTTTGGAGTTCCGGACAGATATCCGGTCCCGGCGATGCGCCATACTTCGGCTCCGCCCACTTGATATATTGACCCTTTCTTGGAACGGGGCACGAGGCAAAACAGCTCCTTTCACAGTCCGAAATGAGCTTCAATACCCAAGAAAAGCTCGCAAAGGGCTACAAAGCCCGCGATATGCAATACTGAGGCAGGCGTGAGATGATGTAGCTGGAGGCCGTAGAACTCCAGCAGCCCCCGAAGAAATGGGTGGATGGGAAATCCGAGCCCCCTTATTAAGTAAGGGACAAGGCACACCCGCTCTCCTTTGGATGGATTAGGGGCATTCTCTGCTTGCTCTCCACCATTGTAGACGGCAAGACCGGCTCGAACCGGGACCATATAGGTCGGGGGGAGAAATCCCTTGGTCTGGAGCATCACTAGCTCGCTATGCGGAGTGGAACATCTCTCCCAATATCCAGGCTTAGGGCTGGAAGGGCGAGCGGAGGAGTTGCGGCGGCTGGCCATGGTGGAATGGACCTTTGTCGGATGCGCTCTGATGAACACTCGTGGAGGGGAGAAGGTGTGGATTGGATCTAAATCCTCGTCCCCTTAAATAGGGCAGCTCATTTACGCGGCTAGGGGTGTGAACGAAAAAACACTCAGACTTTTCATATTTGTTTGACATGTGGGAAACGGCCATTATTGGGCGTAGAAGCTAAGGAGCGCAACATCTACAAGAAACCGGACTTTATTCAAACAGGTACACGGAATTTGGAGGAGAACCCGCCTTGCAATGCCGAAGACAATCTGCGCGCCGGACTTATCGTCATTGAAGCCTGGTTCGGGGGCTACTGAGGGAGTCCTGGATTAGGGGGTGTTCGGATAGCCGAACTATACCTTCAAGCCGGACTCCTGGACTATGAAGATACAAGATTGAAGACTCCGTTCCGTGTCCGGAAGGGACTTTCCTTGGCGTGGAAGGCAAGCTTGGCGATACGGATGTTCAGATCTCCTACCATTGTAACCGACTCTATGTAACCCTAACCCTCTCCGGTGTCTATATAAACCGGAGGGTTTTAGTCCGTAGGACAACATACACATCAACAATCATACCATAGGCTAGCTTCTAGGATTTGGCCTCTCTGATCTCGTGGTAGATCTACTCTTGTACTACCCATATCATCAATATTAATCAAGCAGGACGTAGGGTTTTACCTCCATCGAGAGGGCCCGAACCTGGGTAAAACTTCATGCCCCTTGCCTCCTGTTACCATCCGGCCTAGACACACAGTTCGGGACCCCCTACCCGAGATCCGCCGGTTTTGACACCGACAGCGGCCATCCACTTATTACTATCACCAGAAATAATAGCCTCGGAATATGAAGAAGGCTCAGTGTTACCTTCAATTTCTTCTACAACAGATAAAGCAAAAGAAACAATATTGCACTCTTCAATTAACATGTCAGGTTTATTAATACCCCGCCTAACTCTGTCACGTGCAAGATTCCAACTGGGTGGAACAATAGGCTGATTTGGAGTGGGAGTGACATGGTCATCACCAATGATGGGTTAATCATGTGCAACAATTTCATTACCAGATGTATCACCTGAATCAATAACATGCTCCACCTGAACAGTAGGCTCCTGAACAGTAGACTGTTGTTCACTCTCAACAGGAACATTAGTAGATGAAACATCATGTAACATAGCAGATTCATTAAAGATAACATTCCTGCTAATAAAAACCTTCTGGGTTTTAGAATTCCACAATTTAAAACCCTTAACACCAGACTTATATCCAAGAAAGATGCACTTAACAGCCCTAGGCTCCAACTTTCCATTATCAACATGAGCATAAGCAGTGCAACCAAAAACTCTCAACTGTGAATAATCAGCAGGTGAACCAGACCATACCTCAATTGGAGTTTTCTTATTAAGAGCAATAGATGGTGAACGTTTAATGAGATAACAAGCAGTGGAAGCGGCCTCAGCCCAAAAACGCCTATGCAAACCTGCATTGGACAACATGCAACGGGCTCTGGAAATAATGGCCCTGTTCATACGCTCAGCAACACCGTTTTGTTGAGGAGTATAAAGAACGGTGTAATGTCTGACAATGCCTTCGGACTTGCAATAATTCTTAAATTGCCTAGAACAGAATTCCATACCATTATCAGTGCGAAGTATCTTTACCTTCTTTTCAGTTTGTCTCTCAATCATAATCTTCCACTCCTTAAATGCTGAGAATGCTTCATATTTATGCTTCAAGAAATAAGGCCAAACTTTTCTCGAATAATCATCAATAATAGTCAGCATGTAACTAGCACCACCTAGTGACTTTCTGCGAGATAGTCCCCACAAATCCAAATGCACATAATCAAGATTATCTTCAGTTGTATGACTCGAAGTGTTGAACTTCACCCTCTTGTGTTTGCCGAAGATACAATGCTCACAAAATTTCAATTTACCAGGTTCATATCCATCAAGAAGACCTCTCTTATTTAACTCTGCTAAACCAAGTTCACTCATATGTCCAAGACGCATATGCCAAAGGTTAGAAGCATCACATTCATAATTCTTTGAGACAACTGGAGTAGCATTACCTGAAACTGTAGAACCTCGAAGGTAATAAAGACCATTGGTCGAACTTAAGTCACCTTTCATCACAACAAGAGAGCCTTTGGTGACCTTCAAAACACTATCTCCACCTGAATACTTGTACCCCTTTGCATCAAGGGCACTAACAGAGATAAGATTTCTCTTCATCTTCGGAATATACCGAACATCTGTCAAAGTTCTGATTATGCCATCAAACATCTTGATTCGAATAGAACCTATGCCTTCAATCTTGCATGGTGAATTATCAAAACCCAAAACGGAACCAGCAGAAGTAGTGGAATCAAAAGTATTAAACCAATCTCTATGTGGACACATATGGAAAGTGCATGCGGTGTAAGTACCCACTCATCATTGGTCTCGGCACATCCAGCAATAACGACAAGAGCATCATCGGAACTATCATCACGAGCAACGTTAGCAGAATTTTCACCTTGTTTGTTACCTTTCCTCTTTTCTTTATTCTGTAATTTGAAACATTCTGAGATGTCATGCCCGTCTCTCTTGCAATATCTGCAATATTTCTTGTCTCTGGATTGCGACCGGCCCCTTTGGCCGTTCTTACTTTTGCCTCTGTTTCCATTATTGGAGTTCTTCTCCTTTGTCTTGCCACGAACAGATAATCTCTCGGCTTGGGATGAACTCGAACCATCATGAGGCACCATTAATTTCATCTTCTCCTTAGAGTTCAAAGCTTCGTAAACTTCATTAAGCATGAGAGTATCACGACTGTATAATATGGTGTCTCTAAAATTGGTATAAGAACTTGGCAGTGAACTAAGTAACATTAAAGCAGTATCTTCCTCTTCATACTTAACCTCCATTGCAGCTAGTTCAGATATGATCTCTTTAAATTCTGAAATATGATTCAAAATATTACCTTCCTTGGGTAACCTGTGCAGGAATAATTTTTTGCTTTAGATGCATCTTGCTGGTAAGATCTTTTGTCATGCAAATGCCTTCCAGCTTTAACCATAGAGCGGCGGCAGTTTTCTCGCTCAAAACTACCTGCAAAATATTATTATGCAAATGGAGTTGAATTTGTGACAAAGCCTTACAATCAATTCTTTTCTCCTCATCAGTCCAGTCCTGAATTCTATTCTTCCCAAAACTATCCAGTGCTTCATCGTAGTCGGACTGTGCCAACAACGCCCGCATCTTGACTTGCCATAGGGTAAACCTTGTGTCACGATCCAGCAGCGGAAGATCGTACTTCATGGATGGCATGAGTCGATAAATCTCGGGACGAGAACTTGATGCGTGGCCGATCAACGCCAAACGAAAGGTGTGGACGGCTTCACGTGAAGGAACAGCGGCCGGATAGATATATTGCTCCTCCTCGGGTCTTGAGCGTTTTAACACGGCGATGCAGCAGCTCGAACAACTAGTAGCGATCGATCTCGGACAAGCAGAGGAATCTCCGAACTTGATCTAGACCCGGTCAAAATCGACCGCCTGTCGGTCTCAGCACCTTGCGGCGGCGATAGCACACAGAACACAACCCTAACTTTCGTCTCAAATCTCGTATATTCAACTTGGCTCTGTATACCACTTGTTAGATAATAACAAGAATAAACGAGACACGAGAGCACACAGATTTTTACGTGGAAACCCTTGCGGGAGAAAACCACGGACGCACGAAGGCGCAATCACTATGATGGGGGAGTATTACAAGCACGAGACGACAGATCGTCTGAGGTGCGACTACATGGAGTATATATGAGGGCAATACATGAGAGTCCTTGTAGGACAAGTAAACGAGTTGTACTCGTACGCGCCGGTACCAATGCAAAGGCCCACACCGTTTGTACTACGTCTAATCCAATACGGTATAGTTTGGCTCACAATTTAACAGCTATGGCAAAGAAGTACGCAGTAGGGGAATCACCTTTTAGAGTCCAGTTAATGGTGCCCCTTTGCTTCTGGGTTGAGAGAATGCCGGTGTACTGACGAGTAGCAGGTTGAGAGAATGTGCTGACCAGAATTACCGGTGTACTGGTTTATCAGTACAAGCTGAAAACGAGGTAGCAGTGTGAAGGCGCCACGCAACCGCCCAAAGAGAGAGGCCATTTGGCGTCTTTGCCCCCGCGGCGTTCTCAAAGCCAGTGATGAGGTCACAACACATTAGGCCCGCTAAAGTCAGCATGTACTTAATTGGCGCCTAGAGGCGACTAAGCACAGTATTAAACCCAAAAATAATAGCGTAGCAGCGAGAGGTGCTTCGGCAAGCCATCCGTAAGCATGACTGCAAGAGGTGGAGGAAACTTTCAAATGGTTGAACCCATGCCTTCAATTTTCTCTTTGCTTAACATCAGGCGTCGAACGCTTCTTTTTACGCGTCAGTCAATTTTCCATTTTACCTTGACCCCAAGACCGGCGGGCCACAAACTCCATGGCCAGTGCGGGCTATGAACAAGCCGGAGCAGACGCCGCGGTGCTAGGGTCGTCGCCGCTATTGGAGAACAGGGCTTTAGAGGGATGGTTGGGGCGGCAACATTACATCGGTGGGCGGCAATTTCTAGAAGGATGTGGTGGGGCTGATAACGTTGCCGGACATGGGAGGTTGGAGCAGACGACTAGGCCGACATGGCGACATTAGTTGGCGGCGCAGGAGGAAGAAGAAAGGAAGGAAGAAGGTGCACAGTGCACAATCTGTTGGTGGCCAGTCAAGAGCTAACACTCCAAAATTTTAAATGACACATTCACTAATAGACATCTTTTCTAAAAGCTCATCAGTTTTTGCAAACCTCTTAATAGGCCCCATTTCATGTTCTCTGACAGACTCAATGGGTGGTCGAGATACAACATTAAAGTTAACATCCTACTTAGCAACGTATCAATAAAATAGTAGCAAAGATTGAAATCCTGGTTAAAGGTCAACCGATACTATCCAGTGCAGTACACAAATGCCTGAAGTCCGTACAAGGGTGATGCTTATCCTAACCGTCATGGTCTTGTTACATGGCTCAAAGATCTAGGTCATCGCGGTCACACATCCTGATGCTTCTAAGTCCTAGGATATTTGTGTGTTTCAATGGCATAGTAAAGCAGTTCCAACGGAGTAAAAAAAATCTATGCACCCTACGCGCATGGTGTATACTTATACGAAACTAACAAAGGTCGAGCTCAACCCCTTGCTCAACCGTCGGTATGCGGCATGGCTTCTTTGTGAATTATGATCCGATTCTATCCCTCTCCCCAGGCTTAAATAGGAGCACATCTACATTAAGCTAGGTTTGATATTGTGCACTGTAGTAACCATGTGATCGATGTTTTCGTGCAGTTGAATGCTACCATAAGGAGCACATGGGCATCCATGTGCTATTATAGTCATCCATTTAATGAAGCATGCACTTATAAAATATTCTGATTATACTAGTTCAAGTTCAATGGTTTCTTTAGATGTCCATCCTTTGAGAAAGCCTTTGCATTAGCCACCTTTAGTTGCATCGTCACTAATAGGGAAAAGCATGCCTAACTAGCCATGATCTTTGCAATATACAAGCAAGTGTAGCTCCCTCAAAGATGTTTTGATCATATCAATTCAGGTTCACAATGTAGTTTGAAATATGCGCACACTTTGAGAAAGCCTTCACATTCACCATGTAAGTCGACTGTTAATAACAAGCAAAACATGCATAGAAAGCCATTATCTTCGCAATACACAATTGCATATCGACTAAAATTCAAATCATCATTTGTAAAAGTCTTGTCTAAATCTCTCTGTTGAAGACGAAATGCGTAGCAATTGTAGTTAGAGATGTGCTGTCACCAATCTCATGTGGATCGCTACCTTGCATCCCGATGAAGATGTGCTTCCAAGTGCTCACCACCTCTCCACCTCACAACTCCATCGATTGTGTTGTAAAGCACGGGAGAAGGTATGGTCGGGCCCTCACGTGCCTTGTGTGTGTGTGAATTCCATGTCAGCATACCACCGTGGCATATTTGGTATAGACTTGGACCATAGTGAACACCAATGTCAAGCACCAACATGGTTTAGACAAGTTAGACAAGTTGGTGACTATGACCTAAACTCGATTTGAAATAAAATTTCTAGGAGACCAACTACTGATCATTGTTTATGAACGTGTCAATGAAGTGACATACACGCACAAAATCTGAGTGAAATCTATGCTCATCTTAAAGAGCACATATGGTAGACCATCCTCGCGACATGCATCAACTTATATAGTCGACTTATAGATTAAATTCATTGGTAAAGAGGAACACTCAATTGATCTAATATGTGAAAACCTTCCCAATTATGATATGAAATTGTACCAATTAAATTCCTTGTCAAAAATCTAGTATAATTATCTCAACTTGATCTTCAGTGGCTTCCACCATTTTGTGCAATGTGTCAGGAGATTAGGCTCCTAAGATTGGACATGCACTCCATGACATGGGTTTGGATATCGTGGTCGTTTAATCAACTCCCATGTCAAAAATAATGATGCCAGCATGCACGCTTTGTGGTATTTTACAAACCAACTTATACACAAGGAGCTAATGTCACGGACCATTATGAAACCAGAGTTTCCAATGGAGATATTACCTACAAAATCATTCGGAAACACAAGAAGGTCTTCCCTGCCTTGCATGTCATCATGACCTCCTCACCTCACAACTCAATCCATTCTTGGTCTCATACTCCTAAATACTCGAAGTATCATCTCAAATTTGCGCTCTTTCCCTTTGAGAAGGAAATTGTAATCATGTTACATGTGCTCACATCACTCGTGAATGAAGGAAGCCTTAGATAATAACAATGTCCTCGCATATCATTATGTATCTTTCTTAGGATATTTTGTACATTTATCTTAGCTGAATTAACTTTTATAGCTACTAATAGTCAATAGAAGATTTTTTTCACTGTAAGTTTTTTAGTCCCAATGGCTTTTACTCTAGTAACTTTCAAAGAAAGACTTCCAATTGATGAACCCATCTGAAAGGAAGTGGTTCGCTCACACTTTCCACCCTATTCTATTTTGTTGTTTGAAGCCCGATGAAACGTTTCAAATGTATTCACAATTTTTTATTGTTTTGTGCTACTTTTATATCATAAGGGCATTGCTTTAGAGCCATTTTTTTATCAATTTTATTGAACTAACCTATTAATTCAATGTTGAGAGCCATTTGTTCTTTTCTGCTATTTTTGGGCTTTCTAGAGAGAAACTTTTTTGGAAACAAAAGATTAAAAAGTACAACATGGGGTTTCAAGCCAGAAGAGCCACTAGGCCAGAAGACCACCTAGAGGGGCGCCCCACAACCTCCATGTGGCCACTCCACATGATCAGGGGGTTGACCATGAGCAGGGGCACATGGAGTCTGTGGAAATCATCTCCACCACCTCTTGTCCCCCTTGGCTCTATATATACTAAAAAATAGTTGACGTATTTTAACCATAATTTTCCGTTGTGCGGCTTCTAAACCCAAGGTGATATTCGTTTTAGCCCTCTTCCGACACCTTGTTGGAGGGGGGGGGGGTTCATCTTCATCGACCTCTTCATCATCCTTTGCTACTCCCGCGATGATCCAAGAGTAGTCCTCCCTCGAGGCTGAGGGTATGTACCGGTAGCTATATATGCGATCTCTCTCTCTCTCTCTCATGTGAGTTTCCGATTTTAATTGTGATAACGAGATTTGTTAATGGAGTTGAATCTTATTATGTATCCACATCTATTCTATTTGTGGTGAATTAGATCTTGTTCCTGCTATGAGTTTCTTTATGTTCGATTAAATCTTTTGGGAATAAATGAGATCATGATGCATGTCTAGTATAATTTAGGGAGATGTTCCTAGTGACATTGGGGTCATTCTATGGATGATAGATTGGAACGATAAGGATCAGGAGTTTTTTAGTACAATTTCGAGGTTGTTGAAGTGACGTTGGGGTTGCGCTATATATGGATCATGATTGAAAAGGAAACTTAGAGGTGTACATAGCCATGCATACACTATCTCATCCTACTTTGATATGACAAAAAGAGGGAACTTTGAAGTGATTCTTTACCACACTTCGTGAGATATATCATGTAATTTAATGATGGTATGAGTTGGCACTAGTGAAAGTATGAACCTTAGGCTTTGTTTCTAAGCACCGAGACACCTTTTTACTGAAGTTTACTTATCATTACTTCTCTGTCCTTACTTATTCAGATTGTAAAAAGATACTGATGTCACTCATATTACCCATCTATCATCATCACTTTGCCAAACTAGTGCACCTATACAATTGAAAATAGTATTAGGTGTGTTTGGGACACAAGATACTTCTTGTTTCTTGATTACAGTGTTGTATGAGAGGGATTACTTTCATCCTACACCTCTCCTAGATTAATAAATGTTGGATCATCTACTTGAGGAAAAATTGTTGTTGCCCTACGCGTGGAGGCCCAATAGAGTGTACAAGAATAGAAGTGAGTAGTAGACATCACCCGGTGACATTGGGTCTCAAGCGATTGGGGTGTTGATAATAGGAACTTGTGACTGGGAGAAATATTTATTGATTTGTAGCAGTATCATCGGTGTCGTTGCCTGTGGGTGTTGTATCCTTCACTGAAGGCACTTCATATGGTCCTTATTGGGAAACGTAGTAGAAAACAAAAAAATTGTGCCTACACACACCCAAGATCAATATGAAGCTGCATAACAGGTTGTGATTAACTATTGTTACCAACTCCGAGTTGCAGCAGAAGAAGACGAGTCGGTGTGGACCGTACTTGAAGTCCCTCGTACTGTAGAAAAATGA
This sequence comes from Triticum dicoccoides, assembly GCF_002162155.2. Taxonomy (NCBI): domain Eukaryota; kingdom Viridiplantae; phylum Streptophyta; class Magnoliopsida; order Poales; family Poaceae; genus Triticum; species Triticum dicoccoides. The sequence goes on from NC_041392.1 coordinate 649,679,329, forward strand.
TCTCGCGAACTTCCCACGAACGATCCCTTGAACAGAAGACCGAAAGCACGGCCTTTCCATAGATTGCAAGCATACAGTCTTCACGATCCAGCAGCGCTTCGCCGTCCAGAGTAATCGTCATTGGAGAATTAGAGGGACTATAACAGAACCACACAGGGCTTCTCTATTATGAGGATTTAGAGAGAACTAGAACTAGATCTAGTATAGATCATACTAGACGATAACTAGGTCAAGAGAGAACTAGAGGATGCTTCAAAACTTATGTTCTAGGCGCTAGCCCTGCCCCTCTATTTATTTGCTGAGCCCCGGGGTCGTAACATGGGAAAGGGGCCTCCGCAAAGTCGGTTTGGAACATAAAGATGAGTCCTTCTCGGAATCCAGGGGTAAACACCACGGTTTCCAGCGTTTCCGTATATGCTAAGGACTATGGCGTCTAGCCCATGGGTAGACGTCAGGAACCCAGACTTCTAGCCCCTACCTTCCATACAACTGCTTTGTGCATTGACCTAAAGCCTCATGGGCCTTACCCTTTGGCCGAAAAAGTTGTCTTCACACCAGGGACCCTCTAGATTTATTCAAAAGGTTCCGTCACCTTCTAGACATTACCATAAGTTCCTAGGACCTTCTCGAAACCTTCCACGACATTTCTAGAAACATCTGAAACTCTTTCGGAACTCTCTTGAAACTATTTCTTATATTCCCGGAACTTTCCGAGAATATTTCTCGCTTCACTAACACTCAAAAGATCATGATTACCTTAAGCTTGTGACAATGTAGGTTCGGTAACTCACACACTTAAATGAAACCCCTTCGTTCAATAACCGGTATCGGAACCATGGATGTCCAAATCGATCCCTGTGAGCACACGAATGATAGTAGAGTGACCTTTGGTTATTTTTGATGTTCCCATTGCTTCGCGATACTTCACAAAACCCGGGATGCATCGGTATCCTCCTGGGTCATCACTATCACTACTAGAGAAAAGCTTACCAGTAGCGCTGGTTTTTGTGCTACCAGTAGCGCGGGCACTAGCGCTACTGCTACGGTGCTACAACTATTTTGTAGCAGTAGCGCGTTTTTAGGCCAGCGCTACTGGTAAGTTCAAGTACTAGTAGCGCGTTTTTAGGCCAGCGCTACTGGTAAGTTCAAGTACTAGTAGCGTGTTTTTAGGCCAGCGCTACTGCTAACATTTATGTTTTTTTAGCATTTTGGCACTATACATGTTTAAACAGATATATCTTTTATACAATAACAACTCATCATGAACTAGTATGTTTAAATAGCATATTCATTACCACTGGTCATCACCACCAAACAATGTTCGTCAATGAGACATCATATAACAAGTTGGTCACTAGTCATAATCATAACTCCTCCTCATCATCATCAACTCTAACACATTGTAGCACATAATAACACATTCTAGCTACGACCTACTCCTCCCATATGACCTACTCTACCCTCTCTTAGGTAAAATATCATAAAACAAGATAGGCATTGACTCTCCATTAAGGAAAATTGACTCTCTGTAATAAAGAACGGAGATCATCCTGTCTCCAAGTCTTGGCCTACGCACAATGTTGCTTCCAAGTAGCTCTCTACGTTGGTTCAAACATTTTTTGAAATCATTTATTATCATGGCTTCCTCGCTTATAGAAATCCGGTATGGACAGGAGTGATGTGGATACCGCGGCTGACCTGGCCGTGGTGGCCGTAAGCTCATAACATTAACACGACCTCTCGGCAACATCAGATGAGGCACACAATCCATCGGGATTTTCTGTTCAAAAATATAGTAATAACTTTGTAGTTAGCAATGTAGTTTAGTTTTAGAAGAATTTATGCAAAAGATGCACGGATGTCGTAATAGTAGAAAATCTTACCATTGATGTTACCGTAGTTCAACACGTGCACTAGTGGCACGTATTGACCATAATGTGGAGGAGTTTGATAATAGCTATTTTAATTCTCAAGATTAGTAAAAAATACGATAAGACCATCTTGTTCCTTATAAGTTAATTGTGCTTCATCATTGTAGTAGTAGGTTCTGTCTACCATTTTCCGTACATTTTTTGAAGAATGAAAATAAGCTGTCAATGGAAATAAGCTGTCAAATATTTTGAAATAAACAATATAAATTACTTAGTAAATATGTTTAAGAAACTCACACAGTAGTAGAACTGGAAGCGTGTCAACAAGGACCCAAATGGTCATATCATTAACATCGATGTCAGGATCACCAAGATCGAAGGTGAGAAACATACCCTCATGAAAATCATACGCCTTGCAAAGGGCTTCCCAATTCAGGCAACCAAAATTGGATGAGTTCACAGAATTATATAGATTTACAGCAAAACCATAACCATGATGGGTCCTTAGTTGAATTATCTTTGTCTCCATTCTTTCATGATCTTCAAAACCCATCTTCTCCAAGACATAGCGTCTTGCATGCCATGGGATAAGCTAGTCAAATTGTAAAAGATGGAAATTGCACGTTGAAGAAGTAGAGAAGTCGTGCAAAAAATAACAAAAAACACTTGTCGTCGTTGCGTACCGTTTCAACATCGAAGGTCTCTTGGAGCTTGATGGTGAAGCGCCGACCTTCTACCAGGTGAGGCCTATCGCACAGACCGCGCTCATCTTCGTAGTACTCGCACATAGCGAATTCCCTTTCGTCGTCAGACATTTCCTAATAGGTAATTAATAATCCATCATCGAATACATATAGTAGTTTGTAGCAAAGAACATCATATAACAACTAAAACACCTAAAATTTGTAGTCTGTAGCAAAGATCATCATCGAACCTAGTTTGTAGAAAAGATCATCATATAATCCATCATGAATACATATATAGTAGTTTGTAGCACAAACCACGCTCATCTTTTGCATTCAATAAGCAAATAACTAATAGGTAATTAATAATCCATCATCGAGTACATATATAGTAGTTTGTAGCAAAGATCATCATATAATATCACTAATACATCCCAAAGAGAAGGAACCATCACCGGATCATAGCTCCGGTGAGATCCCCAAAGAATCTGCCAAGTATTGGAGAACCGGGCATTCGCCAACGCAACCAAGTAGCGCTGGACGTGTGCGTTCTCCTCCGTGACACGGTGCTGTACCACCTGCGCGAGGGACTCAAGTCTCTCCAGCGATGCAGGCCCACGTGACCGCCACCAAAGAAGCTTCGGGTCGACGATGGGCGGGCTCCTCACTAAGCTGCGCTCACCAGAAGGTAGCACAACACAGTACCAGCCCGACGGAGCCCAGTCCCGGACATGGCCCCCCGGCTCAACCAGGAGTCCTCCACCGAGTCGACGACGAGGATGCGGGATAGGCATCGTCGACGTCGAGAACAAAATGCTTAATTATGAAAACAAAATTAATAAACGCTTAGCAAAATTTGGCATGACCTTTGCTAAAAACAGGACATATCTAGTGCCTGAAATTTGCCAGAACGTAAACGAATCGACATTTCTGGCAAAACATAGGCCACTCGGAAAAATATGACATGTCCGAAATGTGACATGTTCAAAATATGACATGTCCACTTCAAATTTGCATATAACACGAAAAATTGCTTTAACTAAAAAAATAACAACAATTGCTTTAACTAAAAAATACCTAGAATTCTGTTAACTACACCTAAAACAACTAAAACACCTAAAATTTTGTTAACTACACCTAAAACACCTAAAAATCTTTTAAATACACCTAAACCACCTAAATTCTATTAACTACACCTAATTAAAAACCTAGCTAAATTTCTGTCCTAACTTTAAAACCTAGCTAAATTTAAAAATCCAGGGTTCATACGAATTAACTAGGGTTCATACCTAATCTGTCCTAGCTAGGGTTCGATCATAACCTACATTATTATAATAACCTACATTTTTTCAACTACATAGGATTCAAAATAACTACTCTAATAACTATAACTAGGGAGGGAGGGATGAGGAGGAAGGAGGGAGGAGTACCTCTCGGTGGAGGAGGGCCGGCGCGGGAGGAGATCCGGCGGGGACTGGGGCGGCCGGCGGGGGAGGAGGCCGACGCGGGGGAGGGCGGCCAGCGGGGAGGAGGGCCGGCGCGGGTGAGGGCGGCCGACGCAGGGAGGAGGGCCGACGCGGGGGACGGCAGCGTGCGGGGGTCGACGATGGCGCGCGGGGGATCGAGGGAGGAGTGTGGAGTGTGAGTGAGGTGAGTGATGAGGCCGGGGGCGCGCGGGGGAGGTAGTGGGCTTGACAGCAGCGCGGGCAATGAGCCAGCGCTACTGCTAAGCCCACTAGCTGTAGCGCGGGCGCAAATCACACGCTACAGCTAAGTGGCCTGCCCTTTGGCCCCGGTGGCCCGCTAAATAGCAGCGCGGCCGGCGCCAAGCAGCGCGGCTGCTACGCAGTAGCAGTAGCGCCCGTTTTGGCCTGCGCTACTGGTAAATAGCAATAGCGTGGGTGCCCAAACAGGCGCTACTGCTAAAATTTTATGTATAAGCATTTTCCTAGTAGTGTATCCTCATTATACCATAATCCTTGTTACCACTTTTGTTCTTCTTTCTCGTTATTGTGTTCCGACATCCCCATGACGAAGTCACTTGTGTTTTGCCAGAGTATGATTGATGCCGTCGCACCCAGAGGGCCCTAAGAATATCTCTCCATCGTGAAGGAGCAAATCCCACTCTTGAGCTATCCAGCCACTTGTCAAACTTTCCGATGATCCTGTAAGTTGTCATTATGATCACCATGTTACAGGTGACGTTTGAGCAACCCCAAAGCCCACCGTACAGTAAGAACTGACCACGATAATCTCATGGTTTAAGGAGTAAGATCACATGTTAACATTCCGTGTTATTACAATTGAATATAGATGATATTAATTCAATTCACAATAAACAAGTTTGGGTCGATTCAGTATGATCGTTCTTCCAGCATCATAATCTCAATGTTTAGGACTATCGTTTAACACTTAGAGGATATCTAAGATCCGGAAAATGTGATCACCAACAACACTTGATCCTAAGAACCTTTTATTTAACCATTTATCATTCCACATGTGCATATGAGTTTTTCACTGAATCCCATATTCTAGGATCATAGCAGCTATAGCATAGAATATACGCTCTATAATATGAATATTGAAATATAATAATATAAATATTATTGCCTCTACTGCATATTTCCAACAGTCCTATCTCCCTCCCTTATCAGGTGAAAAACGTAAATCTGTTTAGATTGGATGACGGCTAGCCGACAACACATTTAGTATCCTGGTCTTCTTGGAGGCACTGTCTTGGGAGCATGGGTGTGGTATGTCGGCATGCTGTTGTCTGTGGAGTGGGCGGCGGGCTTTGGTTTCAACGCGATATGAGATGTATTATTGACGATGTCGGCGGTGGGCGGGTTTCTTCGACCACTCTTTATGGCTCTCTTTCCCGTTTATTGTGTCTCTAATAGGCGGTGATGGGATCTTACAAGCCTGAGTGACTAGGGATAGCCGGATAGGGTTCTTTCCTACCAACGAGAGTAAAGTGACAACGCTGGCGAGCCTAGTGCTTCCTATGCTGCATCCTCTTCTTCATCGACCTAACCAGTAGGTGTTCTCTTCATGTAAATGGTCCATGGCCATCAACAAAATTGTTCTCAAGGCATAGTCAAAAAATAATTTGTTCTCAAGGTGCTTTGTACTACGAGGTTGCCGTGATCAGATTCTTTCACCTCGAGGGCCCCGAAGTAAATCTCCAGCAAAGTTCTAGGGTGAATGCTTCCACTGGCTGATTGTGTCGCGCCTTTTGATCCAAGACAAGAGCGAGCAGAAGGCCTCCTTCGACAATGGAATAGGATAGAACTACAGTGCCCGAAGCCTATTCACAAGAGGACACATGTCCTCTCTAGCCTACTAGCTAGTCTCCTCTGTGTTGGCTTCTTTCTTTACTCCAGTGATCTGATAACAGATGACGTTTCACCTTCTTGTTTGTTATTGTAAGTGTTAATCCATTGTTTTGTAAGCCATTAATCAACACCATCTGTATCCTACCATATGAAGCTTTACTAATTTTATGTCAGGCTTAATGTCTTCGTTCTAAGAATTTTCTCAATAGATTGACCAATAGTTTTCTTTTTATTTTGCTAATTTGTGCTTATATGCATTTTTTCGTAAATCTCAGTTAGGGGCCTAAAACTGTGGTTTAAAATGTGTAAAAATTTAATCAAACGTTACCACAAGTCCAGTTTGTAGATTATATTGGAGTGAAGATGGCTGGACTTCAATCCAAATGTTACAAATTGATTGAGATTATCCCAGATAAATATGATAAGCATGGATCAAATCAACTTTAGATTTCTGTACAAAATCAAAGAACATGGACCAAGGGCTATCTCCCTGTATCTGTAGATCTTCGGCACATAAAGAAAATGTGACGATTATCAAGCTGAAAGAATAGGTATGTCTTGGGTGGACCAAAGTTAACATTGTACAGTTTTTTTTTTTTGTTAGCTAGACAGTTGAGCTAAGCAGTGTGAACTGAAAAGGACGTAGCCCATGGTCCGGGTGTGAATGCACGCAATCGCCGAAACAGAGGCCATCCCATTTGGCGCGTTGCCTGTCGTCTCTACCCCCCGACGTCTTCAAAGCTGGCGACGTGGTCACAATCCACAAAACGGAAACGTACGGCACTGCTCTACCCATGGAAGGCAGCATATGCCTGATGCTCTCGAGACAGAGTACAACACTCTAAACACGGACCACATTTGAGTGCCAAAAACACAGTAATTAGAGCAACTCCAACGGGTCGATCTAAACAGACGGCGATTTTGTCCGTTTTTTACTGTTTGAGTCGGCCAGACGGACACGAACATCCGCTTCCGCGTTTGGATCAGCGCGTGCGCCCAACGCTGGCCCAACCCATTTTTGGTTGGTGCGAAAATAAAAAATAAAACACGCAATAATTATACATTAAATCCAGCCATGAAGGCCGGTGACAGTCCACGCGTCCACATTAGCATTAATGAAAACTAAAAATAAAATAAACTACGAGGCGGCGCGCTGCCCCAGACGTCATCGTCGTCGTCCTCAGGGTCCGTGAGGTCGATGAGCGTCGGCGCAGAGCCGGCCCAGGAGAACGCCGAGTTCCAGAGGGCGTTCATGTCGGGCACGGGCTGTGCCGGCGCCGGCGCAGGTTGTGCCGGCGCCGGCGCAAGTTGTGCGGCCGCCATTGCCGCCGCGGCCTGGCGCGCCTCCTCCTCGACGTCGCGCTGCTCGGCCTCGGCGTCGCGCTCGAGCATCTCGAGGTACTCGCCTTCGCGGCGCTCCTCGGCCAGCCGGATGTGGCGCCAGTGATCGAGGTACGTCGCCTCCAGTGCCGGCGTCGCCCCCACCCAGACCGGCGGCGCGCGGACCCACTCGCGCACTACTCCCGTCCAGGAGTAGCGCTTGATGAGCTTCAGCTCGGCCTTCACAAGGGCCGGCGGGGTCAACGGTGGCAGGACGCAGTCACCTGCCGCAGAGAGGGCCATGGCCTGCGCCATTGGCGCCTCGTCCGCCGCCTCTTCTTCCTCTGCCGCCACCATCCTGTGACGCTCGTCCTCCTCGCTCTCCCGATAGACCGCCGCAAGGGCATCCTGGTAGGCGGCCTCCGCCGCCTGGTTCTCCTCGCGGACGACGAGCGGGGGCGGTGGCATGGTGCGGTCGACCTCGCGGACGCCGCGTCGCCTCGCCTCCGCGCGCTCGAAGGCGAACCAGCGCGCCCAGTTGGGCGAGTCCAAGGCGTAGGCGGGCTCCGCCGGTGCCGCACCTCCTCCGCGTGCGCCCTGGCCGACCACGGGGCCGCCGGCACCGAGATCCTCTCCGGATCTAGGTGCCAGTTGTGCGGCAGGGTGGCATCGGGGTACGGGAGAGGCACGCGGTGCTGCCAGTGCCACTACGCCTGGTGCACCGGCACATTGACGCGTTGCCTCGGCCGGCGAGCTGGCGCCGGCGGAAGCGGGAGAAATTTCGGGGAAAGGGGGTTGCGGGTGATTTTCCCTTGGCCTTGCTACTGATGCCGGCGCCGGAGAAGAGCCCCATTTGGCACGGCTGGGGTGGCTAGGGCTGGCTAGGGTTTGCCGGCGACGGGGGAGCGAGCTTGCCTAGATGGGGATGGGATCTGCGTCCCCGCCGCACGGGCGGCTTAAAAAAGGACGACCGCCGTCACTGACCTGTGGGCCCGAGGGCATAACTTAAGATGACCAGGTAGGTGGCGGGCGGTTGGACGACCGCCTGGTAGGAACACGTCGGACACCGAGAAGGCGCGCGCGGCGTCCGTTCGGCGTACGCAACGGCGCATTTGGGGCGCAAATTTGAACCGCAAATGCGTCGGCGCGGACGCGAAAAGGACATCATTTTGGTTTAGGTCGCCGTGTTGGACCTCCTCTTTTGTCTGCGCCGTCCTAAATGGACGACGGCGGACGAAATGGGTCGCCCCATTGAAGTTGCTCTTACAATGCATATTGTAACATATTCCATTACAAGTTTACAACACGATAGTTTCAGGGCTGTACCTGGTGATTGAACATGTGTATGCCATCATCAAACTCTTACTGCTACATAATCCTCACTTAAAATTCATCATTGTAATAGTGTTCTTTGAGATGAAATTTTCTGTAGTATGTTCACAATCAATCTTCTCTTGCGTGTCACTCTCGAGCGCTATTCTAGCCAACCCATAAGTCTCTACTTTTTTTTGGTAGAACGCAAAATGTTCCTCAATAGCTTAAAAAACATTCTCGAATACATAAAAAATGTATCTTTTCATTGATAGCGGGAGAGAGTATGAGTACAACGCCCATCCATATAACAAAGTTCATATCCATGACGGACAAGGCTATCCGTGTCAACGGGTGGCGCTTCGACTTGGCCATGGCCTCCGACGACCACGTCCAGGCTCTTGACATCTCGGGCCCGACGAGCGTGCCAGAGGAGCCGGTGCCCAACGGCCAGTCCCTGCTCAAGGTTGTGGCGCTCTGTGGCGCATCAGAGGAGGATGCCGCGGAGATCGCGGCAGTGATCACCACCTCTTCATGATGCCTCGCCGACCAGCCTCAAGTTTACCAATGTATACGCTCATATGGATCACGATGAAATGGTTGCAGTTGCTCCTCTCGCAATTCAACCTTGCATCGTTTCACGTGACCTTACTTTGGAGCGGGAACCATCTGATAAAAACAGTGCTTCCTTTCGTCAAAATGAGGCAAATTTATTCAACGCTACTCTCAACTCTAGCTCTGATGTCATCGGCAGAAATTTTACCTGGTCTAGTAAAAGAGACGTGCCTACGCTCGAGCAAATCGATAGTTTTTATTAAGGGAAGTGTTTGTGACCGGGGCGCCGGCCGAACCGTTGCGCCGGTCGCGCTCCGTGCGTTGGATCTCTTTTGATCCAAGGATGCTGTCTGCGCCACGTGTTACCAGACCTATATTTTTTTTAACGCGCACGGGTTATCCCTTCCCTAGTTTTTGCTGCAACCGCACGGGGGTGTCATTTCGGTGCGAGGAGGCAGGGCGACCGGCGGGCGACGGGCTTGTTGGCGCCTGGAGATCAGGAGCGGCGGCGGCGGCCCAGGGCGGATCTCGATTCTCCGGCGATCTATGGCTCCCCCGGATGGTAACTCTCCCCTCCTGCTCTCCCTTTCGTTGTTGTCTCCCCCTTCCCCGTTGGCTTTAGGGTTAGGGCGGGTTATGGTGCGGGCGAGCCGTTTGTGTTCCCACGGGCCGGCGCTGGCGCCGGCGCGGACGGGGACGGGGTAGTGTTCCCGCGGGTCGAGGGAGGGGACAGGGTGGTGTTCCCGCGGGCAGAGGGAGGGGGCGGGGTGGTGTTCCCGCGGGCAGAGGGAGGGGCGGGGTGGTGGATTTGAATCTTCTATTCGCTAGGGATTTGGGATGGGATTGGGATTAGGATTTGGGATTTTGTTCATCCACGAACTATCGGATACAGGGAAATGGTATTGCTGTGTTTAAATGGTCACTGGACACTTTCGAGGGAAATTTGTGAGGAACATTTGTTTTAGATGATACAATAGAACAGAGTAAACTTCATATCACTGCATGTGAAGATGCATGCACACTGTTGTGTTTGTGTTTTTGTGTTGTATATACGGCCGGAACCAACTTTGCACTCTTGCAAATGTACGTGCACTTTGTCTAAGATCATCATCTGCAAGCATGTAGGAGTACTAGAGTTTACCAGCAAATGTACTAGATCAATATGTATTCCGAACCTTTTTCTTGCGTATGATGAAGAGATGATGAAGCAAGTTTGAACTTCGCAGCCCAACACCCATGGTTCTGAATCGAGGATCATTTCAGATTTGATTGCTGAAACTAGAACGAACATAAATGAATTTATCTCTGAACATGAATCTTATAAGGCGGATTTATAGATTTTTTTTAGGTGTTCATGTATTTGTTTTTTCCTAGCTATTGATGATGCAATTTTAGGGTTTTATTGACTTGTTTTTTTTCTTTTTGTAGATGTTGCAGGCACCGCTGGTGAGAATGAGGGGAGTAAGAAGGCTAAGAAGAATAATAAGAAAAAAGGCAATCTATGTGGCTTTAAGTCAAGGTTTAACTCAAAAAGGCTGGCTGAGATTGGGAAGCAAGTAACACCAGAAAAACAGAGAATCATAAGGGAGGGACCGTTTGGAGACTTGTTGGACATCCGGTCTTTCAAGGTGCCCCATGAGCTTATTGAGTTTGTTGTGATGAACACGAATCACATACTCTCTGAGTTCAAACACAAGAACAAGTCCATCACCTTCAGGAAGCTCATGGTGAAAAGGATTTTCAACGTGCCATCCGGTGATAGACCCGTGAAGCTTCTTAAGAAGAGTGATGAACATGATCTTCGCAGCATCTACAAGGAGGGGAACAGGGCTCCAATCGCCCATGTTGTCAAGTTGCTCACTAGTTGCAGCGATGAGGACGTGGTTATGATAAATAGGACTTGGACACTCCTTGCATTGGCAACAGTTTTGTGCCCAGGCACTAACAATATGGTGAATCTCGAGTATCTAGCTTCCTTGGAAGATATGTCTTTGGTGCATGAATTCGGTTGGGATGAGCACTTGTTGGCGCGAGCAATGGAGGAGGTTGGAGTCTTTCAAGAGAAGAAGAGGATGCAAGCAAATACAGAAAAAGCAACAGAGTTTCAGATCACTTCATGCCTCCCCATGTTAGCGGTATGCAACGCAACATTATGAAATACCTCCATCTTCTTTCTTTGCTGCATGAAACCTTCTGTACATTTCTATAGCTCGCACTTATGTTTTTGTTGGCTAATGTCCTTTTTCCATTCTATGCAGATCATATAGATGGATCATATTGATATCCCGGCCGGCCTCCCAAATGAGCATGCCATTGATTATTCCGTGCCGAGGATACGCTTTGTTTGCCAAAAGGATTTTGATTGGTTGGATAAAGTTGACAAGAACAAGCTCACTCTTATCCAACCTTTCTACGGGAAACACACCCAAGTAATTTTGCTACATCCTGCCTATGTATTTTCCTTTGCCAATGGAGTATTAACATCCCCCTGTTTTTTGCTCACTGAATTTGCATTTAGCAATCTTTGCTTTTCCATTTAGGTTATGGAAACCTTCTTATTTTTGTCTCCCCTCATGTTTTGTTTTCCTAGATCCGGAATTTGTGCAACACCCCCTATGCAGCACAACTCATGGGACAGGAAGTTGGTGCTGAAGCAGCCAGTGGGCAGGGAGTTAGTGTTGAAGCACCTACTGGCCAAGGAACTAGTGGCTAAGGAAGCCAAATTCAAGGTGCTGACATTCAAGCAAAGGACTCTCAATCAAACGAGGCTCAACAAAATGTTGATGCTGAACCACACCTATCATCATCGCTCAGCGATTGGCTGCAGCAATCATTCCCTAGCATGCAAGATCTAAGGGTACTCTTTCCCAATCTACACTATCTTTTTCTTTATATTCATTTCCTGTTTACCTTTGGCTTTGCATTATTTACTATACCCAGTTGCAAGCGTATATTTTGTTTGCTGCATCCCTTATTCTGATGTGATACAACCATGTTCTGTTTTTGCTTCATATGTGGTTTAAGTTCATACCTACTAGGCTTTTTTGCTGCATCCATATGTCTAGTGTGCTACAACTACATTCTGTTTTTGCTTCAAACATATGATAATTTTGCTACATCCATATCAATAATTTGCTACCTAGAGGTATAGACCATTTGTTTTTTATGCTTCATCCATGACAGTAAATTGCTACAATCACACTGTTTATTTAATACGTAGTGACACAGCAGCACACCTACTTGTTTCTCGCTTCATCCATACCTCTAATGTGCTATCCCCACATTTGTGTTTTTTACATCCATACTTCTCAAAATCTGGATATACTTGTCACTAAAAATGTTGGACACTTGCCTTCTTGTAGGTACCAACAGTTTCAAATGCCCTACAACAAGCACAAGGGTATTTTTGCAGCAGAGGTGGATGATGTAGTAGGGAAGTTTGGACGGTGTTTAAAGGGATTGCAGTGCAACCGGATGGCCGCTCTCCTTCTTGATGTTGGAGACACCATCACAGCTACCAATGAGCCCAACTTTTCCTTTGAAGCACCTACCATGAACGAATGTCGCGGAAAAGAGAATGATGCTAAAGCTGCAAATGCCGACATTGGTGCTCAAGCTCAAGCTCAAGGTACAACACCTAGCATCAACAAGGATGAAGTCACCAGATTGAACCTAGAAGTTGCAACAGAGGCTGCGGAAACTCGTGAGCAACAAAGAGTGAGTTTCGAGATGGAAGGCAACGCCTCACCTCACAGCCCCCAGTCTTCCATGATGCACCCAGGAGTGCGACAGCCGGCATTTGGGACGACGAGCCATCCTTTGAGTTGTTCCCAAAGGGCTCCGAAGACTATGAGATGATGCATTCCACGGATGAGCCTACAATCAAGAAGAGCACAGTCAGCCCCATATATGCAAACATCCCCGTGTTTCCTGTTTCAGATGATGATGACAGCCCAAGTATGCTTCCTTCCTCTTGCATCATTTCTTTTTGTTTTTCTCCATATCATTTTTTCACATTTGTGTGATTCCAGCAAATTCTTTTTGTACAATTACTTGCAAACTCATCCATTTTTATTTTTTTGCTACAGCTCCTAAGATGGTCGCTATAGAAGAGCAATTTGCTAAAGCAAGCAGTGGCCCTAGCACACATGACAAGAACACAAGGAAGAAGAGGATGGCCAAAGTTTCGTCCATAAAAAATACCAAGGCAAAGAAGCAAAAGGTCGATAAGGCTACAGAAATGTATGAGAAGTTTGTAAAGCATGGGAAACCATTGAGGAAATCACAACCCAATGAACAAGTGTGAGCTACCTAAGCCCTATCTATTTTTGCTTTCTATTTTTTATTTTTTTTCTGCTCGAAAGAAATGATTCATTCGGTTGGATCTACGGTAACAGGACACCTTTCATCAAGCTAGGTGGATTTTTCATTGGATACAAGAAATTCCTTGGATGCTTCAAGCCTCGCGAGGATATGAATGATGAGGTTATGTCACTATGTATCGAGATGAACAACCTCGCATCCCGTGTAGCAAAAGAAAGGGATTTGAAGAAATACATTTTCTCAGTCCACGCGGCGGTAAGTTTTTGTAAAAACAAGCAATGCTTCATTCCTTTCTTTCTTTCACATTTTCGTTGCAACACACACTAACCATTTTGTTGTATGTAGATCCTACTAAAACAAGACCCATCAACCTTCCAGCCAGCAAAACTCATGCCTGAGCTTGAAAGGGCTATGACCAAGTTCAAGGTTGAAAAGTTTGACCTCGTAAGTTTCACGAGAGCTTTCTTTTGTTTCACACCACAAAAATACTTTCAAATATGATCCAATGATGCGACGTGGCTGTAACATTTTTTACATGTTCTGAGTACCTTTTTGCCTTTCTTTTTGTTTTTTCCAGCTCTTTTTCACAATTGTTTATGATTGCCATTGGATAGTTGTTTGCGCAAACTTACTTCACAAGCAGTGGAATGTATTTGACTCAATCCATTCAAAAGGAAAACAATCTCCTTTGAAGAAGCAAGCCAATAACCTAGTAGGCTCATGCTCTCTATTTTTTTTCTGTTTACCCTTCTGATTCATCTACATAAATGCCATGTTGTCATCTTTACACACCTCATTTTATTTTTTGAAACTTTTGTGTGTGTTTTCGATGCTAGATCACAAACTTTGCAACCCTCGCACAAGAGTGCAGCGAATTCAATGTCAATGTTGGATCCTTCGCCCGTGTCGACCTAGAGGATTACCCAAAGCAAGATAACATGTGAGTTTTCTTTTTGAATTTTGCTTCAATCATGTGTTCCATTTCAACATTTTGTTTTTTCAACTATGCATGGGAAGTATGATGGAGAACTTTTTTTTATCTCACAGATGTGATTGTGGCTTTTTTGGGCTCAAATATGTGGAGAACTATGATGGGAAGTCAATGAGAGAGTTCAAGCAGGTACACATTTTTTATTTTTTGTCTTGTCATTTTGTTACAATCTACTTTCTTTGTTTTCAATACTCATGCAACAGAAGAATACCATGTTTTGTTTTTGCTTCATATGTGGATTAAGTTCGTACCTACTAGGATTTTTTGCTACATCCATATGTCTAGTGTGCTACAACTACATTATGCTTTTGCTTCATCCATGTCATAATTTTGCTACATCCATATCAAATTTTTGCGGTGGATGGATGTGTACTTTTTGCATTCATCACTCATGCAACACAAGAATAACTAGTATCATACTTGTTTACGTTTTGTTTTCAATACTCATGCAACACAAGAATAACTAGTATCATACTTGCTTACTTTTTGTATTCATTTTTTTCAGGAAGACATGGCGCGATACCGCATGGATGTGGCATACAACCTTTTCAGTCACCCAATGAACAATGCCCCAAAGGAGCGGGCATTCAAGGATGAGTTGGCGGCTTGATTTTCTGGAAGGTTCAAGACGAACAAGCTTGTTTCTTCGTTAGGTCTAGATCATGTCTGAGGTGGTAGCGTTCTAATAGGATTAGAGTAGTGCACGTTCGTATGTAAACTGTTGATACCTCCAGTAAACATATGTGTCCTTTTGGTATGTAAACCGATGATAACTTGATATTTGGATGATGCACTTATGTTTTTAATGGATGCGTTCTTCTGTTTGCCAACATGATCATGCATTGACAATTGTTTTTGTTTCGCTGGTTCTGAAATATGAAAATATTTCAAACTTCATCCATTGAAGTTTCAAGGGAATCTCTGTGCATTTTCCCCTCAAAACATATTTTATGAAAAATAATATGTGAATGCTACTTTTGTCACACACTTAAATTGCTGGAAGCTCACAGGGAATAGCTACAACCTTTTGTTAGATTTGTTGCAGAGCGAAAATATACATTTTTACCTGCAAATTAGCTACATCCCTACAATATTTTTTGGTGGAAGCATAATGTAAATAAGCTTCCTTTCCCAACTTTTGCTGTACAGCTAAATCAACACTTTAAATCATTCAAGGCTTTTTCCTTTTACTAACTTGTTATTTTGCTTCAATCATGTTTGCAAAAAGCTTCAACCATGTTTCCTAAAAGCTGCAACCATATTTTGAAAAAGTTTCAACCATACTTTGAAAAAGTTTCAACCAAGTTTTTCAAAAGCTTCAACCATGTTTCCTAAAAGCTGCAACCTTGTTTACAGAAGCTTCAACCATGTTTTTAAAAAGCTGCAACCATGCTTTTCAGAAATCTTCTAAACATGTTTTCTTAAAGTTTCAAACATGTTTCCTGAAAGCTTCAACCATATTTTCAAAAAGATTCAACCATGTTTTTTAAAAGCTTCAACCATGCTTTTCAAAAGCTTAAAACATGTTCTTTTTAAACATGGGTCAAGCTGTGGTTACAACAACCATAGAGTACTATTTAAAAAAATAAGGAAAAACCCACATTCTGCTTTTTGCAAAAAATTCTACAAATTTTGGCACCATCATACTACAAAAGTAAGCTCTCACAAACATATAACAATAAGAATTTTTTAAATCAACTCTTGTAAAAAGCAACATTCTGCTTTTTTCAAACCACGCATGTAGTAATATGTTGCAATCCCACAAAACAAACATTCACAGCTAGTAAACACAACTTTTTATCATAAGTCATGGGGTGTTACAAGGCAATTCATCATTTTTTCCCTCATGAAAATATCCTAAAGTGTAAGGATTGTTTCGACACCCGGAGCTTTCGCGCTCGCACTCGCAACAAGAAAAGCTGCAAGGAGTTGGCAATCCTTCACGTTGTGATCTTCATCTTCACAATATTTGCATGGAGTCTTCTTTTCCCTTGGCTTTGGAGCTTTCTTTGTTTTCGCCCCGTCCTTCTTTGCTTTCTTCTTCATTTCATCTTCTCGAATCTCAATTAGTGGCTTCCTGTGCTTCTCTTTCTCCTTTGGCCTCCCCTTCTTTGCTGACTTTGGTGGGTTCCACAGTCCTACGGGGGGTGGATCCCGCTGACCTGTACTTGGACCCCCTGAGAGTTGTTCATTTCCTGCATGACCTTGGGCTTCTTCGTCTCCTGCAACCCCATCAGTTCCGCTAGCTTTTATTGCAACAACCCCAACACTGCCTTGATCAATTAGCCCAGAGACAAAACTATAAGCTTCATTATTGAAGCATGCATCAGAAGCGAGTTTCCCAAACTTCCGGCATAGAGAGTTAAACTTTAGGGTGTTTGTCGTGGGGACGCCAAAATGCATAGCTCTATGCCCATCGCCCGGTTCAGGCGCAAGGTTGGTTGCTCTCTTAGACCATCTTGGAAGCATGTAAGTCACAAGTATCGTTTGCACGTTCAGGTGCACCATGACACGGATGATATGTGGGCAGATCAGCCCACACATCTCAAACATGTTGCAGGTGCACATGTATGTCTGATCTTTAGGAGCAACACGCACCGTGTACACTTTTGGGTTGACACCATAATTTGCAACAAGGCGAAACCAGATGACATCCCCTTGCAGCTGATATTGCAGACCATAGCCTGTTGATTTAGCCAATAGTTTTTGAAACTTGGAAAATACCTTTCTGGTATAGAAATCTGCAGCTTGCTTTTCAATGTTGTAACTGCAAACAAAAAAAGCTTCCAACATCAATAAGAATTGCTACATATGTTTCAAAGAAATAATGCAACCACACTGTACTGGAAAACTAAAAAAATGCTACATGACTTTGGACTTACTTGCCCCAGAGTGGCGTCCTCGTCGCTTCATTGATGAAGCCAGCATTGTCTTCACGATCAAGCATTAGCTCCTGGCAAAGCTCAAACTGCTGGACAAATGTCCAAACCGAGTCTCCATGATGATTTAAAGTATTGAAGTAGGAATTCAGGCCCTCAGACCGCCCGGTTGTTCCCGTGAATGGGAAGAACTTATTCCTAAAGTACGCAGGAGCCCACATCTCCCTGCTGTCCCACATGTTCTTGAGGTGTTTCTTATCAGCCACACCAAATAACTTGACCATCTGCTTCCACCGTTCTTCAAACTCCTCAATGGTATCTAAATCATTGATGCAACCATAGAATGTTTCAGCAAAAGGCTCATCCTTGCCTAGCATCTTCCCTAGTTTCGTCCTTGCAACCCGGAAGACGTGCCACTTGCAACATCTGTGTGTTGAATGTGGAAATACCATTGAGATGGCTTTAGCCATTGCCTGGTCTTGATCAGTCATAATGTTCAACGGATGCTCGTTATTCATTGCCAACATCCATTGCTGGAAGACCCACTTGAAAGTTTCGATGGTCTCATCAGGCAACAAAGCGCACCCCAAGCAAATAGTATGTGTGTGGTTGTTAATGCCAACAATCGAAGCAAAGGGCAAGTTGTAGCAATTTGTGCAGAATGTGGTGTCAAAAACACACAATCTTTGTACTTTGGATACAAGGCCCTTGTTCTCCCATCAAACCAGAAAAGTGCCCTAACAGCTCCATCTTCTTCGAGCTTCGAGAAAAAGAAGTTGGGATTCTCCACTTGTCTTCTCTCAAAGTACTCGATTGTCAGCTCCAAATCACGCTCTAACAGGCCCCTTCGCAGATTTGCTCTTGCATTTGTCACATCAGTCTTCACATACGGCAAACTCCTTGGATCGCAACACCGTGCATCTCCAAGCAAGCCCATCATATTAGTCGTTGATATGTTGTGATAGTGCAGCGAAGTGATGTATTGCATGTCTGCATTGGGGATCTTTCTGTGAGAGCGACAAAATCTCCGACGCCCCATTTGCAACATCAGCTGGTGTGTGTGATCGGCCTCAAAAACTGTCACAAGCCAGCTACCGTCTTTGAGGCTAACACTCATACGAGCCTTGCAATCATACCGCTCCAAATGGTTTCTTCGCCTCTTGTCGCTCACATCCATATAGATGCCAGCTTGTTTGCTTGGAGATTTTTTATTACTAGCATAGCTCATATCAACATCATCACTTTGATTTGTTGCAGCCCCGTCAGAAATGCTTCCACCAACATTCTTCGAAGGATCTTTCCGTGAGTGTATGCACTCAAAAACTCTATAGATTAGGATGCGCTTCTGCTCCAAGCTATTTTTCCTACTATGCTTTGACGTCACAATGCGAGTTCCAGAGCCCATCTTTGAAGCATATTCATTGTAAACACGCTGAGCTTCTTCAACATTGTCAAAAATAATTCCAACAAAAGGGACAACTGGCTGTGATGATATATCTTCGTCTGGTTCATCAACAAGTGTTGCAGCATTTCCATTGGCATTGTCACCGGCCACATGGGCATTGCAATGTTTTGGAGCTGCACCATCCGTGTTCAGCTGCAAGGAATCGTCACTATCATGTCCCAGAGTATCATTCAGATCAATGCCATCATCTTCTTCTTCGTGTGCAACATTTTGCATATCATCATCAAGGAAAATCGATGGCTCCACAACAACATTCTGCAACAAAATCAGCACCCAAGTCATTTTTTTTGCTGCATGAAAAAACATGCAAAAAACACAAACAAAAAAAGTGGATGCAGCATGTCAATCACAATCCCAAAACAACTCCTACATGCAACATTTTAGGATGTAGCATGTAACATCCAGCAAGTAGCACGTAGCAAATGCAACACATACTTGTAATTTTTTACTAGCAGACATCAGGAAGATGCTAGCATTAATTGACAACATATCAGAAACATTACACAAAAATCAAACACAAGTATGTTGAGAACATCTCTTTTTAATCTCATGCTCATCAATTGAAATCAAAGGTTGCAACATTTTGTTGTGAACAAAAGGATCTAGGGTTGCAATTGGAAATCATACTAGATCAATTTCATCCCGTCCATGTCGTGCTGCATCTTGGAAGACCACACCAGGATTGTAGTACCGTTGCAGCACCGGTCCACTACCACCAGGGCCTTGCCGCCTCGTGGGACTTCGTCCATGAACGGCAGCGGAGCTCGAGCCCAAATCCATGGAGGCAAGGAGGTCATTACGGATGTAAGACATGATTCGGCCGCGAGGAAGAAATTCCAAGGCCGCTTGATATATGGGGGAGCCCCTCCTCGACGTGATCCGGCCGCCGCCGCAGCGGATCGGGGACAGGCAGACGCAGGGGATCCAGCTTCCTTGTTTTTCTGGTTGTGGCTGTTCATACAACGGTTGCAACAAAACGTGTCTTTTTTGCTGCAACGGTTGGTTCGGTACACACTCGCGCGCAGATCTAACGGTTCACGCTAACCGCATCGGACGGCTCGGGCTCGACCGGCCCAACAGTTGGGCTGGTGCGCCGGCGCAGATCGCTGCCCTTTTATTAACCTGCCTTTGGTTCTTTTGTTCCAAAACTCCACTATCTTTTCCTTAACTCATTTTTTTAAATTTTTTTCGTGTTCATTTATTATTTTTATTTTTTCTTCTCCTTTTATTTTTCTGTTTCATTTTACGGATATCTTTCAAATTCGTGAACATTTTCCAAATAAAAAATATTTTTATAAAATAGTAAATACTTTCTGAAATAATGAACATTTTTAAATTTACACATATTTTTTTAATTATTGAACAATGTTTTTAAAAATTATCAAACATTTTTTGAAACTGTGAACATTTTTTGTAGGTCATCAATTTTCTTGAATCGACAAGCATTTTCTGAAATTTGGGAACAATTTCGGAAATTTACAAACATTTTGTTTTGATGAACATTTTTTGTATGCATGATTTGTTTTTGAATTCATGAATATTTTTTCAGTCAGTGAACTTTTTTGAATAGACGTAATTTTTCTGGAATTTGGGAACAATGTTTAAAATTCACGAACATCTTTTGATTTTGTGAACATTCTTATGAAATCGCAAACATTTTTCAAATTCATGAATATGTTTTGAATATGCGAACATTTTTCAAAATCATGAATAAAATTGTAAAATTCACGAACATCTTTAGACTTTTGTGAATGAATTTTGAATTCTTGAGCATTTTTTTGAAATTTGCAATTTTTATGAACTTTTGGAACTTTTTGAAATCCTAAATTACTTTAAGAAAAAAAAGAAATAAAGGATGCCCGACCCCTCGCATGGCCAGCCCAAAAGGGAAGGGGGCCGGGGGC